>NC_143400.1:58265927-58576677 GCF_052110815.1 Crocodylus siamensis | reverse complement strand
AGTGAGTAGCCCTGAGTTACTTGACAAGGCAGTTTTTTGTACTGATGGGGCCAGAAGGGCAGCTTTTTATAGTGCTGGGGACTGCACAGGTACTGGCCCTGGGCTCTAGCTCCCCCTGGCTGCATATCTGAGAGGAGCCAGGCAGGGTTATTTTGCCCCAACTGGCACAATTTGCTCCACACCAAAGTGCATGTCCAGGCATGTGCGCTGACGCACAACACTCTGGCTCAAATTTTCACCGCTTCTATTTGAGCTGCTGCAAGCGCACGTCTCCATGTGTGGATGTGCCCATGAGTGGCTTCAAGGTCTTAAAGCTGACATTTCCCCCTAACTCTTGAGTCCATCAGTCTGGGCTACAAATCTCAACAAGCTTTTCCTGTATGACTTTTGCAGCTTCTACCTCTAGATTTGGTTTAGGAATTCCTAAAAGTTTTGGAGTCAGAAGAGAAAGCTGCTGTTAACCTAATCTATTGTATTGTACAAGCCAAAGAACCTTGCCCAATAATTTTTAGATCAAGTCTGACTTCTCTTTGAACACTACCATATTTGATACACTTAGACAGTTGCAAAGTTGTATTAGAAGAGATCCAGGTGTGATGTAAATACTAAGCAGTAGAGAATTTGCTGCCTTCCTAGGAAAACTGTTCCAGTAGCTAATTATCTGAGTGTTTACAAATTTACCCCTTATTTCCCATTAGAATTTGTAGTCTTTTTTTAAGCCCTTGCATCTTATTACACCTCTTTCTGTTTGCTTACAGCAGTTGTGGGCAATTATTTGGGATGGAGGGCCACTTGGGAGTTTTGGGGAGCTGTTGCATGCCAGGTCAGCACTTCTTCTCCCCCCTCCCCCTCTACCAATCCTCAGTTTGAAACAGCTTACCATAACTCCTTAAGTGGTAGATTAATAGGCCAGCCTGGGGCTGCTGGATGGAGCAGGTATGCAGGGGGGTCTTCATGGAAGCCAGCCCTGGACCTCTGTGGGCAGGTTGTGCCTGATTGGGTGGGTAGGGAGCTATTTCTGGGAGCAAGACCTGTGGGAAAGCCTGGGGCTGGGATCACAGGACAGTGATAGCACAGAGCTAGGGAAGAGCCACGATCTGCATACGTCGTGTTGTGCTGTCGTCGCCATGTAATTCTGGTCCTGGCACCAGCCCCACCTGTACATCCTGCTCCTAGACACTGCTCCTTGGCAACCTAAGGCCCCATCCCATCCACCCAGCTGACTGCCCTGCTCACAGGGGGCCTGTGCCAGTCTCCATAGAGACTCCATTTGTCCACCCACTCCATGGCGGATGCTGGGAGAATGGGCTGGGGTACCTGGGCAGCAGGACCAGGTCCAGCAGCGGTGACACTGGCAGCAGCAGCTGGAAGGAGCCACTGCTGTTGGGCCTGCTGGGAAGTGGAGTCTGGCTACTATGCCACCCCAGTTCCACTGCATGCCTGGGAGTGGTGGAACCAGCTGGATGCACCAATATCCAGTCTTCCCTGTGCATCTGGGCTGGGCAGAGCCAAGGGACCTGCCATGGATCAGATAAAATCCCATGGTGAGATGGATCTGGCCTGCAGGCCATATTTAGCTGACCCCTGGCTTAGAGTCAATTACTAGCAAAAATAATTCCCCTTTGGTGTCTTGTAGCCAATGGTCAAGTTACTTCTTAGCTTTCTTTCCTCTAAAGGAATTACATTGAACTACTTAAGCCTCTCCCTATGCCATACACTAATGGAGAAATATAATGAAACAATGAATAAATAAAAGCATCATCCTACAATTTTATTTTTTTTATTAAAATTATTCCTAGATGACATGAAAGAATCCTAGAGCCCCACCACACGAGAACCTGTAAACATAACTTTACTGTTTTTACACTGCAATCAGAGCTGTGATTACAGCACATGTGGCTAGATTAAAACTAGATCAGATACTAATAGGCTAGAAACAGATGCATTCAGAGAAGCCCAATCAGATATGCTGCCACATGTCATGGCACAGCTGATCGTGCTTCAGTAATGTCTTTAGATGACCTTGGTTGCTATTCCCTGACTTTGGGAGCATTTGAAAGTGCAGGTAAACTGCCATTTGCAGACAGTCCTTGTGCTGGGGAGTGAGAGTATCTCTTGCAGGGAATTACCCTCCTGCATGCCTACAAGTGTGTGTGTGGCGGGGAAAAGGATGTTGGGAGGCATTTGAACAGGGGTCGCTCCCTCTGTACTTCTGGATGCAGGGCAGGGAATCTCCTGTGCAAAGGTTTTCCCTTGCATGTCAGCAAGTGGTGGGGGGGGGGAAGGGGGGGCAGTGTGGAGATGACTCACATTCCCCACTCTGCTTGCAGATGCACAGGGGGAAATCCCTCTTTTTTTGTGTCCTGTTTCCTCTCTACCCTGAACACTGTGCTTGCAGAAATCCCTGTGAACTCTCTTGTCTTTGTGGAGGTGGAAAGGAGAGAAATCCCTCTGCAAAGTCTGGCTGAGAAGGGAAGAGCAGGGATTTCCCTGCTCAGCCAGACCCCAGGCAGGGTCCACTTTGCTGCTTTATTGTGGCAGACATCTATTACTACTTTTTTGTGCCACTGATTCTCTTTCCATGTGAAGGAACAAAGGGTAAGGACAAATGAGACACCAGGCAATGTCTTTTTCCAGCATTGTGTTGTGGTAACAACAGGGGCTTTTCTGGGATCCTAGGTCAGTAGTCTGTCAGCTACTTTGCAATGAAATCTATGCCACTGTAACTTGACTGCTCTTGTAACTAGACTGAAGCTATACTGCCAACACATGTTTGACTGCAGTACAGATGCACCTAGAGAAAGACTTCCCTCCTGAAAGAAGTCCACTTGATAAACAAGACAGAGGAACAAAGGTGGGGAATGGGAACAGGGCGCTGAAGTGACCTGACATGCAGACAAGTGGAAGAGTCGGGAACAGAACCCGAGCCACTGCCCTATCCACTAGGACATGTCCTCCTATTCTATTGTTCTGGTTTTAACTGTGGGAGATAAGGAGGCTCTACTCTTGTCTGGGGCATTTCTTCTGTAATAGCACTTCATTTTTTGATATTTGGAATTGAGAATCATTTCTTAGCTGCTAAACAATGGATTATTTCCAACAGCATAATGGCAGAGGTGAAGGAAATGCCAATAGCCAGAGCATCTTTTGAGTGGCCAAACTCCCACTGATGTTAATAGATATTTTGTTTGGATGAAGGCTGTACCAGTGGATCATGACTGGGTTTATTTCTAATGTTCATTCACAAGAAATGTGTATAATACGAGCTTCTGAATAAAAATATCCAAATAAAGGATCCCAGTGATGACTGTAAAGGTAATAAGCAGGGAACTGGGTTTTCCTTTCACCATGGGAAAATGCAGAAAAATGCAGATTTTCTCATTTTAAATAGAAAAATGGATTTTCCCCTTTAGGGGAGAGAAACATGGGAAATCGTGGGCTGGGGGAGTTAGGTGATCAGACAGGCAGCATGGAGAGCAGCTCCCATAGCTCTCTGCAGGTAAATCAGGGAGGAGGGATTGAGACCCCCACAGAGAGGGAGGGAGGGAGTTGGGTTGGGGCTGGGGCTGGAAGCACTGCCCAGCTGGGGCGGTGTATGGGGCCTGAGGCTTGATGTCTGGGGTGGGATGGAACTGTTGCAACTCACTGGGGGGGGGGGGGGGGCGGGGTGAGGGCTTGGTTCCCTGCCACTGGATGCACTTCTGGGGGGATATGGAGGGGCACATGTCCCTTTAGATTTTTGTGCGGGGTGAGGGTGGATGCAGGCTTCGTACTGCAAGCTCAGTGCTTCCTACCTTACTGCCTTTGCACCAGGGGCCTCCATGGCCCAGTGAATGGGACCCAGCATGGCAGGGCAGAGTGGGGCGGGGAGGTTTGGTGCCCCCATCTACCCAGCAGCAGCGGTGGTGGTGGCATGCAGTTGTGCCCATGACTGCTTTAGGTGGGCTGGGAATGCCTTGCCATGGCAGTGTGGGGCTCTTGGTGGGAGCCCCAAGCCTCCCTGCCCCACTCTACCCTCCCACACTGGGACCTGCCTCCCAGTGGGAGGGCAGCAGGGCAAGGAGCCATGAGCCCAAAGTGGGCCAACCAAATCTGTCCCCCACGACAGGCTCTGCTTCAGTCATACCACCTGTCGGGGGCAGGGGGAGGGAAGCCAGGTTCTGCTCCAGCTGCAGCAGCTCCTGCCTCCCATAGGTGGCAGCTGGGGCTTGGGTGCTGCTGGGAAGGGTAGGGGGCTGCAGACCCAGGTCCCTGCCCATAGCTTTGGCAGCTTGGGGGGTGCCCTCCAGCAGCATGGGGGGCAGGGGGCTGCAGGTTGTAAGTGAGGGGGACCCAGCAGGGGTGGGGGGTGGCTGTGTGTTGGAGTGAGGGGTACTGGCAGGGCTGGAGGGGGCTGTGGCTTGGGTGTAAAGGACAATGGCATATCATGGCTTCTCAGTGCCACAAAATAGGGGCCAGGGGGATTGTTGCAGCTGGACCCACATCCTGTTGAGTGAAGGAGGCAGGTGGAGCTTTGATTTTTCTATGATGGAAAAAAACAAACAAAATCAAAAGCCAAAATATATAGGTATTTAGAATTTTATTATAATGATTGAGGCATTGGTAGGTTTCCACCATGAATGGTGCATGCTCCTGGTGGCTGGGGTGGGGGACAGCTGTGATGGCTGTGGCGGAAGCATGGCACCAATAAGCTGGGAGCTCCCGCGGGTGCTGCCAGCATTATTGGTGGCAGGGGGGAGTGCCAACCAGGGGAGATCTTTGACTGTCCTCAGATGCCACTGGTGGTGTCGGTGGCAGGGTGGTGAGTGGTGACTGCCCTTAGGCGCTGCTGACACTGTCAGCAGCATCTTTTTGCAGGGGGTGCACTGCCACACTTAAGGGGTGCACATGTACCCCCTACATGTTGCCCCTAGTTTCCACATTTGCTTTAAAATTGTAAATATATTCATACATATATCTATATCAGTTGACCACAATGTTTTATAGATATATTCGATAACAACTGATAACATTGAGATGTATGTGTATACCCCTCTCTCTCTCTCTATACATACATACGTGTGTGTGTGTGTGTGTGTATCTCTCTCTATATCTGTGTGAGTGTGTGTGTGTGTGTATATATATATATATGCATGTGTATGTGTGTATATCTCTCTATATATATCTATGTGTGTGTGTGTATATATATGCATGTGTGTGTGTATATATCTCTCTCTATATATGTGTGTGTGTGTGTATATGCGTGTGTGTGTGTATATATCTCTCTATATATATCTGTGTGTGTGTGTATATATCTGCGTGTGTGTGTGTATATATCTCTATATATATCTGTGTGTGTATATCTATGTGTGTATATCTCTCTCTATATGTGTGTGTGTGTGTATATATATGCGTGTGTGTGTATATGTCTCTCTCTATATATCTATATGTGTGTGTGTGTGTATACATATGCGTGTGTGTGTATATATCTCTCTATATATATCTGCGTGTGTGTGTATACATATGCGTGTGTGTGTGTGTATATATATGCGTGTGTGTGTGTATATATCTCTCTCTATATATCTGTGTGTGTGTATATATATGCGTGTGTGTATATATCTCTCTATATATATCTGTGTGTGTGTGTATATATATGCGTGTGTGTGTGTGTATATATCTCTCTATATATATCTGTGTGTCTGTGTGTGTATCTCTCTATATATATCTGTGTGTGTATATCTATGTGTGTGTATATCTCTCTCTCTCTATGTGTGTGTGTGTGTATATATATGCGTGTGTGTGTATATATCTCTATGTGTGTGTGTGTATATATATGCGTGTGTGTGTGTATATCTCTATGTGTGTGTGTGTGTGTGTATATATGCGTGTGTGTATATATCTCTATGTGTGTGTGTGTGTATATATATTTGTGTGTGTGTGTGTATCTGTGTGTGTGTGTGTGTATATATATATTTGTGTGTGTGTGTGTATCTCTCTCTATATATCTGTGTGTGTGTGTGTGTGTGTGTAAAAAAAAAAATTGAGAGAGAGCGAGCGAGATAACAGGTTTGGGGGTTCTAAATCAGATAACTTGGAATTTTTAAACAGTAAATCAGGATCCCTGGGATAAGCAAGTTGTACACAACAATGCATGCCGCTGGAGGCTCGCGGGGCATGGCAACCGACCCCAGGTGGTGGCACTGGCAGCAGCAGGGGCATGGCAGTGGCGAGTGGGGAGCTCCTGCAGGCTGCTATGGTGGTGTCAGCGGTGGGGGAGGAAGGCAGCGTGTGCTGACCAGCAGTCCATGACCACCCACAGACACCACTGGCAGTGGCAGCTAGAGGCAATTGGCGGCTGCTCGCAGATGCCACCAGCACTGTCAGTGGCAAAAATCAGGGAGGGGGGTGATAAGTGGCAACTACCCTTAGGTGGTGCTTCTGTCAGGGGGTGCATGTGCACCCTTTATCCGTCGCCAATGACAACATCATTATGGGGTTTTTTTCTTTTAGGAGAAAGAACACCAAGTGCTCTACTCTATTTTATTTTTTATTCTGCCACCATAACTACTAGTAGTATTTGCAAATCCTATCCCTCTTCTCTCTGAAACCACAAAACTTCAAGCTGGGTCTGCATGTTACTTTTTATGTTTCACATTCATTATACAGAGCTAGTAGGAAAAGTATGTGTTCACAAATGTGATAGCCACGAAACAATTTCACTGCAATTCAAAGAATTTTAAGACTCATCAGTTCTACTTGGTATTCTCCTCCCCTCAATCGGCTCAAATGGCAGGATGAGAACATGTGGCAGGTACAAGTTTTTTTTCTCTTTCCCCTTTTTCCCTTGCATTTTAAAAAAAAACAAAACATTCATTATGGGAGTTTATTGACTGCTTTACCAGCTTATACAGGCCAGAGCTTCCTTATAATACTTGTCCAACATGAAAAGGAGCCACAGCTAAAATCAGCAAGATTTAATTCATTTGTGTTTTAGGGATACAGGTGGTAGCTGTATTGGTCTACAGGTAAGAGGAATCAGAACTCTGGGTAGAGGTGATAGCTTTTATTAGACCAACTAGATATTTGCAAAATAAATCTTTATTTGCAAGCTTTTGGGCACAGGCACCCTTCATCAGGCATAGGAGAATGCAAAGATTGTAAAATTTCTCCTAGGTGGAAATAAAAATTTATATTTCACAGGAGAGGTGAAGGTGTGGTAAGATCTAGTTGGAAAAGTTAATTTATGTAAATTAGGCTCAGATACAAGTTAGAGCAGTCTATCTACCTCAAAGTTGTCTGATGGCAAGCAGGATGTTTAATTATGTTTCTGCTTGCCATCAGACAACTGTGAAGTAGATTAACTACTCTAACTTGTATCTGAGTCTAATTTGCAGAAAATGAACTTTTTCAACCAGGAGATCTTACCACACCTTCAGCTCTCCTGTGAAATATGAATTTTAATTTCCACCTAGGAGAAATTTTACAATCTTTGCATTCTCCTATGCCTGAAGAAAGGTTCGTGTGCCTGAAAGCTTGGAAATAAAAACTTTTCTTTGTAAATATCTAGTTCCTCTAAAAACAGATACCACCTCCTACGCGGAGTTCTGATTCCTTAATTCATTTGCATTACTTCGGTAGCTTGAACTCACCAGTGGTCCAGGATTTGGACCCTAAATCACTTTGTATCTAGCCATGGCTGTGTCTGATAGATTTTTCCCTAGAATTCTTGCTCCAGGAAAAGTGTATTGGGATGACTAATACTATTTCAGAAACGCATAGAAATTCCTCTATCTTCATTGAACAATATGATTAGTTTTAAAAATACAAATGAAACACAGGCTGCAATCCCCAGTTATTTCAGATTTAACTACACTGACTACAGTGGAACTACTCCAGCCTTATGCCAATGTAGAATTTGACTAGTGTGACAAATTAAGGAAGTCTACCATGTTATATCACTACAGAGTGCTGCTAAGGAAAGGGCTTATATACATAAATGCTTATTTATTGCAAAAAGCATTTTTGTGCAATGGAAAAAAATAATCTATTCCTCTGAAATACCTTGAGATTTGAAAGTTAGAGCAATCAAATACTGGTTTGTCTAAGCCCAGGTATATCATAGATACTTTGGTGCATGACCTGTGTGTGAACTTGGAAGAATGAGAAAGACAGACAGCTAAGGGAGATGTTACTCTAAACAGAGTAGCCTTAACCTTGCGTGACCATCGCAAGAGGACGAGCTTTCCAGAGAAGACCATGAGGAATGCCGTGTTTAGGAAGGTCCAATAAAAGCAACGGTTGGTTTTACTTCAGTGTCACTCCAGCTGTAATTCCTCTACAACAATAAAACCATAGTGTTATTAATTCAGCTGTTCTCATTGCTGCAGAGATTATATTAGAGTGCTCTTATTAATTCATCTTTTTTTTTACCTGTTAATATATTATTTTCCACAGGGATTCATTGTTTTAACCCTCAAAGTGAATCAGCCTGTGGCATATTTCAAAGGTTTCTGCCCAATTAAATCAGTTCAAGGACATCCACATTGCATCAGAGCTACTATCCTAACAGTACTGAAGATGGAAAAAAAATCAGTGAAGAGGGCAGGATATTTTTAATATGACTCTATCCCTGAGACTTTAAGTTATGAGAACTGGTATATTTAAATATAGATATACCAGATAGATAGATAGATAGATAGATATCTGGTGTGTGTGTGTGTGTGTGTGTATGTATATATGCATGTATTTGTGTATGTATATATTGATGATATATTATATATACCATACACCCCCATATATATATAATCATAAACATTGGAAGAATGTGTTTAGGTGTTCCTGCCTTCTAGAAATAGCCTAAAAATGCAGTTGCTAACAGCAATATTTGTTGTGACCATTGCTCACTAGTTTGGAACAGAGAATTCTTTCCCAATAAATACTGATTTGCTACTGAATATATATATATATCTCAAACAATAAAAGGTAACTAAACCCACGGGGCATGCACACACACCTCTTGGACTGGAGATAGAAAGCTGAAAAAAACAGTTTTCTAGAGGAGGGGAAAAAACAAGTGTGGTGTAGGTGTGTGCTGTACTACTTGAAAATGTAACTAAACTAGACGGAGGGTTCAGAATGAGCTCAGCTGCTTGCCTTGTGCCTAATGCCATTATGTACAAACTGAACTAAGCAATCTTATAATCAGGGATTCTGGTTTTCTCTGTTTAAAAATCCCAGATTCTCTGATTTTAAAAAAAATCTGATTTAAAAAACCCCAAATCTGTGTTTTTCCACGATTAAAATGAAATGCCACTATATGGATAGGTCTCAGTTGAACACAATGTTTTATTGATATATTTACAATGTAAAGTAATTTGGAAGTCTACCAGTGCCCTAATTGTTATAATAAAATAAATTCTAAATACCAATATATCTTGGCATTTGATTCTATTTTTTTAATCATAGATCAAAGCTCCCCCTGCCGCCTTCACTCACCAGGATGTGGGTCCAGCTGTGGCTGTCCTCCCCATTCCTTTGTGGAGCTGAGCAGCCCTGATATGCTGGTGCCCTGCCTCTGCCCATGCCAGTGCCCCTCACTCCTGACCCACAGCCACTCTAGCCCTGCTGGTGCCCCTCACTCCCAACCTGCTACCTCCCACCCCCAGCCTCCCAGCATGTGAGGAAGGGAGTGGGTATGTGGGGAACAGGGTGGGTGTGTGGGGAAGTGGAGGTGTGGGTACAGGTATGCCTGGGAGGGGAGCAGGAGGGGCACAGTGATGTAGTGAGGGTTACAACCCCCCCTGAGATTTCTGTGCCCACAGCAGGGCATGGGGCTGCAGCCAGCCTGGACCAGCTCTGGACAGGAGCTGCCTCTGCAGCCCAGTGGGTGAGACTCAGAGCAGAAAAAGCACCACACTGCCATGGCTGCCAAACTGAGATGCCCCCAGCCTGTCCGGCAGCAATGAGGGCACAACTAACAGTACTGCAAACCTAACAGTATTAGTGCCATGTTGTACCCCAAGGCACCCTTGAAAGAATCACTGAACTAGTGCGACAAATTAAGGAAGTCTACCACATTATATCACTTGTGCTTTGTATCATTGGTTCTCTCTTTGTGACGGTAGCAGACTGCAGGAATCAAATGCTACCCTTGGGGAGCAAAGCAGTATCCTGGATTTAGATGTAGCATTCATTGGGATCGGGGATATCAACAGAAAAAAACAGAGGTAATGCAGACCTGGCAGACACTCTTACTGGGCATTATCCCACACCAAGGAGACTATTTAAAACACAAACAGTCAACTTGTAACATACGTACTACTGAGCTTTTACAAGGCATTATTCCACATAAGGGAAGCGAGCGGTGTGAAAAGATAGGGAAACAGAGAGGGCAAGACAGATCTTTACAGGGAATTATCCCATACCAGGGGGGCTGGTATTGTGAACACAGAGAAGGAGAAAACAAGGCAGATCATAATGACAGGAGAGTTTTACTGTGTGGTGTGCTGCGGTAGTGTGATCTGAGGCAAGCTGTTAGAGCTCAGCAAACAATTCATAATGAAAAGCCATCCTGAGATTTTTATCCTGTTTTCCTATTTGTGAGTTGTCAGGATTAGATTCTGAGGTTTGCCAAGATATTCCCTGATATTTTGTGTAGCCCTAGAAATATGCTGTAGCCTGTGATCTGTGGAACAAAATGGCTGAAAAGGTCCTGGTACAATACTGTGGACTTGGCCTTCAAGGAATTAGCTTTCTAGGCAGTGTCTGTGTGGGGTACTGTGGTAGACTGCTGGCCAGATTTTTTTTTTTTTCAGTGAATTTACTGTAAATTGCCCAACTGTATTCATTGAATTCAGATGAATTTAGGCAAATGATTTCAGAACAAAAAGTCTGAAATTAGTTCAATATAGGCAGGTTAGACTACTCTGCAAAGATTGAATATACTCAGGCTCCGGCTTTTTGAACGTCTGTCTCTAGCCTGACTGGTTGTGCTGCCTCTAGGGTTGTGTGTGAGATGGGGAAAACAAGTAGTGGCCAATGATAAGGCATGGGAGGCTGGGAAAGCTGGAGAGATGGCAAGGCCTTTGTTAGATGAGAAGTTGTCAACTCATCATGTGCCTAGTACTTTGATTCTTACTTCAGAAAGGTGAATTTGTATAATATTATGTAAACACACAATTTGTTGCTCTCCAAATGAGGAAGGATTACTTTGTACATCCAATGAACTCCTGGTTTTTTTGGGGGGTTTTTTTGGGTTATTGTTTTTGGGGGGGGTAGAAAGGGACAATGGAACCATATTAGCCTCTTGTGTGCTAAGTGACATAGTACTAGGTAAACTGCATGAATGAATTCACCCCACTGGGAGACACTACTCAAAAAATAATGTCAAATGCGGGTGGTAATTCTTTTTATGCCACTCATATCTGTTAACCTCTGCCTGACAAAGATTATTTTTATTCCTTGCACATAATGACTTTTCTGAGGAAAAGTTTATTTTTCTCCTGCTGTAGCAGGTTACATCTAAGAACTGAGGTTCTCACTCCTTATGCCAGCAAAAATAAGAGTATGGACAAACAAGAAAATTACAGCAAGATAAAAGGGTGTCCAGATTAACTGCATGTCAGCTTCTCCACTGTATCTGTGTGGAGCCTATTGTAAATGAAATTTTAAGCCGCATTGACTTAGCTGTTTCACTGTGGTTTATTTTTCACTTACTGCAGGACAAGTGTGGGCAGATGAGCAGTTACCATGAAGCAGTTGACACCTGGTACTTAACTTGCCCATACCTTAACTCCTCTGAAGTCAATTAAGTTGTGAGTGTAAAACTGGTAGAGCTGATACCAGATTTCACGTTATTAGTTTCCTATCCCTTTCTTACCAAATCACTTTGTGTGCCCAATGAAGATGAGAATGGCATAAATTAGGAAAACAGATAGAAAGCTACAAAATGGAAGACTTTACTCAAAGGAAAAAATGGGACCTCCTTACCTGAGTACAAGAGTTTAGGAGTAAGACCTGATAACAGGCCTTTAAGATAAACTAGTAGATGGGAGAGTACTGGACTTCACAAACCTCACTTAGACTCTTGGGCTTTCCTGCGTGATTCTAGGTTAATTGTTAATCAGCTAATGTATGTTAAACCAATTGCACAGGAGACCGAGATATATTTGTCTGTTTTGGGGATGTTGTGAAAATAAAACTTATTGATTGTAAAGTGCTTTGATACTAATGGATGCTGACCATATAAGCATCTATGTAGAATATAATAAAAAATCCTAATTTTAACATAGGTTTTACAGATCATCCTATAGAGTTTTTAATTAAAAAAAAATGTCTATGCCACTGCATGGTGTAAAATATAAACAAACTACAGAAAGATTAAAGATTAGCATTTATTATTCAATTCTTTAGCTCCTCAGAATAACTTCTATGGGATGATACTGGCCTTATTACTGTAAGGTTCCCTGGATTTTTCTGTAGAAAAGGACTGTAGAAATTGACAGAAAAAAGAAAGCTGAGTGAAAAGAAAATCCTGGAGGAAGGATAATCAAAATAGCAATGAAAGAAAAAAGATCAAAAGCGAGGTGGTATGCAGAAGATAACCTTTCTTTTAAGATAAGTTGGGTTGAGACCGAAACAGCTAATAAAATAGTAGGTAGGGAAGATAATATTAGAAGAGATGGTATTAAGAATGAAACAGAGTATAGAAAAATCCGGAAGGTAGTGAAGGAATAATTTTTATGCTTTATCACTTCAACTCCCTTGGCATGCTCACCTTGACTCACCAAGTTACATGTGGTACCTGGTTTCTATGACTGCTAGACTTCGGTAATGTGTTTGCTTTTCTTGGGCTCATGCTTCTAGCAACTACTTTGAATAATCTCAGACTGATTTATGCTTAGCCATAATTGCTGAATATATTTAAATATAAATGAAATATGTATCCATTCAGTATTTGTTTTCATCAACAAAGGAGGTTTCTCTCTTGGTTCTTATGTGGTGCCAGTCAAAATGGAGTCTGAGTATCTCTCGATTATGATAACTTATATATGTGGATTTCTTCTTTTTAATCATGTTTTTGTGTTTGCTTATTTTATTGGGAGATTATTTTCTTGGCTCAATTTACATACTTGAGATAAGAAATACAGTAGCAAGGAACTATGGTCTGCTGCCTCTAACATTAGCTGATACAATATTTGAAAGGAGACCAGGAAAATGTGCACAGACAGGGGAGGTCAACTAATATAATTAGAAGGTGGTATGAACAAACAGATGCATCTTGCATCACACCTAGGCTCTGACAGATTTCTAGTGGAGTCAAATTCCAACAATTTCATTGTTACTGACAAAAAATCCTTTCCTACTTGCATCCCATACTAGTTAATTCCTGAGTACAGACAAGCAGAGCATTCCCTACAGGCTTTAAGCTGCTATAGGGCAGAAACAGTGTCAGTGACAGATGTGTCCTAGACTGTTTAGGATTTTAGGTTCAAGACCTGGAATGATGTGAAACAAACAAAAAAACTTGGCGCTAAGGCTTTCTTCAAAAGGATTTGGTTAATGGTCACATTTTGCAAACACATGAATAGCTTTACTTACGTGAATAGTCCTATAGGTCTCCTGTGAGACCAGTCTTGTAAGTAAAGTTAAACATGTGCATAAATGTATTTATGATCCAGATTTGTGAATGAAACTTACTTGTTGAAATGCCGAAGATGAAGAGCCTGACAGGTGGATTCATCTTCATATAGATGTCTGATGTGGAGGTGTACTGAAGAGCCGTCAGAAAGCTTTGGGGTGAGCTGAAGGACAATAGATAAGCTGGGATGGTGGAAAATCCGTATAAAAAAAATACAAGGGAAAACACTTCGTGTCCGGAAATACATTTAGTCATGTCAGTAAGAGATTAACTTTCATCACTGCATAACTCCTGTTCGTGTGTGCTGTATGCATTGAATGGCAAGTATTGCACTCTGCTTTCCTGACTTCTGCTCTTTGTAACTGCTAAGCTGTTTCCTACTGTTTGTCTTGGGCCTGTTGTGAGGCATTGGTGCTATAGTAGTCACTGACAAGTGCAGCCATGTAGGGTTAAATTAAGACTTGAAGGCAATAGGTCTTTAAGGGCTCTAGGTTTCAGGCATGTGGTATCAGAACCATCTCTCTTACTTCAAATTGTTCCTAGCCCTTGTGATTCTGGGGAAAAAGAAATTGAAAATATGGCCCAGGAATACCAGATGCAATGGTGTCTGCCTGAATCTGCAGGGCACCCAAAATGTGTTGGCTTAAATAGCTCCATTTACTTCCATGTATTGACACTGGAACCTACTTTCCCTCACACCTGCTTCCCTACTATAACATGTGAGACTTGTTGCAACTGTGTGCAGCACCTTCATCCTCCCCTCCACCTCTCCTATGCTTGTGTGCTCAAGTGGCTGGTGTTTGAATCCTCCTTTCAGGATGCATATACATTCTCCCTGAAGACAGATGTCAGTGTCCTAGAGCATGGAGAGGCTTTGATCTGTCTAAGAGGGAGTAGTGATGGGTAGATCAGCAGGTGGCTTTTCTGCAGCAATAGCTAGGGAAAGAAGCATGGTATAAGGTAAAAACTTAAGGGCACTTGTACACGTGACGGTTGTCACAATGTACATGTAATGAAAAATGTCATTTGTGTGGCTTAATGGCAGCACACATTACACATGGACCAGTTTTGGAGGGTTTAGATGAGTTTGCATCATTGCAAACTAAACTACACCCAGGTATAGTTTAGTGTGCAGCAATGCATTGCACCTGTCAGCTCACCTCCTGGGCATGGGAGAGAGGGACAGTTTCCACAGAAAAAAAGGAGCGGACCCCTCCCTGTTTCTCCTTTCAGCAGGTACCTGCTGAAGGCAGAAGTGGCAGGGGGCCAATCCTTTTTTTTTCTTTTGGAACTGAGGCCCTGGTTCTTTCCTCCACAGTGGCAGCACCCCCTGAGGCTGCCCAGGTGGGCTGCTAGCCAGCTGGGTGCTGCCCCAGCTTGGAGGCAACACCTGGCCTGATCCAAGTCTTCCTTGAGCCTGACTGCTGGAAGCATGCTAGGTGCTGCTCCCCGGGTGAGCTCAGGGAGCAATTGGATCAGGCTGGGTGCTACCTCCTAGCTAGGGTAGCACCCGACTCACTAGCAGCCTGCTCGGGTGGCCCTGGGGTTGCTGTTACTATGGAGTGAAGGACTGGGCCACCCCGCAGCTCAGGGTCTGCTTGGCCCACCTGTAGCTCACCCCCCCCTCCCCGGCAGACTCCAGCTCCAACAAAAAAAAAAGAAGGGGCGGGGGGTTCAGGCCCCTTACTGTAATGTGTCAAAAATTGAAACAGTGGGTTAAAAACCCGCCAATTTAGGAATTTAGGGGGCATAAAAACTCTGAGGACTAAACCCCTGTCACATTCACAAGTGCCCTAAGACATTAGATTTACCTTAGGTTGTAGGTGGCTACAAATCAATGACAGCTGTAAAAATGCTGTAAGTTCTGAGTGAGCCAGAAGCTGCTCTACCATGGTACGTTAATACACCATTGATTATTCTTGCCCAGAGTAGAAACAGTCTGCATAGGGCTGTGTGTACTCTACCATGTCAGGGAGCATTTTCTAGTTTTCTTATCAAATATGAGATGTAGCTTCTCCCTTCCCCTGTTTCTTATAGAATAAAGGGGGTGAAAATTGATCCCAGATGTCTTTTTAATTTGGCTAATGAGGTGTGTCTACCCTGAATTTTACAGGGTATCCACATAATATTACTGACGGTTGGGTTTAGCCAATAATCCTTTCTACAGCAGTATTAAAAATGTATTCATTCCTGGGGATATATTTTACAAACTGGGTTACCTACATTCTGCTTAAATTCAAACTTGAGAGAATGAATGAGCAGTGAGAAATAACCTGTTCTTTCATGGGGGAGAAAAAAAGATGACCTATGGATGCAGAGAGAGACACACCAGAGCATGATAGAGAGAGGGCCTGCTTCTATGCATAACCCAAATTCTTGATACATATGCTCAAATAAACTTAAATCTAATATTTCTTTTTGCTTCCAGATTTACCATACTTATAGATATCAATTACGAAGTTTGTGTAAATTATAGGGATTTTGAACTTGGAATAGCTTCAGTATGTTTAAAGTGTCTGTACAGGGATAATAAGATTGTGAAATTCTGCTCTAGGAAATCTTAGACACATATATAGATAATTAATGCAGCATGTGGAAACTTGAAATAAGCACTGAAATTTTTTTGTAACCAGTGATTTAAAAGTGCATTATAGTAGCAATTAAGTTAACAGTTATTAGACAAGGAAATGTTAAGATTATTAAGATAATTCAAGATGATAAAAACAATTAGTGGAGTTTTTCTATACAACATGGGTTTCATATGGAAAAGCTGCTGCACTAGAGACTACAAATTTATTCCTTGCAGTTTTTTTTGTCAAGTCAAGAATTGCAATTAGGTTGTTAAGCTATTGCATCTCTATGTATCAGGAAAAGATTGTTTTATGATAAATATACTCCTTGGAGGACAATGATGTGCTGCCAGCATTTTAACAAGGAGATCTCCTCCCCACTCCCAAAATATTCCAGTGAGTGCTGATAAATCTGTGTGACAAATCTATGAACAAAGCCCATGTCCTTGTAGAGAAGAGGGGATGGGACAGGTCTAAGGAGTCTATTAATTTGTTTACTTATTTTTGTAATGCTACAATTATTTACACATGTAGGAAGTGTACAGTTTTTGTTCCTGGAAAGTATATTGATCCCGATTCTACTCCATTTTAATTAGAATAAACGGAGAGTCTTTGCACTGAAGTCAGTAGAATGTCAGTAGTGCAATGATGGTGTAAAGGAGGTCAGGATTTCACTTACTGAATATGCTGTGCTATTCTATCAGTATGCAATCTGTCAAATTTGAAGTGAGCAGGAGAGCTGTATTCAACAGTACAGCATTTAAAAATAATACAGATAAATAATTGCATTTCTACCTATTCTGCTTGTTGGTGTATCTGCGATATTGCTATAAAACCTATTACCCTCCAAAATACAGCTTATATAGTTTGATAAAGAGTTCATTTGCTGCATCCAGAGAGAGGACTGAACTACATCAGAGGTAGAAATTCTCCACAAGGGACTTCTGAAAATCTCTTCTGGCACTTCACTGGATGAAGGGAATGCTGTGGACATTGTTAAAGGTCTTGTTGAAGTCCGGATACACTAAGTCCCATGTGGTCTCACAAATTAGAGAATTGTGGGCTAGACAAAACTGGTTAGGTCTCATCTAGAGTACTGTGTGCAGTTTTAGGCTCCAAATTTTAAAAACGACATGGAGAAGTTAGAGATGGTCCGGAGGCAGATGGCAAAGATAATTAAGAGGTTGGAAAGTGGAGGAGAGTTTGAAGGAGCTAGGCATGTTTAGCTTGCAGAAAAGGTACTTGAGGAGACATGATCGCAGTCTTCAAATACTTGAAGGGCTGCCATAAAGCGAAGGAGAAACACCTTTTTCTCCCTTGCTGCAAAGAGTTAGTACATGGACCGCTGGCTTGAAGTTGCAACCGAGTAGGTTTAAATTGGATATCAGGAAAAAAAATGTTCACAGTTAGAACAGTGAGGCAGACCACCTAGGGAAGTTGTGGAATTTCTATCACTGGAGGTGTTCAAGAAGAGGTTAGATAGGCATTGGTCAGGGGTGATCTAGGTGTAGCTATGCCTATTTTCTGCTATGGTATTTCCCATGTTTCTGTCCATTGCTGGTTGCTGCATGGGGCCAAATGGAAATTTTTACCCCTCCTGTTGCTACCTGTGTCACAGGTTGTGTTTTTTTTTTTAAAGCCTTCTTTAGAGGCATTCTGTGTTGGCTACAGCCAAGGTTGGGGGTTTTGACTAGGGGTTGCCAGTGCTTCTGCTGGGACTTAAACCAAGGAATTCTTGGCTAGAGAGTCTTGCCTCTCTGCTCAGAGTCAGAACAATTGCCATATTTGGGTTCTGGAAAGGATTTTACTACATGGTTAGACTGGTATGGACTGTGGGTGTTTTTGCCTTCATCTGTAGCAGGAGGCATTGCCCTCTTCCTGGGATTACTCACCTTTATTTTAACAACACTTGCAATGGTGGGATGTTGGCCACCGTGGTCCCCTTGGTTTGTCTGTGGCAGATCAGGATGTTATGTTTTGTGTTGTGTTGTATTTGTGTTGTCCATGTAGTTTTTTTCTATGAGAGAGGGCAATGTATTTGTTTTGGGTTGTTTGGATGGAAGCGGCCCTACTTAGGCAGGGGGTTGGACTACATCACCACCCTACTTTTCTGTGATTCTATGCATAGGTAACGTGTGTGGGGGGGGCACATGCCCCCCTGAGAGTGCTGGTGCCCTGCCCCGACAGCGAGCACTCCGGCTGGTAGGTGAGCACAGAGAGCATACCCTAAAATTGGGTCTGCTGGCGGCAAATCAGCGACAGAAGTACCGGCACTTCTACTGCCATTGTGCTGCCAGTGCTCTTGGTGACTGTCCACTGGGGACCCTGACTCCCTGCCCCTGGTCACTGGCTGGCCACTGGGGAATCCCCCCTCCCTCCTGCCAGGTCATGCCCTGCTGGTGCCCCCCCCCTCCAGACTTGGGAGCACCAGTCACCCATGATTCTATGAAAGTCAAAAAGGATGAATGGTTTCTGAGCAATATTAGGCTATTCATGGGGTAGCTAAATGTGTACTCCTCCCTGATCAATTCTGGGAAAACCTACTAGCAACAGATTTTTTTGACAGCGGTATCTCCCAGTGTCAAAAAAGCCCACCACGCTGCAAATCAGCAGCACGGTGAACACTTGTGCCATGTCCAGTTTACGGCACCTCAAACTGCTCTGAGGTGCTGCAAACTGCATATGCTCACTCACTGGGATGTGCCTTGTTTGTCAGTGCAGAGAAGCCCAGGATCACAATCCCCAGCTCCCCCTGCATTGGCAAGTTGAAAGCCTGGTGTTCAATCATCAGCTGATCATAGGCTGGATTGGAACTTCACAGGAGCTCCAACTAGCCCTGGGACCATCCTAAAAGCTGGCAAACAGGTGATCATTGACTGGATTGGGACCACACTGGGGCTTGAATGTGCATTTGGAGCCCCAGTGTAGTCCCAGATCCAGCTGAGAATCAGTTGATTGTTAGCTATTGGGGTCCACACCAGTGCCAGCTGGAGACCCCAGTGCCTTCCTAACTTGCCACACATTCTACTTAAGTGTGATGAAAACCAGTCACAAATATATTACAAGAGAAAATGTTACAAAGTGTGAAATAATTCTGTAGTTAGTTTCCCTTTTTGTGGCATCATTAAATTGCCCATATGTGTTGCCAGGTTACTAGTTAATATGCAATTAACAGACTAATTGTGTATTAAGTGCAACATCTGCCAGGGGTCTCAGAGTGGAAGGAAGGGGAAACGGATCATTTTAATGGTTTGGGGAAGAATCAATTAAAAAAAAATTTAAGTTTTCTAGTTAAGCCTAGTGATTCTGGTTAACCTGACCCATTTCTTTTCAGAGGAAATTAAGCTGAGAATGAAGGAGCTGGTTATTGTCAAACCCCCCCCCCCCCCAGATTTTATCCCCTGGATAGCAAATACTATGCAGAATCTTTAGTGCAAAGATAATAGCATGATACCACTAGTAATTCTAGTTTCACTGAAACCTATTTTAAAATGCTACATGATGAGTCAAAAAAATCTGCCGCTGAAACAAGTGGCTCAGTGCATGCCGTAGCAGAATGAGCCACCAAAAAGAGAGTCTGGTCAGCCAGAGCCATGCTCTGATGAGCTGGCCACATGAAGCCTGGCCAGCAGGCATTGTTGCTGCCCCAGGAGGCCCCCAGGGCTCCAGGCAAGCCTGCTGGCCCCAGCCTCCCCTATCCCACTCATGTCACTTTGCCATGTGCTGGAGCACACATGCAGGGGCGTACCTCGGGACAAATGGCACAAGTACGTGCTGCTGCTATTTGTCCTGTGGGAAATGTGTGCCCCTGCATGTGTGTGCTTGTGGGGATGTATCCATAGGGTGCAATTAGGATTTGATCCCCATTCCCAAAACCACTTGTCCTGCCATGCACATACAGCATGGCAGGAGGTCTGATGGTTGGGCCTGGGGATCAGACCCCATCGCACCTTTAAATGAAGGTCTATCAGAAGCCTCAAACTCACTGAGATGTATTAATCTTTTGTCCACCTTTCAGCACACCTGGTCTGAATTTAACATTTGCAACAAAACCTGAAATCAAGTCAAAGCACTGAGTCTTTGGTTTCACTGCAGACATCTCACAGCGCTCCATTATGTATCTGTGTATAGAATATCTATAGTAGTCATTAACTCAGGCTCATTACAGCTTGCCATCTGTAGTGGTGACAAAATGAGCTACATTGGAACCTCAAAATGCTGTAATTCTTCTCATTTTGCCCTGCATCTTCATCAAAACATGTGCAAAACAGTCAGGAAATTAGCACTACAAGGAATTTTCTTTCATTGCATATTCAACTCTGCTCTTCCCCTCACTGTTTCAAGACCTACTGTAATTTATAGTTAGCCTTTAGGTTAATTTAAGGAAGTGTACTTATCCCTGTTTGTTTGTTTTTGTTTTTTTAACTTATGGGTGATAAGTTCTATTGCCAGTTGATACTCATTTCTAAGTGATGGTAAATGTTGATTCTGCTTATAGTTGTGGGTGTACCATGTATCCTCAGGTTAATATCACTCCTAGTAGCACGTAGCATGTAAACATTTTCTCAGACACAAAGTATTTGTTTGGAGAGGAGGACTGCATGAAAGAAAGCTGGGATAAGGATGGAGACAGCTTCTGAGTCTTAACAGATAACCTGATCTTTTAAGATTTTAGAAGATTAGTGTTTTTGTCAGGTAGTGTTGCATCTTTTCTGGGATAAAACCTATGGAATAGGTTCAGAGTTACCTGTCTCTGGTAGTGCATGGCTACAGTGTTAAAATTCAGCCTGACCACAGCATTTGTACAATGATCAGTCTGACCTTTTGTGAAGTCTTTCCTAGTCACAGTGATTACAAGCCTCAGCAAGATTAGAACTCCTACTGTATTACTGGGGTTCCCCCTTGCTCTGTTCTTGGAAAGAAAGGTTCTCAAAATGGGTTTTGGAAATGGCTTTTGCTTTATGCCTGGAAAAGAGAGAGGAGAAAGTATGCTCTCTTCATGGTCTGAAGACATGCTACTTGTCACTGTTCAATATGGGCAGAAAGCCTCTGGCATTGTTGGGTGGAAATAACAATTAAACAACAGATAATGAGGGGCAATAACAATTTGAGCACATACGCCCCACCAGCCAAGTAAGAGGTGGGGAGTGAAAGCTAATGAGTGCAATCTGGGCCTCCAGCATCTATGGTCTTGATACCCGGATTACTCCGTGAGGACACTAAATCAAAATTAATGAATAACTCAATAACTCCTCACAGATGAATTATAATGGTTTATTAAACAACATAACAGTAAACAACGACAACCAGGAAAACTACAAAATACTAAATATACACTAGTTCCTTTTATTTACACAATTATATACAGACTTACAAACATAACATAGATTTCATAGACATCAGGGCTGGAAGGGACCTTGTGAGATAAGCGGGTTCAGCCCCCTGCCCAAAGGACAGGAAGTCAGCTGGGGTTAGATGACCCCCAGCAAGATAAGTGTCCAAACGCTTCTTGAATGTGTCCCAAGTAGGTGCTTGTACTACTTCTGTGGGGAGTCTATTCCAGATCCTGAAGACTCAGACAGTATAGAAGTTTTTCCTTATGTCCAGTGTAAAATGCTCTTCCAGCAGTTTGTGACTGTTGGACTTTGTCTTCCCATAAGGTGCCATGGTGAACGGGGGTTCTCCCAGTTCCTGGTGAACACCCCTGATATACTTATTGGGTGCCACCCAGACCCCCCTGAGCTTCTCCAGGCTGAAGAGTCCCATGCCTCTCAGCCTCTCCTCATGAGGCCTATTCTCTTGACCTCCAGTCATGCGTGTGGCTCCCCTCTGAACTCTCTCAAACTTCTCCACGTCCTCTCTAAAGCGCGGAGCCCAGAACTAGATGCAGTACTTCAGCTGCGGCCTCACCAAAGCCAAATAAAGCAGGAGGATGACTTCCAGGGTCTTGCTTGAGGGCAAACAAAACAAAAGGGAAAGAAGGGTGACAGTTACCTCAGGGGACTAGGAGCAAGTACAGCTGGGGAAAGAGAGGGAAAACCAGGACTGTGCTCAAGTAGTCTCCTGTTCAATGGTGGAATCCTAGTGCGATAGTGCCAACCGAGCTTCTCTCCACCTTGGATAACTCCAATCTGAATCTACCCCTCAGGCACATGCATAAGTTCAAGCACTCAGACATGCACACCAGGACACCTCAAGCTCTCTTCCTTCAGCTCTCCGTCAAACACCAAATCTTCCCAAGCAACGAGACAGATGCATCAAGATCTCAAGTTCTCTCACTGACAGACGCACCGAAAAACACACTCCCCTCCTCTAACAGTCCTTTTATATCGCCACTGCACACGGCACACTTACTTCACACGACCCTCAGCAGCTGCTGCACACAGGCTGTTATTGTGCGTAGGGCACACTAGATTTTCGACACAGCACCTCAGTTAAGGCTGCAGGGTCACAGTGCAGTCAGTCTAAGTCATAAGTCTACAGCATCTGTGAATCTGCTTCTGGTGTGGTACATTTTTGCAGCCCCAATATACCCAAGGGCTGCAGTGTTGATAGATGTGTTTAGTGCATATCTTAAATTTGTTTTATCTGGGCTATGTCATGAGGCACTGAGTTATAAATTAACAACACTGTGGGCAGGTGCACGTGCATTGCATGTGGTTTGCTGTGCTTCAAACTGCTTTGAGATGCCACAAGCCACATGTGAACACTCATCTGGACATGCCCCAGGGGTTGTTACTTGAAATCTCTGGGTTTAGCCTTTTGTATTTTGCATAAATGTTTGCCCACCTAACAGGGCTAATATCGCATGGCACCCTTAAAAGGATCTTGCAGTACCCTAGTTAAACATCACTGGACTACATAAACATTACATTTTATAATGACCATCAAATAGAAGATGCAACTATATTGTAGTGACCTTGATTGCGTAGGTCACTGGACCTGTCACGTAGGCTTTTTATTTTTATTATGCGTGGTCTTCTGTTTGTTAAAAATACATGAAGGTTTGATCTTGGATTAGGGATTATGGGACATAGAAAAAAAACCCAAGAAAAATGGTTTTAAGGAACAAATGGCTCAAAGAAGAAATTAGCGTATTTAAAATGTTGATACTTGCCAGTAACTTCTTCAGTGCAAAGAGAGAATTTGAGTGGAATGAAGGGTAGTAAACCTTAAAAGGGGTAATTAAATGTATGTTTATTCTATATAATCAAGATGGGACAGCATTTGTTCCTAAACAGCATAGTTCAAGTGTAAGAGCTTCATACAGAGCTATTGATGTAAATGCTTAGCCTGTCACAAAACAAAAGTCTTTACAATACAATGGTGTGCAGTCACTATTGTTACAGAGCAATTTTTGCATTTAAAAAATAAGTTACTATAACTACATAGAAATGCTGCAAGAAAAACACTAAAGCCTCCCTGTGTTGCCCTGTGAAAAGGTCCACATATGTTTTCAGAATGATGAAAAGTTTTCCACAAAAGCCGGTCCCAAGGGAAAATTTTTGTACGTTAGGTTTGGTTCTGCAGGTATTATAAAACCCCAGAGCATCCCTTTTGTATATTAAAAGAGATGGGACCTACACATTAGAAGACATAGGATGAAAATCTAATGTTTTTCTCTAGAAGCGATGTTGTATCCTTCTCTGTTTGCAGTAGACCCTACAACAGCCTTGTCATGGACCGGACATCTGTAGCTGAGTAATAATGGGTGCACACTGTAGGGGCTCATGGAATCTAGAGGTGTTTGCTGGAGGTGTTTGGGGACAGTGATTTGATTTGTTGATTCACTATGCCTCATTGGATTCGGTCAAATCCAAATCTGAAGATTTGATGCTGAATCAGCAGTTCAGACACAGACACAGCTTTAAATGTTTTTTCTACATACTTCAAGGAACCAGGCATGGCTCGTGAATGTTGTGATGCTGGGGCAAATACAGCATCCCACAGGATCCAAGGGGGGTCCCCCCACGTGCTTAGTGGCGAACCAGAAGTAGCCAGAAGTACTTCCAGTCCACTTCTGGGTCTGCTGGAGAGCGCACTGGGGCCCCCCCTGTCTACCCCCAGCTCAGTGATTGGCTAGAGGGGACCTCAGATGCCCCCCCAGACCCAGGAGGCACCAGTTGCTGAGCCAGTGGGACATGGGGGCGCCCCCCAGCGTGCTTCACGGTAGACTTGCGAGACAGACAATCGCTGCGGCTGATCGCTGCAGCTGCTTCCGGAAGTGTCTGTGGCTGCTTCTGGGAGAGCAAAGATGCTCCACTCTCCATCTGGCACTTGCAGGGGAGGCACTGGTGCTCCCGCCTGCCCCCCCCCACATTGCCTAAGCACCAAGCGCGGCGGGTCAGGGGTTGCATCGGTGCTCTCAGGGAGTGCACATGCACCCCTGTGTACCTGCTACACATCGCCACTGGCTTCTAGGGTTTCCCTCACTTTTGGGAGTCCCTGGCAGCAGAATGGACTAAGAGAGCTGGAAGTAAGCGTAAAGGCACAGGACTGCCAAGCAACTGTTGCCAACATTGGTTAGGTCACTTGGCGAATATGCAAAGCACATGGACTTTAGGAAAGGGTGGTCCAGTGATTCCAGTCCTGACTCTACCACAGACTTCCTATGGGATCTTGGGCAAGTTATGTTGTCTCTAACTTAGTAAAGTGGAGATGATATATTCACCGGGGTATTTTAAGGATAAATTCAGATAGCAAAAAAACCCAGTATTTTTGGTAGATCAAATGCTCCCTCCCTCTAGTTGCTTTCTAGCTCCAATTTAGTTTATTTAGTGGGTGTTGGGGGAGAAAGCTTGAAAATGTTATGGAGTTTTCTATGTTTTCACATTCATGTTCTTCCCATGTTGGAGATATCATGTAAGTCTAGGCAAAGAAGCTATAAAAAAAAAAATCCTTCACTACTAACATCTGTGAGCCTGGAGTCCCACCACACAGCACAGTCTCTTCTAGTAGTTACATGATCATTGGGACTAGTATCCAAAAAGGGGGAGAAATTGGAGGACCAAGACCAAGAAGTATTGGCTTCTTATAGTGGTTGGTATATTATACTTTCTGAAAGACTGAGAAGAGTTCAAAGCACAAAGTACTATGAATTTGTTTTTTTTCCCTTTCTGTTACTGCTTACCTTGGTCATTGATCACTCCCTTCCCTCCCTGTGATTGTTTTCCATTGCTAATGAAATACGGTGGTAGTTGGAATAACTTTAAAATTAATCAATAAAACACTAAAGTAGCATAAAAGGTTTCAAAGGCTTTCTGTCTGACACAATACTGTTGGATCTTTCCAAAAATTAGTTTGTTCTGGCCTCATACTCCAATAGGTCTGTGCCTTGAGGTTTGACTGGTGTTTTATTAACTGATGCAAATCAATTATATTGCAAAATGAATATATATTATACAGGATTTCTTCAATTTACGTGTCATAATATTTTAGGTGAAGAAAGGACTTTGTGAATTCTGATAAGGGCTTGCTGTATAGGTATTAGACCAGATTCTGAAGTCTTGCTCTCTATTATCCTGATATAGTTTTAAAAGTGAATTAGAATCCAGTTCATCAGTTTATGCAAATGTAACCTATATCTTCAAAAATGGGGGAAAAATATAACTTTAGATCCAAATGCATTTGAATTTAAAATATTTTGAAATACTGACTCAAATATGGATGTTTTCACTTGGGCTTATTTCTACCGTTTAAGTATTACCTTTCTTTTAGTGCAAATCAAAAGTTGGTGGGGTAATTCAGCTTTTATTTGCACTTATACAGCTTGGTCCAAGAGGATAAGGATCATACTGAAGCCTTCTGTAGAGTGGAATGTGGCCATCATTCCATCATCAATACAACAACATGGGTTTAAATAGAGAAATCAGTAATTTATTAAAGTGAAATAAAAGGGAGGAGGGAAATAAGTGGTGGTTGAGGCAGAGAGGATGTAGTTATCCAACTTGGAAAACAGCCGGGATACGTACGTCAACTTTCCTATTCTTCCAAAATGTGCCTTGGGATCTATAATAAGCACCAGTGGTCTTTTGTAGCTAGCTACTCTTTCAGTTTGCAAAGAAGTTGAATAAAGAATCCATATTCAGTTCAAGTCTCCAGCCTTGACTTAGAAACTTGCAGGTCACCTCTCCAAGTCCTGGCTATTCAGAAGTGTTCACAGCTCTGATAAAGCTACTAACTGGTAAAAAGTTAGTAACAAAGTGGATCATGAGTCAATCCTGCCTTGCTCTATATATTAAATGTGGACTGTTTTTCAAGTAACAGGAAGGACCTAACAGTATCTAATTATAGAGAGCAGTTGGTAACTATGTCACCTTTATTTTTAATGGCACAATCAATTTTATAGTTGAAAGTTTGAATTAAAACATAAGGAAACTGTGGTTTCAGACAGACAGCCAATGCTTGAATTACTGTACATAGCAACTTGAGAAAAATAATTTATGGAAGCTTATGCATGTTCTTGTTTCTTAAAGGCATTTTGCTTGTTTTCATTTTGTATATAAAAATAGTACAAATCAGATGAAACACTATTTAAAAAAAACTAGATGGCCCAAGATACCCAACACCTGAAGCTGTATGCTTGTCCACAACAGTCACCATGACATTTTTTCCCTTGACGGAGTTTTAGACTGATAGGATTTAAATTTAAGAATGTACATTCAGAGGGGAAAAAAAAAATCTGAATTTGTCTCACTGTTTTGGAAAATTTTCCAAATAGCCTTTTCCATTAACGAGATGTTAGCTTAGGCAGAACAAAGCTTTGAGAACCTACCTTAACTCTCATGGAAATTGTAATGCACAGAAAGAACCCTTAAATCACTCCATGGTCATTAAAACCTCGACTCCTTTTATAACTTACAATTTTATACTTGGTGTTGGTAAAAAATAGTCCTTTGCTATTTTTCTCATAAGAATGAGGGCATAAACTAAGTCTGAAGTTTCTACGTCAAGTTATGACTGGACAAACAAACATGTTAAAATACTTTTCCAAAGGTGAAAACCCACCACTTCTTCAGTCTTGTTTGATCAGTCTAAAATTATATTGGAAAAAGTCTCTGAGTTGAAATTTCATGTTGGGAGACTAGAAGGACTTTTCTTTCAAGAAGTTAGTGTGTCAAAATTGGACTAAAAGCAGGAGCCAGCAAGATTTAACACTAATAAAAGACTATTCAGGGTAGTACCATGATGCAGGCTGCATTGGGACTAGCTGAATATTGGGCCGAGAACCTATGCAGCACAGGCAATGGGTGGTTGCTATTGTCTACCACAAACAAATGGATAATGACCAGGGAAGGAATAGATGGAGCAATATGTATGCAGCCCTGAAGCGATACCTCAGGTAAGCTCACTTCATCTTTTTTTGAGAGTGTATGAATTTACTTTTCTCTGAATACAAAATAGCTTCAGAACATCCATGTCCTTCCCTGTGCTGGGGTGGCAAATGTATGGGCTGCCAGTGATTTCAAGTGTTAGTTAAATACCACAATTGGGCTCACAATACTGATTCACCACAGTGATACACACTACGGATAAAATAGAACTGTAATTTCTAAAGAGTTAATGTGCTTTCAGACCTCTGTTATCCCATCCCTGAGTTATTAATGTTATTTTAGGATTATCAGTAGCTTTATATGTATAATAATTAATAAAAAGCTAGTAAACTGTGCATTCCAGTTCTTCTGGTAACAGCTGGAAATACCTAATTATAGTTCATAGGTTACACATTCATCCAGAAAAATCTGTAAACAAACCCTGAAAGGCAAATATTCAACTTACGTAGTTAATTTGTGGATACTACATACTGAATTGCTTGAGGGATCAGAGAATGTCTCTTCCCCAGCACTGCTTTTCAAAATACCAAGGGATGAAAATACTTACTGCTTACAAGGTTAAGAAAGGAATATATTGGTGTTTATGAAATACTCAGTGGCTTGGTACTTGTTTGCAGAGTAAGGACTGAAAATTATTCCGCGAGAAACTGTCTAATTTTATGACATGGCTAAATAATTAGGGAAATTAATTGCAGCAATTTTTTAACAGCAGATTTCATTTTAAACCAGCCCATCTTTAAAAAGAAAGTACTGTTTTGATAATTTTTGAGGAAAGAAAGCCCTTCACCTAAATCAGGGGTACCAAAGTAGTGCCAATATCTTCAGGGCCAAATATATCAGCTATACTGCTAGGGAGCCATCACTTTTTAGTGAAGGCAAGGTTGCAGCTTCCAGTTATATTGAGTTCTTGGGATCTGCTTTGTCCCCTCCTTATCTGTGATACCTAAAAGGACAGAATGGGCACCAACTGGCTGGTACTAGATCAGATGTGACCTTGGCCTAAATTAGAGTAGCTCCAGGGATGCTCGACTTTAAAGCAACTACCTGTCTCATTCTAAAGCCTAAAGTGGCTAGAAAATAGAGAGATCCAGCACTATTTCTTCCCTAATCCTCCCCTAGCATGCCGCTATAAATAATGGGAGGATGTATGGCTATCTATTGCTACTGCACCCTGAGAATTCCAAGCAAGAAGAATATACCTGGGCTTTGGCATCTCTGCTACTGGAACAACACAAAATGACTGTATTATGACACCAGAATCTCTGTGTTGAGGTGCCAAATAATGCCAGCTATGATGTGGCTACTTGTCCTCTATGAAATAAATGTGAGCCACCAAGACCACTAAAAAGCCATGAAATAGTTGCTATCATGACGAACCAGGACTAGAAGTAAGTAAACTAGTCACCAATTACCAATCTTTTGACCTATCTACCCTCAAAACCCTAATGATTTTTGATTTATAGTAATACTTACTTTAAGGGAGTTTGGCTTGCTCAAACTCCCCTCTTCCCCCTCAACACCTGAGCTCCTATGATGTGACAATTGATATGGGACCAGCAGAACTGCATTCCATTAAATCATAATTGTTCTACTCGGGGACGATTGTAGTTAGTGCTCAGCATATGAGGTTCCACAGAGATACACCCACCAGCTACAGTTACAGTAGTAAATGACAAACAATTTTCTTTCTTTCATAAGGGTATTTTCATATTCTTTTGAGTAGAACATGCTAATGCTATTTATTTATACACTTAACACAATTTAAACAAAATAAACCAGCCAGAAAAAATGTAATTTGCCTGTATTTGTCACACATCAGACTTACTGGCATTAGTCACTCTGAATGTCCTCAGGCGCTAGCAGATGTAATGTCTGATACAAAGCTGTTTCACTGATTTCCTGTTTCAGAAAATGTAGGTCTTATTGTGTAATGCATGTCATTTAGGTAGATATAAACTTAATGGGAGGATGTTAGCATTTATAGAGACACATTTCAAATTCCACCAATTTCTTCTCTTTTTACTTGTATCTTTGGAAAAGGTCATTATCTTCTGGTTTTGGAATTCACTCTGTCTCTCTCTGTCTCTGATGTACCTTTATACCCTTGGGCCAGAATTCAGTCTGTTTTGCCAATGTTGTATAGCTCTACAGAAACTCCATTGCTTTCATGGAAAGTTTAATGTCTCATTGCTTCTGAAAATAAGAACATGAGTATATGCCTAAAACTGGGCACTTCCCAATTAAAACACCAAATATAACAGCTCCTTTTGAGAATATGGAATGAAAATATCCCCTGGGAAGAGGTCCTACAAACTGCATATACACTGCAGGACTCCCACTTCAGCTCTTGAACTTCATGGCCAAGAGTGAATTCTACCCATTGTTCGTTAGTTCTGTATCCCTGGAAGAACATACAGAAATTGATTCTGATTTAGGCTTCTTTAATTAAAGGGATCTAACTTCTCAGCGATGGACTCTGCAGTGTGTATGTACAAATTCTGCATGTGTGCTTTGTGTATATGGATGACATGATTTGCATATGAGGAAAGTATTTGGTTGAGGTGTGGACAGCAATAAAGAAAATAGTCTGGCTCCCTTACTACAGTTGAGGTGTATACTACAGTTATGCCCATCAGGGGTGTGATAAGAGGTGATCCCAGCTGCAGTATGGACAACAGTATGTACTTTAGAGGATAAGAATTTGTTTGTGGGGGTGGCTTTATTATACTTGCCTAAAACATGTTTTTTGGTATAGCTGCATACATATAAGCAACATGATGCTCATAGAATGAGCTTGCTTATATCTATAAAGTCTTTTTAGCATAGACCTCTATGATGTGCTTAGCAACACGTGCTAACTTGAATTGGAGGCAGGGAGGAACATGGTATTTCTGAGTATCGGTAGGTGTCACAACCTGCCCCACCTGTCCAACACTTCTGAATCCATTCTGGATTATCAGACTCCAAACAGGGAAGCTGTCTGCTCAGTTTCACTACAATGATCAGGGTAGGATTTGACCCTGAATTCTTTATTGAAAACTTAAGAGCATTGGCTCACATGTGATCTGCCTAAGCTATGCTCAACACAGAATTAGTTGGAATGACAGAGAGCGATTCATCCTATGCTTGTGGTACTTCAGTCTACAAGTGCTGGTTGATGCACATGAGAGCTCTGATGATACCCCCATTTTTCCCTCCCATGCACACCCAGTGTCTGTATCTCATCTGGCAATTAGGAGACACTCTGTGGAGCTGGCTAATCTATTTTTGTGTGTTCTGTGCTCCCTGAACAGTGCAAAAGAGTCGGATAAATAGCACAGAATTGGAAATATTGGAAATATTGTTTTGTAAAACAAAGTATTTCTTTTAGCATGCCACTTGTTTTCCAGGCCCATGACACTTGCATGTGAACACATCACCTGATATAATTTAACAGAACCAAATCCTTTGGAACTGAAGGAGGTTTTCATTTGTAACATTTCTGATACTAATCCCCAAATACAAACCGGCTGCAGTAACCATTCCATTGTGTCATATATGGATCTATATTGCTTCTTTGATATCCATTATTACAAATATGTTTTTAAACATTTCTGTTGCAGGGTACATATTATGGTATAACTGGTAAAAAATGTTGGGTGTCCATTTTTTCAGGAGAAATTAATTTTACCTGTTTTATTTACTATATATCTAAGGTATTCATACAGATATTACTATGGTAAGGGAGTGCTGTAAAATATATTGGCTGGATCAGGTGTTTTTCAGAAAACCAAAATACATCTTATCATATATAACCCATTTACTGCAATATATTTTACTGCCTCAAGGAATTATTTAAGGATCAAAAGAGGAAAGAAAGAAACCTGATATTTAATTATTTTACCACTTAGGAATGCCTTATCACAGAACAAGTGTATATGTCTCTCATAATGAGACCAGGTGTATGATGTGAAGGCTCATGGTGAAATTTTGTAAGAGAGAAAAATGGTTTTGTGAATGGAATTTATTAGCATCTGCACAAAACCCTTTAAATCCCTTTAATTTATGGCCGTTAAACTGGTTTACAAGTTCAGGCGCTGAAGCCTTACTGTTTTAGTGCATGCCACCTTATGTTTTTATGTATGAGCCAAGTATTTCTATACATGCATACAAAATCAAAGCAATATGGCTTGTGGTGCATGTTATAGTGTGCCTAAGCAGTGAAGGCCTTTGCTAGATGGCAGTTGATAGGAGTGATTCCTGTGAAACAGGCATATTTTCCAAATTATTTATAGAGTTACAGGAAGGAGTAATTGATTGGGAAATAATACTTTCTACAGAAAAGTAGCCCACTTCTATCTCATAGGTAATTACACCCATGCAGTTTTTATGTTGCTTATGCACGTGCAAGTTCAAAATCACTGAAAAATTACTGAAACAGGGAAGTGTGTTGAATATCAAAGCCAAAGGAGGAAAGCTGTATTTCAGTTAGACACCGAAGGTTTCTCTTAAAGTGAACTGCTTTCTATTGTTTTTTCTTACCCTATATTTCAGCATGGGCAACATATGATGATATTAATGGAACAAATCTCAGTGGGGACAGCAAACAAGTGAAAAAACTGAACGAGAAAAAATCTGACTTCATGTATAAGGGATAATGACCCAGTCCTGCTGACAGTTACACTATTGAAAATCAAATTGGTGTCAGGAGTGTCTGGGATTTACACTGGTGTAGCTGAAAACAGATTCTGGCCTGGTCCGTTTTAGTTCTCTTCTGGAGAAAAGAATGTACAAAGCACTAAGATCTCTGGATATGGTTATGCCCATTCTGTAAATAAATAATTGTAATAGGTTTTTAGCATGTACTGTCCAGCTGAACTTCAAAGCCTATATAGTTAGCATTTTCTACTCCATTAAATAATGAAAATATGCTATATAAAGCAACGGAGCAGGAGACATAGATCCATTTATTTTTTGTTTCTGCTCTAATGAGAAATCCTGTCTTCGCATAAATTGCTTGATTTAAATGTAGTTTAAACTGTAGGAAAGGATAACAATCTATAAAAGTAAGAGCTTTTATATATATATATATATATATAAGACTTTACAATTTATCTTGTGAAATGGAGATGCACATGAATCTAGTCTTTTATCATTTTCTGGGCTTTTCTGTATTTGTCTGGGATATCTTTATTGACATTCAGCTTGTACATCTCATCTTTTAGGAGGCACAGTTGTACCCTGCCTGCTAATATCACTGTAAGAGAGGGTGAGAAGAATGGTTATGTCAGTATCTACCTGGAACTCTAATAAAAAAATACATGTATACTTATATAGCCACGTTTGTGCACTGTTGTAGCATTACAAATGGAACATCAGTGCAGTTTAAAGGAATTCCTTTCAGTGCCATGGGTCTATAAACATTCACTTGTATAGAACAGTGAAAAAATGAGAATCCCACTGCTGTGTAATTCCTGCCAATAACTTAAGTTAACTTGGTATATGGAAATGATTTATTCACATCTGCTTTACTACCCAAACACCCATGCTGTGTATTAGGAACAGAGGGAGCCCTGTCCTTTGTTGTTATGTTGCACTTTTAAATCTTAAAATTTTAACTTGGAACTCTTGCTTCTCAGGAATTCCTGGTTAAAGAGTTTTCTTTCTTTTATTCCATGTGGCTTTTCCTCTCTAGTTTGACTTTGAGCTTCAGGTCCAAATAAACATTAGCCTGGTTGGTAAGTTTTACAGTGTTTGAAGCACAACAAATGAGCAAGGCTCTTCAGATTCTTCAGTGTTCCTCCTTTGCCATTTACTTTCCTCTCAGATGAGATGGGTTCAATGATGGTCTGTGTTTCTTCTCTAGATGTTTCCAGTGTCTGACAGTTGTCCCAATCTCCAATTTTTAATTCTTCTGGAAAATCATTAAGACATATTTTTTATATGGCAACCATCACCATAACATCTGAGCACCTGGATTAACAGTACACAGCTATTTTATAGGGGTAATGGAAAGTATCTACTTTTTATTTATTTTCTCCTCTATTTTCCCTCCACACTCCTTCAGCAAATAATGTAAAGTAATTAAGGAGTGCTATAAACTATACTTCACTTTTTCTTTCTTGAACATTATTTCCCCCCCATTTGTAATAAGTCATTCGGGTCCTCAACATTATTGTTACCCTTTTTGTGTTTGCCTGCTACTTGGTCGATTAGGTGACACTATCTTCACTAGATTAAGTCTTTCTAGTGGCTTCTATGCCAGTGTTTCAAGTTAAATGCCACAGAGTGCTTGTATTTACATAGTAATGAATTCCCATTTCTCTTCCTGGGACATGAGCAATGAAGGTAAAGGTCTATTAGATCTGTTTAAGGTATTAACTTTTATGCACATAGATATGCATGCTTTGTGTCTTGACAGCAGTTTGCACAATATAGCCTCGGTCTCAATTGGAGGACCTTGAAATACTATTCAAGAGGTAAGGATTTTTGTGGGTGATATCCTTTAATTGGCCAACCTCATAGTTAGACATGTTTCTAAAGGCAGTGCATTTTTCTTTAGATCTTATTAAAAATCAGGTACATGAAGGATTAAAAACAGTCAGTAGGGTTGGGAAATTGGAGAAGAGAATTCCTGGGGTAGCAGGCAAGCAAGTCATAAAAAAAAGAACCACTTGATTAATGGAAGATCATAACCTTTCAAAAGAAGGTCATTCCCACCAGTGAAGAAAGATTAGCAGAAATCAGCTACATTATACTATGCCATAAACTCAATATTTGTGTTCACTCCTTGGTTCTTAATGTCTAGGCAACATATGAATTTTTGTTCTTAGGCTTGCCATTTGAAGGTGCTTTGTAAATTTTCCTTGAGCATGAGGATAGTAAGTGTGTGTTCTGTAAGAAGTATTCTCCTACACGTGTTCATGTGTCTCTGTCCTTAATCTTTTTCCTGTGATTATTCATTCTGGTGCATAGTTTGTCTAGTTTCACCCACACAGTTTCCATGAGGGCATTGGTTATGCTGAATGAGGTGTCCCAAAATATGGTATAGGCATATTTTGGGATAGGCATGAGTTAGAATCATGGATTCTGATTAGTTCATTGTTTGAGGGTGTTGATTATTGTGGTAGTGGAGATGTGTTGACAAGTTTTGCATCTGTTGGTAAGGCAAGGCTCTCCTCATTTAATGTCTGTTGAGCAGCAGGGCATTTGCTTGTGATTGAGTTGGGCAAAGGGTTGTTGAGTTAAAGGGTTGTTTGAAAGCCAAGAGCAGGAGGAGATGAGAATTATTTCTCTTAAGGTCTAATCTTTTTCAAGTGTAGGCTGGAATTGTTTGCTAGTTCTTCTTATGGTTAAAGTGTGGGGTGATAGGTGACTCCCACGGGTGCATGGTCACAGGGCAGGGGAGAGCATGGATTCTTTTGGTATTGTAGCAGGTTACTGAAGAATATTAGTATATTATTAGAATATTATATAGTATATAGTATATAGTATATATTAGAATATTAGCTCTTTCAAAATTATTGTCTATTCCTCTGCTGGAGTGTCCTTGTTGTATAAAGGCAGATTTCAGGTTGGCAGGGTAGGTATCACAAATACTTTCCAGAAAACAGATGTAGTGGTTTCTGAGGGCCTGACTCTATATTACAGCCTTTTTCATATGCTTGGGATGGTTTCTGGTTTTGTGGGTGTAAGTATAGTTGTCTGCAGGTTTTTTTGGCATACAGTGGTTTGAAGGGTATGGATCATGTTATCTATAAAGTTGATGTTAGAGTAGGAATATTTCAGAGAGAATTTGGTCAAGGGGTAATTGCTGTTAAACCTGTGGTGGAAATCATTGAATAAATTCAGGTGTTCAGTCAAGAGAGTTGTAATGCAGGCAGAGTGCAGGTTGTGTGGGGCAATTGGAATAGATCACATACTATTGCAATTGAAATAAGAAACTTGCACCAATGTAACTCTATTATGGTCCATGGTATAACTCCCTGATTTACACCAAAGTGAATGAATTCAAAATCAGATGGGCGATCATTGTGCTAAGACTGTTACCGACTGTGTTAGGAGTTTTTGTCATGCATTCACCTGCTTGATGAAGAAACTGCTACAAATCTCATGCATTTCATATAGGCTGCCAAATAGTCTTCAGATAATAAAGACTTTTAGCCATGCTGGTTTGCCATGTTTTGACTTATCTGTCTACCATGTGTTCAGTTTGAACTGGTAACTTAGAGACCCATATCTTGTTTCCAAACACCTAAACTATGCAAAAGCTGGTTCGAGTTTGGACTTAAACTGTTTTGCAAAAGCTCTGTAGTGAAGCTTCCAGGCATCACAAATGATGTATATTGACAGACATAAAGTGGGAATTAAAGTAAAATACATGTACTGCTAAGGACAAAATCATCTATGTTATGAATGAAAAAAAAAAGATGGAACGGTATCCTTGGTCATGCATCAGAGAATTTTCAGACTCTTCTAATGCAGTGTAATTTAATAAAGGAAAAAACATCTTTAATATTAACAATGTAATAGAGTGAAATATGTGATTCTGTAATCATGCTCAAATTTGGTATCAGTAAGTGCAAAATAAGGAGTGCACTGATGAAATGACATTAAGGCTTAGGAGGAATATACATTTTATTTTATTTTTATTTATTTATTTTATTTTAATGATAATGGTTTGGACTAGCATGCCTTTCAGTTGTGGCTTTATATTAGGACATCCTGCACTAAAAGAAAAATTATATTCTTTTAGTGAGTGAAGTTCTGGTTAAAAGAGAGGGAAAATATCTTACAGATTTTGAATGGCCCACTATCTCCATCTGCAAAAGTGCTTGGTGTTTTGGAACCCATTCCAAGCACACCATTCTTCATGCACTACTTAACCTCCATAACCATGAAAGTTAAGCCAGTTTGGTGCAATAATTTTGTTAGTGCAGCTTGGAGCCATTGAACAGCTGGAATGGGCAAACTTCAGGACAGTGGGAAAACGTAGTCAAGCTATAGACTGGAAGAGGTGCAAGCTGTGCAATGTTGGCTGCCCCCTGGGTGTGAAGTGGGAAAAGGAGAAGAATGTATTAACTATTAGGGGAAAGATTAAACAAGATAAGCTTATAGTTTTTATGCTTGCCTGTAATGAGTTATGTAGAGTTTCAGGTAGTTTACACAGTGAGATGATTATATACGAGACCGTGCCTAGTTATGGATGATTAGACAACATTGAATCAATGTTCTACTCTAAATATTTGTGTAGATGACCTTACTCCCTTACTTGTCAGTATAGTGAAGGCACACAGTATATGTGATAAAAATCTGGTGGCCCTCTTAGATTAGAGAGACAAAATTAATATGCATGATAGATAAGCTTCCTTGAACATATGCCACAGCCTGCAAAGTCACTGTGCTAGGCTTCATGATATCATCCTGCAATTTATATACAGATGGTTTTGTGCTCTTTCCCTTTTGCAATAATAAATACAAATAATGATAATAATCATAGTAGTTAATGTAATCATGTATGATTACTTGCAGTAATGTAGTCAGGATCCAGGAAGAGAAGCTCTTAGGTGCCAAATGTCCTTGGGTATTTTTTTTTAAAAATTGGAAATGGGAACTTTGCCAAAAACTGTAACACAGCTTTATAAAAATAAAGACAAGATAAATGGACTCTGTGTAGTATTCTGCCTTACTTTAATTTTCAGGGAATTATTTTTTTAACCTAGCACAGAGTCAACTCAATTTATGAATTAGTTGAAAGAGGAAAGGTGTGGGGGGGGGAGGGGGAGGTAACATTTTAAGATAGAGAAGCTAACCACAGAAAATAGATTTCTCTTGGCAGTCAAGGTAACTTAACAACCATAAGCACATTGTCAGAGGAAAAAAAAATATTTTGCTGTAACACAAATGATATACAGATGACTGATTTCTCTTTTAAGTTCAAGCACAAAATACTGTTTATGTATGTATGTATATGTGTGTGTGTGTGTGTGTGTGTGTGTGTATACATCTTCAGTGTGACAGGCTAGCTGGTAATGATTTGGCTCAGGGGTTTTGAAAGTGCAAAAGATGATTGGAGGGCTTGGGATTCCCTTTCCTCACCAATCAGGCCCCAGAGACTCACCCTTCATGTCCCCTCATTGGCCCCTTGGGTCACCTGGAGGGGGATAAAAGGGGCAGTGCAGCTGACTCGGGGGACACCAGCAAGGGCCCACAAGGAAGGAGTTTCAAAGAGCTGGCAGAGTGAGGTGGGAGCAGTTGCCCTAGAATAACCTGATGGAGTGGGACCTGCAGGCAGCAGTTGGACCCTCAGCAGCACAGCGTGCAGCTGGCAGGAGAGGCTCCTTGCTGGGCACCAGGATCCCCTGTGAGAGGCTGCAGCCAACAGGAGAAGTTCCCCAGCTCCAGCAAGAAGCTGAGCAGTAACCTGAGAAGTTCCCAGCTCTGTTTCCAGCTCCTCCAGCAAGAGGCTGGGAGGCTGAATGTGAAGCAGGGGGTCCTGAAAGGTCAAAACCCCTAGCAGCTTGGACTAGTACCAGAACTGGTGGCTGTGTGGTAGAGTTTCTGTCTCTGATATGGTAGAGTTTCTGTCTCTGATATGGGAGATCTGAGTTCAAATTCCAGATGGGATGAATTGGTGTGAGTGAAGTAACATGGAGAAATTCTTCTTGCACTGGGAAAGGGGTCACTGTGTTTTCCCTCTTCCCCCCTCCAGGTACTTAGGCCCTGTATTTCTTGTTATTTGACCTTTTGTTTTTTGTGCATTTTATATTTCACCAAACAGTATTGTTTGTTTTATATTTTGTTAATCCTGTCTTTTGTCAAATGGATGAATATGTGTACCTAGGTAAGTGCCTAACCTTATTGAATCCTGCCCCCTTGAGGTGTCTCCTGTACCCCCTGGTTTATACATGTTATGTTCCCATTACTGTTTTCTTATTAAAAGGTATATGGTTAAGTCCCCATTGGTGGTCTGGCTCTGCTCTATAGGGGAAGGAGGGTCCCTACACCTCCCACAGAGCTTGTACACCTGCTCTCATCCCTTCAATTGGAGAAGGGGTACATCTTGGGAGTACTGCCTGGGTTACATCAGTATCTGACCCGGGCTGGCATAACAATCTTGAAGAATTGAGCAAGGGTAGCTAAAGGGTTCTCAAAAAAATTTAGCAAGGAAGTATGGGTTGGATGAATGGGGTAGATAGGAAGTTGGCTGGATTGTTGGGCTCAACAGGTAGTAATCAACAGCTCAGTTTCTAGCTGGCAGCTGGTATCAATTGGAGTGCCCCAGGAGTCAATCCTGGAACTGGTTTTGTTCAACATATTTATCATGGATCTAGAAGATGGGATGGAGTGCACCCTTAGCAAGTTTGTGGATGGCACCAAGTTGTGGGGTATAGTAGATACACTGGAGGGTAGGGCTAGGATTCAGGGTAACCTAAACAAATTGGAGGATTGGGCCCAAAGAAATCTCATGAGGTTCAACAAGGATAAATGCAAAGTCCTGCACTTAGGATGGAAGAATTCCATGCACTTTTACAGCCTGGGGACTGACTGGTTAAGAAGCAGCTGCTTTGCAGAAAAGGCCCTGGGGGACAGTGAACAATAAGATGGATACGAGTCAGCAGTATAACCTTGTTGTCAAGAAGGCTAACAGGATACTGGGTTACATTTCTAGGATTGTTGCCAGCAGATTGAAGGGAAGTAATAATTCCCCTCTATTCTGCACTGGTGAGGCCACATCTGGAGTATTGTGTCCAGTGTTGGGCCCCTCACTATAGAAAGGATATGGACAGTTTGGAGAGAGTCCAATGGTGAGCAATGAAGATGCTTAGGGGGCTGGGGCACATGGCTTATGAGGAGAGACTGAGGGAACTGGACTTATTTAGTTTGGAGAAGAGAAGACTGAGGTTGGATTTTTATAGCAGCCTTTAACTACCTGAAGGGTAGCTCCAAAGAGGATGGAGCTACAGTGTTTTCAGTAGTGGCAGATGACGGAACAAGGAAGAATAGTCTCAGGTTGCAGCACGGGAAGTTTAGGATATTAGGGAAACTTTCTCCTAGGACGGTGGTAAAACACTGGAACCAGTTACCTCAAGAGGTGGTGGAATCTGCATCCTTGGAGGTTTTTAAGGCTTATCTTGACAAATTCCTGGCTAGTTGGGGAATGTCCTGCTTTGAGCAGGGGGTTGGACTAGATGACCTCTCGAGGTCCCTTCCAACCCTAACTTTCTGTGATTCTGTGAATACAGGATAACAATCAGTGTAAGTATAAATAGCCCAAAATATTGGTAACAGAAATGAAGTTATTGCTTCAGATGATTTACAGTGCTTGCCTGATTACAAAGATACTATCAGAAAGTTTTTGTTGTAGTATGTTTATATATTAGTAGTTCAACTACTTTGGCTACAAACTGTAAGTCCCTTTACTTTCAAAAAATTATCAGATGTGCATATACAGAGATGGGACTAATTCTACTGTGTGGATATGGTTTTTATTCACTCAGTTTTCAGGCAACCCTTCTCCCTTTCATTAATTTTACTAGGGGCTTTATTTGATTAAAATTGAAATAAAAGGTCCAGAGTTGACCTATTAGTTTGAATTTCTTCCTTTCATTCTAAAAACCTGGAGGATGGGGAACAATGGAGGGATACCAGAAGGATTCCTGTCTATGATTCATCTCTGGTCATTCCATAGGTTTCACCATTTGGTGGAATTCACCAATATGCATTAGATTAAGGGCTCTTGTGATCTGAATTTAGATACTTTGAAAGGTCCAGATTTTCAGAAAATTCTGTGAATTCACTTCTGAAAATCAGGGGTGTAGGTTGTAGCCATGTTGGTTTAAGGGCACAGGCAGACAAGGTTCTTTGGGTGAATCTGATATCTTTTATTAGACTAACTTAAGTAGTTGGAAAAATTTTTCTTAGCAAGCTCTTCTCACCATCCCTTGTCATCTCTCCCCAGCCTGCCAAGCATGCTGCCCTTCAGGGGCTCCACCCCCGAAGTTCTCTGGACCTGGCTGGTGCAGTTCTGATTCAGGTCCAGCTGCTCCTTGCCCCCTCACTTTGGAAAAGGGTGTGATAGTGCTTCCCTTTGCTGTCTCCGGATTGGTGGATGAACTCCACCAATCAAACAGACCCTTGAGACTGGGACTTTACCCAAGCCCTGAAAATGGTAAGCCTGCTACATCTATTTTTAGCCCATGATTTTTTGTATCTAGGAGGTTGATGAAGTGAAGTTTATAGGCTCATCTGTGAAAAGAGTTTGTAAATTCCCTTTGAGGATCAGAACTGAGAGATTGGAGAGAGAGTGGTTTTCTTGTGAGAAATGTGACCCCACAGGTATTCTTGCCTTTGTTAGATGTCCAGTGTGCATTCATTCTGGTGCTCAGTTGTTTTTTGGTCTCTCCTACATATTTTCCATTGGGCATTTGGTGCGTTGGATGAGATATTACATTTCTGGAGGTGCAGTTGTAAGGTCCAGGAATGCTGATGGTTGTGTTGTGGGGTTTAGTAATTGTGGGGTGGTGGAGATGTGTTGGCAGGTTTTGCATTTCTGGTCATGGCATGATTCTGGATCCATTCAATGTGTTTTGCAGCATAGGAAGTTTGCTTCTGGTGATGAGGTTAGCTAGGTTTGGTGCTTATTTGAAGGCTAGGATGGGTGGTTCTGGGAAGATCTCTTTAAGAATAGGGCCTCCATCTAGTATGGTTTGCAGTTGTTTGAGGATTTTCTCTATGGGTTTAAGGGAGGGGTGATATGCTATAACCAGTGGTGTGTGATTTGTGGGAATACAGAAGACAATTTGTATTGTATACAGAAGATAATTCATGGGATACAGAAGAACTGCCCCCCCACAATGAATCTCATACTATTCATTCCATCCAGGAAGAGCACACACAAACTCCAGGTGCTTCCTGAGCCTGATGAAGGGTTTTTAAACCCGAAAGCTTGATAAGAATTTTTTTTCCAACTACTTAAGTTGGTCTAATAAAAGATATCAGATTTACCCAAACAACTCTGTCTATTTTAGGTGTAATCCTATAAGCTTTTGAAAATGCTATGCCTTCTATCTCACTAAATGGACTAGAATATCAGCAGTTGTTTAAATGGCTAAAGTTCAGCTAAAAATTCATGGCATAATGTATTCCAGAGAATTTAGGAATTATAAATAACTGTTAAGTGACTTGATCTCTCTCCCTGCTAATTCGGAGTTTCTTCTTTGTGATTTTTGTTAATATTATGTTAGATGAGTGAGTTGGCAAAATTTGAAAGAATAATGGATTTACAATGGAAAAACATGAATGATACTTTTACCCAGAAGGAGAGGATGTATCTTCAAATGTCTAAAAATCTATTGTCAGTTGTTTCATACCCAGGCCAGGAATAAACATAAAGCCTATTGGCACCTAATGAACATTCAGATTTGTTACTATGCTAATTAAAAACATCTCTGGATTCTCATTCAGGTTCCACTTCTATGATATGAATTTCTGGCAGCTTTATACATTGGTAATGGTAAATCAGACACGCAAAAATGGTAGGGAGTGATTAAGAAAAATCCCCAAATGTATTTACCAAGGTGTTTAATAGACAATGATTTTTGCACCTCTCCCCCACCCCACTTTCACTTTGAGAAACACTGTAGCTACTAGCACAATGAGCATGTGACTATATCATATTGCATGGCAATAAATGAAAATGCACAAAATAACACCTACTGCCTTGTGTGTGGTGGGAGGAATTACTAGTAGTTTTACTAAAAATATTGATGACTATGTACCAAATGTTAATTGTTTGCAAGGCTACCTGAAAAAAACAAAAGAAATTAAGAGGATTTAAAGGTAGGTGCAAGCTAACTGAAAATGGAATACAGTCTTGTAGGTGAGATGCAGAAATGAAGCTGGGACACTTAGAATTGTTAACAATCCCATGGCTGTTTTTTCAAGAGCAGGGGGCTAGCACCAGTCTCCTGGCTTAATTCCAAGGGTACATTCTTTTCTCCTTCAAATCTCCCTGCAGTATCAATTGGATAAGGTATTCTCTTTTCAGTTTCCTGTCATAAACTAGCTGTAGCTGCCACCTTCCACCCCAGAAGTGGTGCTTTGGGCTTCTCCAGGATGAAATATGTTAAATAAATATCAGTTGTTGCTGCTGCTGCTGTAATAGAAAAATTAATATCTCATAGGAGAAGGGCGAATGCTAACCAAGCCTTTCCCAGGAGGCATTTTCCTTGTATCTGCATAATCACTTCAAACTCATAACAAACTTCTCAGGAAACTAACAAAGTTTTATCCATCTTGAGTGATGTGTATATCTGTCACAGGTTTTTTTTCCCCCCACACAATTTTCACACAGTTAACTCCATTTGATACTTTCATTGCTCAGAAAAAAAATGGAAACAATCTTTTGTGATTTATATATACAAATCATCTATATTCAGCACAACAGTTTGCTTCTATAGGGTCTGATAGATCTCTAGGAGGTCTCTAGACCTGTACAATATCTGGTCTCTAGAATGATCTTATTCTTCTTTCGGTTACTTCCATACTTTTCCACTTCACCCAAGATCTGATTTGGCTTTCCTGAACTGTGCATATTGTAGGTCAACTGTGTAACCCAAGTTAACTTTTCTTCTGCTCAGCACCCTTCTGTTTAACATTATGTAGGATTTTGTTTTCCTTTTCCAAATGGTGGTATTTGTTATTTGTCATTAAGAATTTTAAAAGTTAAAAAATTTAAAAACATTACTAGGGCCTTACTTAGATTTGAAATGGATATGAAATCCTAGCACTGCTGATCTTGAAAATGCCTCAATCCATTTATCCACAGTTCTGGATAAATATCATTAAGGTACAGACAGAAGTGCAGCACCCAGCTGTAACTCAGGATGATTACTGCAAAGCATTCTGAGTTACAATGTTATCCCAAACCAAACAGAAGTTCACTGTTGGTTTCAGCGGGGAGGGAAATTTAGCTGCAGCCTGCAGCCAGGTTCCCATAGCACTGTGCAGACTCTGCCAGTGCTTGCTGTTTTCAGAAATGGGAGGGGGGAAAAACAGCTGAGGGAGCTTGTTCTTGGGCCTCCCCAGATGGTGCTGAAGGGTGGGCTGAGTGAATTGGAGCCCTCCTCACCTTGGGGAGACTCCAGTACATCTACCTCACCCTCGGGGAGGGGAGGGGGAGGGTTAAAACTGCCGGACTGAACTCCCTGTCTTCCCTTTTCCCCACTTCCATTCTGAAAACAGCAAAAGGCTAGGAGCTCTGCAGACACAAGTTACAAAAGATGCTACCTTTTAAAACATCTTTATCTGATACCTCATGCAATGAGGGGTCAGATTGTCACTTATTGGCCATTTTAAGCTGTCTGCATCCATGCACTTGTGTTTTGTCACAGCTATAAACTGCTTTCTGTGGCCAGGTCAGGTGACACTTCAGTCTGTAACTGACACTGAGAAACCTTTTCATTGCCACTGCTTAAACTGCATGTGCTACCTGATACAAGAGGTTATATTTTTGATTTGTTTCCCCAACTACTGCTTCCCAGGAAACTGAATATATACTTCATGCTCCAATAATGAAGAAAAAAGGCACAGTCATCTACCTGGATTTTAAGAAGGCCTTTGACAATTTCACATTCTAGTCTCACAGGGAAGCTAGCAGGCTGTGGAACAGATGCTTACACAGTCAGGTGGATGGCTTAAAGACTGCTCCCAGAGTGTAGTGGTGGATGGGTTATTCTCAGCCTGGAAGAAGGTGGGAATTGGGGTCCCACAGGGTTCAGTATTATTTAATATCTTCATCAGCAGTTTGGACGAGGGTGTGGAGAGCAGCCTCTCCAAGTTCACAGATGATACCAAGTTATGGGGTAAAGTTACACCAGAGGGCAGGGAGCAGATACAGGCCAATCTGGACACATTAGATCAACAGGCAGAATGAAATGGGATGCAATTCAACAAAGATAAATGTAAGGTACTCCACCTAGAGAGGAGGAATCCCTAGCACACCTATAGGTTGAGGGATGACCTGATCAGCAGCTGAGAGGGATCTTGGATTCATAGTTGACTCCAAGATGAATATGAGCCAGCAGTGTAACAAGGCCACAAACAAGGCCAATTGCACCTTGTCGTGCATTAGCAGATGCATGACCAACAGATTGAGGGAGGTGATGCTCCCCCTTTATGCGGCATTGGTTAGGCCACAGTTGGAGTATTGTGTCCAGTTTTGGGTGCCTCACTTCAAGAGGCACATGAAGATAGTTCACTTGCATGATTAGTGGCCTCTGTGAAAGACTCTACGAGGGGAGGTTGAGGGATCTGGATCTCTTCAGCTTTCACAAGAGACGTCTGAGTGGAGATCTTGTAGCTACCTATAAGTTTATCAAGGGAGGACAACAGGGAATTGGAGATGCGCTAGTTACCAGAGCGCCCCTAGGAGTAACTAGGAATAATGGGTGTAAACTAGTGGAGAGTAGATTCAGGTTTAGACATTAGGAAGACATTTATTACAGTAAGGGTGGCCAGAATCTGGAATGGGCTTCCAAGAGCGGTTGTACTATCACCTAACTTGGAGGTCTTCAAGAGGAGGCTTGATAGGCACCTGGCTGGGGTCATCTGACCTCGTCCTCTTTCTGCCAGGGGCAGGGAGTTGGACATGAAGATCCATTGTGGTCCCTTCCGACTCTACAGTCTATGAATCAGTCTGATTTCCAGGGAAGCAGAGCAGGAAACTACCTTACTTCTGATGATTAGATCTCACACTAATGAACGACTAAAACTTTTTCACAGGATACAAGCTGCATGAAACTCTTAACTAGGGTTTGTTGTTGTTGTTCATACTTGTTAAGGAGCAAAAGTGACAAGAAGGAAAAAACAAACCCAGTCTAAAGCCTTACTGTATGGGCCTTTTATCTCCACAGTGCCGCTTCATCTTTATGAAAAAGCCTTATGCATCTGGTAAGACTATTTACCATTTGGCCTGTGCTGAGACTGGTAACATGTCAGTCCTTTCCTTTTTCATATCCCTTTGACAAGGTATTCAGTAGAATTTTCAGATTTGTTGGACTCTGACAGGCCATGCTATGATCGCTTCTACTATGGCCTGGCCTTATAACCTTTGGGCTATCAGCCATGCACCTTGGCACCCACACCACCTTTGTGTCAGTCATAGGAGCGTACATGTGTGCTTTTAAATATACATAGGTACTTCTGTAGTAGGGTCTACTTTCAGTTTTTTTTAGCCAAGTTGGATGGTGAGGGTGAGGTCGTCAGAGAAAACAGCCTTGTACAATATATTTATGATGCACCATGAATAACTGGAGTCCAGTAAGTGATGTCTATACTGAAATCAGTTATAGCAGTAGCAAAACTCAGTGACTGCAAAGGGACATATATTGAGGATTAAATAATATGAGTTTATAACCCACAATTATTTTCCAGTACCATTGAAAAGTCATCAGACTAGGACAAATTAGGGTTTTCCAACTACAGCTGAATTTGATCAGTTAACCTAGGAATGTTCTGAACCTTCTATTTGTTTTCCTTAATAAAAAATGAAAATTAGATAATTTCTTTAAATACAATGATCTCTGAGGAGCAAGATGTTATGTCCATTGCATTAGCTAGTTAAAGCCTGGAAACTGAATTATTGAACTTTTGTGAACTTCTGCACTAGGTAACAAAAGACCACAGTTCAAACAAGAATATAACATCACAACATGTAGTTACATTAAATTTATTCTAAAAATTTTTATTTGAAGTAGTTCATATTGTATTTTTAATAAAAGTAATAGCACAACTAATGAATTCTATGGGATCTTCTTGTAAAACTAAAATGTTAATAATTTAATATATTTAACTAGTGAAATGATTATCTCTGTCTCTCTCACACTGTCTTCCCCCTCCTCCCCTTTAAAATTCTGAAGCTACTATATTGGATTCTCACAACTTTTTACTTTGTCCTATTTTTGTCAGGATATTTGGTGTTATATTGCTAGGCATTCTTTAATACGTCATTCCTATACTGTACTCGTCATTCATGTAGCTCAAAGCGCTTTATAAAAGAGTTTAGTATCAATCCATTTCATAGATTTCATAGACATTACGGCTGGAAGGGACCTCGGGAGATCATCGAGTCCAGCCCCCTGCCCAAAGGGCAGGAAGTCAGCTGGGGTCATAGGATCCTAGCAAGATAAGCATCCAATTTACTCTTGAAGGTGTTCAATGTAGGTGCTTGAACCACCTCCTCTGGCAGACTGTTCCAGACCTTGGGGGCTCAGACAGTAAAGAAATTCTTCCTTATGTCCAGCCTGAAACGGTCTTGCAGGAGTTTGTGACCGTTCGACCTCGTCATCCCTTGGGGCGCTCTGGTGAACAAACGTTCCCCCAGATCCTGGTGGTCACCCTTGATAAATTTATAGGTGGCCATCGGATCACCCCTGAGCCTGCGCTTTTCCAGGCTAAAGAGTCCCATGGCTCTCAGCCTGTCATCGTAAGATCTGTTTTCCTGACCTCTGATCATGCGTGTGGCTCTCCTCTGGACTCTCTCAAGCTTCTCCACATCCTTTTTGAATTGTGGAGCCCAAAACTGGACACAGTACTCCAGCTGCGGCCTCACCAAGGCCAAGTACAAGGGGAGAATGACATCCCGGGATTTGCTCGAGAAGCATCTATGGATGCAAGCCAGAGTTTTGGTCACTTTGATAGAAAGGGAGGCACAGAGAGGTGAAAGAGAGGCCCAGCAGGCCAGTGTAAGAGCCACATCTCAGGTCAGAGCTCAGTCCTGGAAACCCCTTTGCTACTGCTTAGATGATTGTTCTCTCACACATTTTAACTAATTGTTTCATGATATAGCTCTATTCTCATAGTCTATCTGATAGAAAATATGTTGTTAAAACTGCTATAAGCACAGCAAAGCATTTTCAATACCCAGTGACTAATGAGCTAGGTCTGCTTCTTGTCCAGTCTTAGTTTATATTTGAGTGAACAGATAAATATTTGTGAAATGGAGGAAAGCTGCTGAGCTGCATAAAAATTGTAGAAAGTCACCTAAGGGTGATGGCATAAACAGAAGATTACAACTTCAGGTGCAATAAAAGAGCAGTTGGAGAAAATGAAGCCTGAGGAAAGAAAGATGTTTTCATGCACATATTACAATAATAAAAATAATGGTGACAACATGCAATGCAAATGTTTTTATGTTAGCAAAAGCATCCAGAGAATACATTTGACCCTTTTCTATTGGATGTCAGCAGTTCTTTCAGTAGGATTTCCTGTAGAAAGGCCTTTTCCTTTTGCTTTTATGCGAAATATTCAGTGTTTTGAGGGTATGATTTTGAAATGGATGAACCAAAATAATGTAAACATATCTCCCCATACAACCCATTTGGAAAACTTCCTTATTTAAAAGATAATTAAGCTTTTATTTAGACCAAACAAAATAATATTTTGAAATGTGCTCATGACCCTTATGTGGTTAGCGTTCTGTTTCTCTCTGAGGCACCTATCAATAGCTGCTCTACCTACCAGTCTGGATACTTAATTCTTGCTCTTAAACAAAAATATACAAAATTAAATGCAAAGGAATGAATTCACCACCCCTGTCACTTCATGGAAAACATCAGCAGTCAAACCAGATAAAGAATAATATTCTTTGTATGCAGGCAGCTGGTTCATAAATCAAGAATTTCTTTGGCATGTCAGTTTGACTGACTTTCATGCCTTAACATATGTGAACATTGAAGCAATGCTTTCAGGGAGTAGCCATTTCCCCCATTCCATGCCCACATCCCATTTCCTTCTGTCTTCCAAAGCTCACATATGTAATCATTAGTCACTCACTTGATAAACAACACCTTTAGCAAAGCAGAATTTAAGATGCAAATAAGAGTGGCCCTTGTATGCAGTTTGGCTCAAGACTGAAGAATGTGTCAGATTTTCAACTGATGTTTTGACATAGATCCATTAAAGTTGACAGAGCTATGACAATTTAGACCACCTTGAGATATGGCCCTCTGCCTGTAAGATGCATAAGGATACAACCTCAATTATTAAGTTCCTCTATGTCTATACCCAGGAGGACATTCACATCCAACTGAGTGGACACGGTCTGTCACAACATGTTTTGAATAAACGAGGGCCAGATTAATGAGATTTGTGCTCTATAGACAGTGTGTAGCAATCAGTGATTGAAACATCAGTACTGAACTATACACAGTAGAATAAACCTATTATCATGTTTATACCCTTCTTTGGATTTTGGATCTTCTAAAGCGAAACCTTTTTATTTTGTAAGTCAACAAGAAGCAATGCGCTGACACTATGCTTTTGTTCATGCCATACATGCAGACGCTGAAGCGGGAATATTTCTGTTATCACTGGTGGATCATGAGTGTCTCATGAATGTTACAAATTAATGCTTTACTCTGCTCTGATTTCCAGGCAGATGAGAGAGAGAAACAAATATACCACCTTTATTTTCCTTTTGCTTTTACTATATCTGGCTCTAGCTTCCCCCCCTTTTTTCTAGTAATTTTTTAGCTTCCAAATGATATTACTTTTACTGTATTCCCTCTCGCTGTGTATCAGCTTGCTTTATCTGTCCTCTTTTTTGCTAGCTAGAGATGTTTGATTTGAGTCTTGTCTCAAAACTGCTATACAATCTCATATCACTGACAGGGATTTGAGAAGAAAGGTTCAACAAGGCAACATCAGGTCATTTATAGAGAATGATTATGAAAGAAAGCTTGCTTTAAAACCTGGAGCCTCTAGCCAGTAGAGTGAGAACATTCATTTTCATGACCACAGTGTTCTTGTTCATTACATGGTGTAAACAAAACCATAAAGTGCTTGAACAGAACTGCAGAAAAGCTCCAGGGTTGATAAAGTTCATTAGCCTTGTAATTTAACCTATGGTCATATGAAGGTAAACTAGGGTATGAACTTGCAATGTATCAGCTGCCCTGCTGTAACTGTCTGTGCATATGTTTTTTATCCTGTAATAAACCGGAGATAGTTTGTTGCAATTTCACTGAAGGGTAGGTTACCTTGTATTTTTCCCAGGATAAGAGTGTACACATGAAGTCTGAGGAAAACCTGATAGAGGCTAGGTATAGACACTCAAAAGCCCCAAGGCAGAATTGCTCCAAAGTATCAGGTTTCTGTAAGTAGCATAGATTAGACTGGGACCACATAGAGCACATGTTCACCCTTTTTGGTCTTGGGAGCCAAGGTCAGCTGGTTGGGAGCACTCCTGCATACCTCCCAGTGCCCTTCCTGGGCTGCCAAAGACTGCTGAGCACAGCCACGTGGCTGGGCTGCACCTGGTTGGCTGCCCAGTGAGCATGCCTTCCCCCCACTGCTACATCATTTGTCAGTTACAGGTATCTGTCAGCTGTAGGAAGCCAGAGCCAGTGGAAGGAGCCATGCTCATCCTTGATGTAAAAATCGCGGTTCGTTTCTCGGGAGGCGGAAAAAAACCTTCAGCTACAGACACACTCTATTAGTAACACAAAAGGTATATATTTGCAAATAGGGTCAGAGAGAGAGACAAAAGATCAAACACTCTGCCCCCGGGCACAATCATTAGCAGGCTTTTATCCCCTCTCTCCTGACCACGTGTGCAGAAGGAGGAACTTTTACAACTCATTTCCGGTTCATACAAACATATATGTAAACATGTCGCTTCATACGTCCCATGTGCATTATAATTAACTACTTAAGTATGAGGGGCGGATAGGCTTAATATGCATTAGGTTATCACGCATGCGTAGAAGGGATCCAAGGTTACTCAAGGTTCAACCTGAAGGCTAAAATGGCAATTGCTCTTATCTTAGCCTAAGAATGTGGGGGTCATGAAAGAAAGTGTGATTTAGTGTAACAAAGAGATAGTAAATTTGCAGAACAAAGAGAGAGTGATACCTTAGTACAAAGGGCCTTTGGTGGTTTTCCCTTCAATTTCCAACCCCCCCCCCCTTCCCTCTCCCATTAAGGAGACAAGGAGGGCTAGCAGCTGTGTTTTTTTTCTAAATCTGCTATTGATAATGCATTTTTAATAATATTTCTAACAATATCCCCCCTCAAGATGCTTTCTGATCTTTACTTCATTCAGGCATATCAAGATAATTACGAGGAATTTTTCTGAGGACCATGACCTTTGCAGCAGTCTGTGCTTTTAGAGGGACTGCTGCGACCTGCATTCCTTCTACCGTGGTGGTTATCAATCTAGTGAGACAAGGAATAAGGCAAGGGATAAAAATCAAACCAGTTAGAGCACACAAAAGCACAAACCCTACCTTTTTCCACCAGGGTCCTCCAAATAATTGAAACCACCAGTCCTTATTCCATGTGGTTTCCCATGTTTGTATTGGTACATGGGCTATTTTTCTAATCTCTTTGGCAATCTCTAAGACTGCTTTCCCGTTGTCATCTATTTGGAGGCAACAATTAGAAAGGTTGAGCTTTCCGCAGACTCCGCCTTCCTCTGCAAGTAAATAGTCTAAGGCCATCCGATTTTGGTATATGGCTGCTCTCATCTGAGAACTTTGTCGGGCCAATAACTCGAGAGCAGTGGCGGTCTGGTTAGTAATTACTTCCAAGACTGCCTGCAACCGGATGATTCTATTCAGCATCTATATTGGTGTCCGGTATCCCCAACTCCCATCATTAGCCCATGTAGCTGGTCCATAATACTCAATAATCCTCTGAGGAGGCCACTCATCCTCCTTCCACTTTTGGGAGCTACTCTGTGTCAAACTTACATCAATACTTCTCTTGGCCCTTTTCCAATCATCATACAAAGAGACTCCCAGCTTATTTCCAACCTCAGACGGTAACAAAAAGAAAGCTGGTACAATTACTCCCATATAGCAAGTTCCTGTCCACCCCTGTGGTAGTATTGTATAGGCCCGTCGTCCGCAAATCCAATAGTATCCTCTTAAGGCCCTATTTTCTCTATTGGTGGCATTTGGAGGGGCCCAACCATAGGGCATCTCGGGAAACCCCAAGCCTCCTTCTGGACCCAAAGGACCAGCAACTGCGTGGCCTCCTTTCATGGAACATTCCCATAGCCCATCCTGGTTCTTGTCTGTACAATCTGTCCGATCATCACTTTGATTTGTGGCACTCCAATACTTATTAAACCACACAATTGTTCCATTGGGATGCTGCCACACTAGCCGATTATACCCTGGGCTATTAGGATAATAAAGCCGTTCTAATCTTGTAAGGTTCATCCACCTTACTTTTGAAGTCCATATGCAACGGCTGTGTCCCAACCTTTTTCCTGTACCATTATTACTGATGCAATACTCTCCTAACGACACTTGGGAAAGTTCCCAACTGTGGTTCTCATCCCGTTTTTGACTAGTACTTTTAACATCTGCCTTACTACTTACTAGCCATTTCGGGGCCAAAGGAAAAGCCCTCCAAGGCCACTGGCCTCCGGCCTCCCGAAGCCCCCCACAGGCCCAGCAGTTGGTAAGATTAAAAGTACCTGCAATTCTTTCCATCATATCAACATACAAATTTGTCCCTGGGGGAGCAATTTGGGAAAGCGAGGGTGTGAGCCAGCGGTTCTCAATTCTGCTTCTTTCATTATGCAGATAACAACAAGGCACATTAAGATTCCCACCATATATTCCCTTTTACTTTCTTGTCTAATTTTCTGAGCTTTGATTAAGCCGTCTCAGGCGCACTTGGAGATCACCAGTAGGTTCACAGCTCCACTTGCTGGCTTCTTGTTCCAAAGACGACTCAGCTTCCGGAGTGAGTTCGTCTTGGGAGATGTTGTCCTCTGACGCTTGTGGATGTCGTTTCACACGGGTATGGTGTATCCAACGATCATGGCCAGTAATCTTTACAGCGGTGTGGTTGTTAGAAGTACCTGGAAAGGGCCACTCTACCTCTCAGTCAAAGGCTCCTTTTCCACCGCTGCACCAAGACCCAGTCTCCCGGGGAGAAGTCATGTACCGGTACATCTAAAGGCAGACGCTGAAAGGAGGCTGCATACCTGTGAAGAGAAAACAAGACAGACTGCAAGGCAATAACATATGTATGAAGCTCACTATTACCTAATTCAAAAGTTACATTCTCTCGCATCCCAGGAGGTAAGACTCGAGGCGGCTTGCCAAACATAATTTCATATGGGGTCAATTTGAGGCCCCGTCGGGGAGTGTTTCGAATGCAAGTAAGAGCTAGCGGCAATGCTTGAGGCCACTTAAGGCGTGTTTCAATACAGATTTTGGTGAGCAAAGTCTTTAAAGTTCTATTCATGCGTTCCACTTGTCCTGAACTCTGTGGTCTCCATGGTGTGTGTAGTTTCCAAGTAACCTTGAGAGCTTGTGCGACTTCTTGAACCACTTTTCCCACAAAGTGTTGTCCTTGATCTGACTCGATGGACTCAGGCAGGGAATACCGGGGAATGATCTCCTGTAACAAATACTTCACTACTGTAGCTGCAGTGGCAGTCCTGGTGGGCCAAGCCTCGACCCAACCAGAGAGCTGGTCTACCATGACAAGTAAAAACCCGTGATGTCCGGACCGTGGGAGCTCGGCAAAATCAATCTGCCATGCCTGTCCAGGGTACACTGCCCAGGGTCTACCTCCCATTGGCACAGGGGGTTTCCTTCGAGGGTTTACTTTCTGGCATGTAATGCACTTGGTAGCAATGCGCTCCCGAAGCAATGGCCTGGGTATCATGACTTTCCCTCCTGGTACTATCCACCACCCCTGGGAGTTCTTTTCTGCACAAGCTTTCTGTGCAAATTTATCTTCTTCAGGGGAATACTGTGGGACTAAATCCTGAACGTATGGCCATATGGCATGGGACATGGCCTGCTTGGATACCTCTTCCGCTTCTCCCCCAATAAATGCAGCTTCCTTTGCTGCTGCATCAGCCTTTGCATTTCCAAGCTTATGCTTTTTCTCAGCAGCCTTCCCATGGGCCCGCACATGAATGACTGCTACCTCTTTAGGCTGGTGGAGTGCCTCTAGTAGTTTGATAATCTGGGGGCCATTAGCAATCTTATTCCCAGAGGCAGTAATGAAACCCCTTTCTTTCCACAATAGTCCGTGCGCATGGACTGTAGAAAAAGCATAGCGAGAGTCAGTGTATATATTAACTCGCTGGTCTGTCCCCAGCTGTAATGCTCGGGTGAGTGCAGTGAGTTCTGCGGCCTGTGCCGACCATGAGCTCGGCAATGACTCCCTCCATACTACCTTATCCAAGGTTACCACTGCACATCCTGTTCGTCTTTTTCCATCGATGACAGAGCTGGAGCCGTCCACAAAGTATTCAACATCTGGGTCTTCAATTGGGTCCTCAGCAAGATCAGGTCGCACCTGCGTGGTCTGATTCAGGACCTCAAGGCAGTCATGTGTCGGTTGCCCTGGCTCTGGCAGCAAGGTTGCAGGGTTTAAGGCTGTAGTATGTTTGAAAGTAAGTCCTGGATTAGAGAGCAAAAATATCTCATACCGTGATTGTCTGGAGGGGTTAAGAAATTTCCCTCCCTCAGTCCCTAGGATCTGGGGAACTCCATGAGGAGTGAGTATTTCCATATCCGCACCCATGACTATCTTCTGGGCTTCTTCAACAACCACTGCTGTGGCTGCCACAGCCCGAAGACAGGCTGGCCACCCGAGTGCAACTGGATCTAGAACCTTTGAATAATATCCCACGGGTCTCCAGGTCGGGCCCGATGGCTGTGTCAGCACCCCTGATGCAACCCCTCGATTCTCATGAACATACAGTCGATATGGCTTTTTACTGTTTGGGATGGCTAAGGCTGGGGGCTGGGTTAATGCTGCCTTCAGCAGATCAAAAGCATGCTGCATTTCTTTATTCCATTTCCATTTAGTGAGACTCTCCTTAGTCAGGGATTCATACAGTGGTCTAGCCTTCCCACTGTAATCTGGTATCCATAGTCGACAGAACCCAGTTAGCCCTAGGAATGCTCGCAGCCCCTTGGGTGACTTAGGTGGGGTTAGACCTTGAATCGCCTGTATGCGATCTGCACTCAGGGCTCTGACTCCTTTTGAGAGCTTATATCCCAAAAATGTGACTTCAGGCTGACATATTTGGGCTTTTTCTCTAGAGACTTTATATCCTTTTTTTCCCAGAGTGTTTAGGAGTGACCTGGTGGCTTCCTCGCAGAGCTGCAAGTTTGGGCTTGCAACTAGCAGGTCATCCACATACTGGAGGAGAGTCACTGCGGCGTGTGATCCCTTCCATTCCCCCAAGTCCTTCTGAAGGGCAAGTCCAAAAATATGGGGGGCTGCTATAAATCCTTGTGGAAGAACTGTCCACATGAGTTGGGCTTTATGGAAAGTATCTGGATCCTCCCATTCAAAAGCAAACAATTTTTGACTCTCTCAGTGAAGAGGAATAGAGAAGAAAGCATCTTTCAAATCTAGCACTGAAAATATTTCAGCTTCCCCCGGTACTTGTGTCAAAATCGTGTGAGGGTTCGGGACTACAGGATGGTCTGAAAGGACCTTCTTATTTACTGCCCGTAAGTCTTGGACCAGTCTGTATGAGACCCCATCTGCCTTTGGCACTCCAAGAATGGGGGTGTTATAGGGTGAAGACCCTTCCACTAGCCATCCGTACCTCTTGTATTTCTCTATTAACGGCTTGAGTCCAGCTCTGGCCGCTCGGCTGAGTGGGTACTGCTTTACCCGAACGGGCCCCTCCCCATCCTTGAGTACGATCCTTACCGGGGAGACGAACTTAGCTCGCGCAGGGGTTCCATCAGCCCATACTGAGGGGTCTACTCCAGTCATGTGATCTTCTGGACTTACTGCAGGGCGTCGGTCCTCCAGGAGAGCCATCTGATAGTTCGAGCTCTGCTTGACAGGTAGCTGGACCACCATCTGATCGTCTCTGAAAAAGATCTCAGCTTGCAATTTTGTGAGTAAGTCCCGCCCAAGGAGTGCAACCGGGCAACTTGGAGAATACACAAAGGAGTGCTCGAACAAATGGTCTCCCACCTTGGTGAGGAGTGGTTTACAAACAGGGAGTCGGGTTTGCATTCCCTCAATCCCTTCTACAAGTACATGCTGTTCACTAGTTCCTGCACAGGGGTTTTTTTCTGGAATCATTGAAAATGTAGCCCCAGTATCCACCAAGGCTTCAAAGTTTTTGCCACCAACCCTAATGGTTACCATGGGATCTTCTCGGGCTCCAACCCGAAGGGTAGTGGTCTTAGATCCCTGTCCCCTTCATTCTGAATCCTCACCCTTGTCTTCTGCCCGCATGAGGTGACCTCTCAGTTCCCCCTCTCTCTTCTCCTTCAACTTCGGGCATTCCCTCTTCCAGTGTCCTTTCTCCTTGCAATAAGCACAAACATCTGCTCCCACTCTTTCTCCCTTCCTCTTCTGTATCCCAGCCTTTCCAGGGTTCCCTCCAGTTATAGCAGCTGCTAGTGCTGCCATCTGTCGCTGAGCCTTTTTATCCTCCTTGCGCTCCTGCACTTGCTCACGATTCCCATACACCTTATATGCAATTTCCACCAGCTCTGAAATCGGTTTCCCAGCACCTCCCTCAGTTTTCTGTAACTTCTTACGGATATCAGCTGCAGATTGACCAATAAACATAAGATTTGCCATGCGCTGGTTATCTGGGGCTTCTGGATCCAGATCCGAAAACCTGCGAAACGCCTCATACAGCCTCCCAAGGAAAGCTGAGGGATCCTCCTCTCTTCCCTGTCTCACCTCATACAATTTAGACAGATTGGTAATCCGAGGCACTGCCTTTCCCATTGCTTCCACTATAATTCCCAAATACCGTGCACTCAGCTCTCTGCCCTCTGCAGTATGATTGTCCCATCTCGGCTCTTCTACAGGGCAGGTATCACGCAGAGTACGACCAGCAGCACCCTCTGACTCAACTCTGGCTGCCGCAATACGCTCTGCTGTGCCTAACACTAATCTCCTCTCCTCCGGGGTTAGGAGGGTCTGGAGCATCATCTGGACATCAGCCCAAGTGGGTCGATGAGTCTGCCCAATAGATCGAAACAAATCCCTCATCTTTTCAGGGTCTTCACGAAAAGAGGGGCTCTGATTCTTCCAGTTAAATAAATCTGAAGTGCTAAATGGGGTGTAGACAAAAGTTGCAGTGCCTCCTTCCCCAATAACCTCTCGCATCGGACAGTTCAACACCGGCTGTGACTCTATAGGCTTGCGCAAATAATAACCCTTATTTCCTGATTCAGATGAGGCACTTGGCTGAGGCTCACGCTCTAACTCATTAGGTATGCATTGGTACGTCGGTGGTGGTCTCTCTAAGGGAGGGGGCGGTGGTGCAGAAGGACTGGATGCCGAGGAGGCGTCTGACTCATCTTCGCTACCCGACAGGGCAACCGGAGCACGGGTCCGGTACTTAGCCAATTCAGAATCCCCCCCCCTCATTAGACTCAGGAAGTACAGGCGGCCCCCCCCGAGCCTTTTTCTTAACAAGCATCACATGAGACTTTGCTAAGTAATTCTTAATCCAAGGTGGCTGATTTTGAACCACCCACAACCAACAATCAATATAAGGAAACTGATTCCAATACCCATTTTGCATAACAATTTCATGGATAGCTATCACTTCTTTTAGCACAAAGGATCCTTTCGGGGTCCAGTGGACCCCAAATGTTGGCCACTCGAGTTGACAAAACTTAGTTAAATCACCTTTTTTCATTTTTATTCCATAATCGGCCGGCTTTGCAAATTTATTAAAATGACGTAATAAGACTTTTAGAGGGGTATCAATATTGTTTTCTACACGAGAGCTACTCGTACCCATTTGCCCACAAAAATGCACCCAAGGCACACCAAATACCAAAAAGATCTCAACAACAGATGATTTACAATGAGAGCTAAGCCTAGAATTTCTCAGCAAACTTACACATCCTTTGTTTTAGAGCCGTACACCAGATTGGGCAAAGGGAATTCGTATACTCACTCAGATACCCCAGAGATCTCGATCCAAATTCCAAAGTGTGTCTGCCTCTCCAGAAACTCAGAATTTACATGGGATACTTCCTTTAACTTCCCGGATATTCGGACTTAAACCTCAAATTCCAGGGGCGAGTCCAAAGTCGGCTCGGTGCGCACAACCCCTGGTACCGGAGGTGCTCCGTCACTGAATTCCGGGGTAGTCCTCGAGAAGCCCCACGTTGGGCGCCAATTATTGATGTAAAAATCGCGGTTCGTTTCTCAGGAGGCGGAAAAAAACCTTCAGCTACAGACACACTCTATTAGTAACACAAAAGGTATATATTTGCAAATAGGGTCAGAGAGAGAGACAAAAGATCAAACACTCTGCCCCCGGGCACAATCATTAGCAGGCTTTTATCCCCTCTCTCCTGACCACGTGTGCAGAAGGAGGAACTTTTACAACTCATTTCCGGTTCATACAAACATATATGTAAACATGTCGCTTCATACGTCCCATGTGCATTATAATTAACTACTTAAGTATGAGGGGCGGATAGGCTTAATATGCATTAGGTTATCACGCGTGCGTAGAAGGGATCCAAGGTTACTCAAGGTTCAACCTGAAGGCTAAAATGGCAATTGCTCTTATCTTAGCCTAAGAATGTGGGGGTCATGAAAGAAAGTGTGATTTAGTGTAACAAAGAGATAGTAAATTTGCAGAACAAAGAGAGAGTGATACCTTAGTACAAAGGGCCTTTGGTGGTTTTCCCTTCAATTTCCAACCCCCCCCTTCCCTCTCCCATTAAGGAGACAAGGAGGGCTAGCAGCTGTGTTTTTTTTCTAAATCTGCTATTGATAATGCATTTTTAATAATATTTCTAACATCCTGAAGCTTGGTCAGGCTCTGGCTCTGTGGGGTTGTCCCTAGTTGTGGCAGCATGAATGTCCCTGGTCTTTGTCCAGGGTGGTGTCATGGGGGTCTGTCCCAGGCAGGGGAGAAGGCTTTGTCTGCTATTGACCTTTATTTTCTGAAAGATGATTTCTTTCTTCTATGTCCTTGACTTCTCATGACCCACTCCCTATGCTAACTAAGTTCCACTAGAATGATGAAAATTCAATGAATTTGCTGAGTGCAGGAAATGGAGCTTGCTTGGGAATCTGATCTGAACATTCAGATCTTAACATCTACAAAAAATTAAAAGCCATGGGCCTTGGAGCTATTGCAGCTGAGTGTCAACCAGATTATTCTGATTTAGTATTCTTCCAAGGAATACAGCTTTCAAATAGGTACATGTAGTTAAACGCATCTGTTTACCAACAGGGAAAATATATCTATCACATTTAAGGCAAGCAGTAAATAGAAAGCTATGTGGGCTATAGGTTTTTTTTCTCTTCTTCTTGTTACCTGGGCATAGCTTAGATACTACAGTGATAAGGACTACTGCTTCTGCAGGCTAGCAGATATGAGGCAATATTGTTTCATGAGATTGCACAAAGTTAGAAAAAAAAAAAAGAAAGATGGGAGGAGAACTTTTATAATCTTAAATGTATTTCAAAACTTGTCTTGACTCTTATTTAAAAATCTGCTTCTCCAGTTGATTCAGGTCTAATATCCCTATCATTAATTGCAGTGGAATGGCTTGAAACATAATGGACCAATTATTTCAGGTGCCAAGCCATTGACTTCCTTAAATTACATCAGAGATAAATTTAGCTCATTGTTTTGATTTCATGGTCAATTAGCATTGCAGGCCATCTTCACCTTTAGACTTTTTTGCCTTCAGAACTGGAAAACAACAATATTACTTACAATCTATAGATCTCTCTAAAGTTTGTGCAGAATTAGGTCACTGCTGATTGCAAGTCAGTGTTACAACAACTTGCTAATGGGTTCCCTTAACTGGAAACTGTCCTTTGTAATTCTCCTACTGAAGTTTCATTTTTAACTCATCATTCATTTTGTTTTCCTCCACTACTACAAATGTTCAAATAACACCCTGAGTATGTCTTTGAATGATTTATCTCCTTCTGATAGAGTTTTACTGCTCTAAATCTCAAGAAGTCCAGGTGGCCTCAGAAATGCCCACATGGTTTTTAACATGTGGACTAGATAATGATTTTCCTCTGGGACTTTAGACATATAATTATTCTTTGAGATGCCCAGTTTCTAGAACACTCATAAAAAAGTAAGTAGAACTATGAAAATTCCTTTGCATAACATACATACATACATACCCACACTAGCCAATTGCCTGTTAAGCCCCAAGTCAGGCCTGCTTCCCCTTCCCTCCTGCTGCTTGGGGTCTGGGCCCACTCCCCCTTCTCCGTTGTGGTGGGGGGGGGGAAGGAGGGAGGGAGGGAGGAGAGGGCTCACACTCTATGTGGGGGTGTGGGGAAGGACCGGGCCTGAGGGTGGGGAGAAGCTGGCCTGCTGTGATTCTGGGGTGGAGCAACAGGTCTGGGCCAACCCAGCAATGGCAGGGGGATGGGAGAAGTGGGCTTGGGGCCAATGTGGGAGAGGAGTGGGCCTGGGCCTGAGGTGGGGAAGGACCTCCTCCTACCCCCCCCACTGTTGCATTGGGCCAGCTTCTCTCCTCCCCTTGGGCCCGCTCTACCCCCTACCCCCACGTTGGGCCCAGGCCCACTCCTCCTCTCCCCCACTGCTGCCACATCAGCTCATGTGAGTCCTGCAGGCAGCAATGATGGAAGGGCAGAAGGGCGGGCTTAGGCAGTGCCGGTGGCCTCGCCCCATCACAGCGCCCTTATCCTGCTTTCTCCCCATGCTGCTGCTGCCACCTCCAAGAGGTGGCTTCGCCCCACACCCCACACTGGCTCCATCATTTCATCCACTCAGTTACCACCACCTCTTGTCCCCGCCATCATGCCAGTGCTCCTCCATGCCACCACCACTTGTCCCAACATTGTATTTGTACTCTGATTTGTTGTTTCAGTCAGCCAATAAGAGTGCAAATAAAGCATTATGGACAGACAGACAGATTAAGACTTTTATAATATTAGAATATATACCATATATATAGAGAGATAGATCTCTCTCTCTCTCTCTCTCTCATATATCTGTGTCTTGTTGTATCTGTAATATATATAAGTATATAGAAAAGGACCTGGGGGCTACAGTGGGCAATAAGCTAAATATGAGCCAACAGTGTGCCCTTGTTGCCATGAAGGCTAACAGAACACTGGGCTGCATTGCTAGTAGGCCTGTGCAAATAGGGAAGTAGTCGATTCCCATTTGGCTGATTCAGAGGACAGTGATTCAATTCAGAGATCTGGATCACTGTCCTGAATCAATTCAGCTGAATCAGCTTTGGAAGATTCAATGCAGATTCAGAGAGATTCGGAGATTTGGCCATAGACTATAATGGGGATTCACTGAAATACCTATAATTTTGTCACTAATTGACTGATTGGGATAACAATTGCAGGGATGATGCCTGCCAGGTTTCAAGGAGATAGGTCCAGGGGTTTCTAGGAAACTGTACTTCAAAGTCTTGAAAGCAAAACTTGTGCCACAAGTGTGTGTTAAAGCACAGTGGGGTGAAAACTGCAGGCATGCTAGGCCCTGCTGAGGCCATGAAGCCTGCCAACTTTCAAAGAGATAGGTCCAGGAGTTTGTGGGAAACTTCACCTCAGGCTGCTGACAAGCAAAACTCATGACATGGGTGACACTGTGTGTGTGTTAAGGCGCACCCTTGCTGGTGCTGGGGCCTCTACATGACATGGAAGTGTGCCTCAATGAGGTCGTCTCCTCCTCCTCTACAGCCTCAGTCTGGTCCACCACTTTAAATAACAACAGGTAATAAGTAGTGCACCGCAGCACAGTAGCACTAGCATCTCAGGCAGCCATACTGTTACAGAGTAGAGCCTTTCTCTCCTTTCCTGCGGGAGCTTCTTCTCCATCAGCTGCCAAAGAACTCTCCCTGCCAGCCTGAGCCCTGGGGCTTAGATGTGTCCAGGGCCCTGCGTCCTTCCAGTCAGTTGACTGGGGACAGGTGCTAGGGGTGTTGGTCTAAGGACATGGCACTGGCAGACAAGGTCCTTTGGGTCAATCTGCCATCTTTTAGTAGACCATCTGAATAGTTAGAGAAATATATCTTAGCAAGCTTTTGGGTTGAAAAATCCTTTGTCAGGCTGAGGAAGCACCTGCAGCGTGCGTGTGCGTGCGCGCACTGTTCCTAAATGGAAGGTGTGGCCCGCCACAGAAGGAATAGTAGAAAAGCCAGAGGCTGACATACAATGCAGGCAAGAAAGCCAGTCAGTGAAAATGGAAATGGGGTGTTGTGGGGTGGGAGGGAGGAGAATATAGCAGTGCAGGTAAAGTTGTGCAGATGTGAAAAGTGGTTTGTAAATTCAAACAAGCACTGACCCTTGCTAACCTAACCTCATCACCAGAAGTCAACTTCTTATAACGCAAAACACAAAACCTGCCAATAATCTCCAGTATTCCCACAAACGGCACACCAGAATCTATCAAAGACAACAATACCCAGCTACCTGTGGGGGCACATTCCTCACAAAAAAAACACTATCTCCAGTCTCTCAGTCCTGTTCCTTAAAGGGAATTTACAAACAACTTTTCACAGCTGGGATTATGATCTTCACTTCATCAGCCTCCTAGGTACAGAAACTCATGTACTCAGTATAGACATGGGATTTATGACACATTACAACCTGCTGGACATCTGACTCCCCAGGTACCTCTGCACTTTTACCTGTGCTACTACGTCCCCTTTTTCTCCCCCACCCCAGCCTGTCCCTCACCTCCTGATGCCTCCATTTCCACAGGTGCAGATACAGTAAGGAGGGTGGCACTCACTCTGTTTTCCAGCTGGAGCTTGGGGAGCCCCAGCAGTGGGTTCACCTTCAGGAACACAAGCTGCTCTACCAAACCAGGATCCAAGTAGGTGCAGTGGGGTGTCACAACAGCCCCAGCAATGTTGAACACCCTCTCACTCAGATCACTGGTTGGTGGACAAGACAGGTTCATAGGTGTATGTATGTAGGGTTGGAAGGGACCTGAGCAGATCATCAAGTCTGCCCTCCTGCCCTGGGCAGGAATGAATACTGGGATCATATGACCCCTGGCAAGTTTAAGTTCCTATGACCCCAGCTGGGTAATTATCAAACCTCCTTTTAAAGACCCCTAAGATAGGAGCCAGCACTACTTCCCTTGAAAGCTGGTTCCAGATCCTGGCCACCCTGACTGAAGTAGTGCCTCCTGATGTCTAGCCTGAACCTACACTCAATCAACTTGTGGCCATTATTCCTTGTTATTCTGGAAGGTGCTCACCCATTCCCCTCTGGTCACCTCTGGTAAGTTTATAGATGGCCACTAGATCCCCTCTCAGCCTTCTCTTGTGAAGCCTCTTCTCGTAGGGTCTGCCGTGCTGCCCCCTGGTTATGCAAGTGGCCCTCCTTTGGACCCTCTCGATGGGTATCCCAGGGCAACTGTGGCCAGATCCTACCACATCTGGCAGCAGCTTGCCTGGTAGGTCAAGGGGTTGCAGTCTAGCGGCTCCACATCCTCGGTGAGATAGGTATCCACTGAAGACTTGGTGCTACCTGCGCAAGGCTGGGGTCTGGTGCATGTGGACCCCAACATTGAAGCCATACCCTTGGCCCATATTAGCACTGGCTGGTATGGAGGAGACTGGTTGGTGCTGGTGCTGAGAAAGTGGTTCCCCCATTCTTCCACATCTCCCTGACTCTGTTGATCAACACCTGCGTCTGGTGACCAAGGGTTTTGGTGCTGCCAGTGCACATGCTCCACTTCACCCTTGGGTTGCACATGCTTGCCAGTATGTGAACGGTACTGGATCACAAGGGATTCAGCTGTCTCCTGATGTCCTCCTTTAGTCGCCTCACCAGTGCCTGCATGTTTGGTGACAGCAGCTTGCCCCAGCTAGGAACATTGATTCCCTGCAACTTCTTCATTTGGTTCTCAAGTTCCCTCACTATGGGAATTACCTGGTTAAGGAGGGTATCATCAGTGCTGAGGGTTTAGGGGGCCTCAAGGAAGGGCTTGAGGACCACCGAGATCTGGGAGATGGTATCCCACTCAGCTCTGATAAGGGGACTTTTGATTCCAATCTCCCCAAGCAAGGCCATCTCATGGATGGCCTTCTGTTGCTCCACCAACCTTTCCAGCATCAGGTATGTGGAGTTCTACCAAGTCTCCGCATCCTGCATGATTTCATGCTGTGGGATGCTCAGCTCTGCCTGTTTGTCCTGGGGCATCTTGCCCTTCTTGATGCTTCAGCTGAAGTAGCCCACCATCCTCCTGGATTTTGAAATCAGCTGGGTGGTAGTGATGGCACCATCACTGGCAGCCCTGTTCCCCTCCAAGGCATCCCTGACTGTGAGGTGCAGCTTGTGTGCCACACAGTGGATGCCAACAAAGTTGGCATCGTGGACAGCCTCGACCATATTGGCCCCATTGTCAGTGAGCATGAACCCATGGGCGAGTTCACCATACCCAATGAGCCACCCCTGTACCATGTGGTTCATGGCCATCATGATCTCCCTCGCTGTGTGGGACTGTGGCAGGAGCCACCTAGGGGTGCCGTGACCTCCCCTAGTGCCCTTGCCTACCGTGCCAACCTGGGCTTTGAATGCACCCTCTATTTCGCCCACCACATCTTTGATCTTCGTATTATCAATGGGAGGCTGCCTTCCTGCCCTTCTTGGCACGGGGCCGGTCTTACTATACTGGGACTTTGGTTCTAGTCCCTGTGCTGGTCCTCTCTCAGGGCCTACTCAATATACGCGCTCCCCCTGGGGCATCTCTCTGACTGCGCCCCTTCTCGCCCAGCCCGGACTTCCCAATGGGCTTATTCCCCTCTCGGGGCTTCGTATCTCACAGGCAGTGCTCCACTCGGGCCTGCCTCCCTTATGTTCTGCGGCCACTCGCGTACTGGCCTGTGCCCTGCACTCCCTGTGGTCTCTATGCCCGCACTTGGGCCTGTGGTCGCGCCCCCTCGCCTGCACTTGGGCCTGTCTATGCCTGACTTGGGCCTACGCTCCACTGGGGCTCTTCCCAATTGGGGTTTCCAATTCGGGCTTGTCCCAGTAATGCCCACACTGGGCTGGGGTCGGGACCCCCCACTGCTTAGACCCACCTTCCTGGCTGTGCACCCTACTGGGCTTCCACCTCTACTAGACTCTTCCCGAAGTCACCCTAATGGGCTGGGGTCGGGACCCCCCCACAACGCGGCACCCTCCGTGGTGCCAGGAACTCCCCCACCTTACTGGGGAGATCCCTTGAGGCCTCCTCCAGCCCTACAGCCTCATCCGGTCCTCCAGTGTAATAATCACAGCACCCCAAACAGAAACACAAGGCCTCTAGGCCATAACATGAATCCTTAAGCCAACCTGGCTATCCCTCTCTCATCCCTGTCAGGGTCCTCTCCACCCTGCATCCGCATGCTGCTGTACAACACCGCCCTGCTCACTCTAGCAGAGCTCTCACTCCTTGAGCTGCCAGAGGGGAACTGCCTCTGGCCTCAGCCTTTCCTGCTTATGAAGGCCAAGCCTTGCCCCCGGAGGTCAGCTGATCCAATTAGTTCCCATGTCAACTGCCACCTGCTGCCCTAATGAATGGCAGCTGAATCCATTTCCTGTTATCAGTAGCAGGCACCCTAGCAGGCTTGAAGGAGAGTCCAGCAGAGGGCAACAAAGATGGTGAGGGGGCTGCAGGACATGACTTCTGAGGAGAAACTGAGTGAGCTCATAGAAACGTGGTGGGACCCAATGCATGGCTGGGCAGTGAATATCAAGGGCTATAGGCTGTATGGGAGGGACGGGACAGGGAGGAAGGTGGGAATGTGGTGGTCTACGTCAAGGAGGAATACACATCCTTATCAAATAGCACAGGGTCAGAGGAGGGGGACCCTGAAGTGCTCTGGGTTAGAATACAAGGCAGTCGAGTGGAAAGGGACTTAACAGCGGGGGTCTACTACAGACCACCCAACCAAGGGGAAGAGCTAGACCGGGAATTCTTAAGTCAGCTCGTGGAGGTAGTTAGGTCAAAGGGCGTGGTCATCATGGGTGACCTGAACTTTCCAGACATCTGCTGGGAAGAGCAATCAGCCAGGTCTGACTGCTCACGTAGGTTCCTAGCCAAAATGCAGGACCTCCATCTAACCCAGGAGGTGCACAGCCCCACCAGGGGAGATGCCCTGTTGGACCTGGTGCTGGCCATGGGTGACAACTTGGTGAGGGGACTGTGGGTGCTTGACCACCTGGGCGACAGTGATCATTGCCTGCTGGAATTCACCATCCAGTGCAAGTTGGCAAAGGTCTGCAGCAAGGCAGCGGCCCTAGATTTTAGGAGGGCAGACTTCAGTGAGATAAGGAGAATAGTCGGGGAGGTCCCAGAGGGGAGAGGAGTCAGGTGTCCAAGCAGAGTGGTTGATCCTTAAGGAGACAATCCTCCAAGCCCACAGGGAGGTAATCCCAACATGGATCAAAGGGAGCAGGAGGGCGCAAATGTCCCCATGGCTCACCAAAAGCATCTGGGAATGTTTCCTAGCTAATACAGGCAACCTAAACTTGCTCCAGCCATAGGCCAGGAGCATATTGTCTTCTGGATGCCATTTGTGAGGCATGGGCTGTGGTGTAGGGAAGGTTCAGAGCTGCAGATAGCACCCCCTGACATAGGGGCAGTAAATGGATAGCCTCCCACCCAATTAAGATTGATTAATTAATAACAAGGTGTGGTGGGCCAATAGGGGGCACTTCTGCATTGAGCCACCCACCTCAATGTGCCCAACCACCTCCCAGGAGCCTTCCTGGGGATGCCTCATGTCGGACCGACCCCTTTCCTGGAGCACACCCATTAGCCTGGGGATAACACAGCCACCACCCAGGGATGGGCTTGATTCTGGCTCTGCACACCCTGGGAAACACAGGCCTAGTAGCCCTCGAGGGTACTTGATTTACTTCAAGAACTTGGGATGCTTCCCTCAGTCGGAAGCACAAGTAGTGGTCACCCTTAGTCAGCCAAACCAAAGGTACCCTATGGCATAATCTAGACCCACTCCCAATAAATCTCCCACGCTAGGTACAAAGGAGAACTTTGTTGGTTACAAGGAGTAGGGTTGGAATAGGGTACAGGGTAGAGCAATATCATAGAAATCCCGTAGAGCAAATTGGCATGGCTGGGTAGCCTTTGATTATGCATCTGAGTAACTGCAAGCTATATATCTAGTTAGATCTCAGGTAGCTTACTCACAAGTATCATCCAGAGGCAGGTGGAGATTCCCTCTGGAGGCAGGCAGTTCCTTGATCATGAGTTTTGAGAGAGAGAGCAGGTTTCAGATGGTCCAGCTCTTCTCTCTCTCTGAGTCTTCCTTATGGCTGCTGCCTCCTCCTCCTGGGCAGTCTCTAACTTATGACCTCATTTACCTTGTCCGATGGAGGCCAGCACTTGGTGGCTGCCAGCCAACCAATTTGAAACGCATCACTAGTTGCTGGGCAGACTGGCAGATCGTAACTCCCCAGGGAGCCCAAGCCCCTCACCCAGTTATGTGATGCCAGTCATGTAGGCAAAGGGAGCAGGTTTCCCCTCTCCCTCAGGAATGTATCCAGCTCAGGTTACCTAAAGAGATAGGGTAAGGTGTGTACCCTCTACAGGGCCCATCTTAACCAAATTGTCACAGAGCAGAGTTTTTGGGGAGAAACAGAGGTGGCATTCTGCTACAGCAGGAAGTCAGGTGGGGGGGCGTGCCCAAAGGCAAGTGGGGCAACTAGCATGGTGGCTAGTCGGGGAGTCCCACCTCACCACAGTTAGATATAGGCAACTCCTGCATAGTGCTCTTAATTGGTTCCTGAAAAACTGAGCGTTAAGCAAAGTGAGTGTTAAGCACAACCAAAAGTATCTGATGACCCAGGATAGTGACTGCAATTGTTTTTAATGACCCAAGATGGTGACTGCGAGCATTAATAACAACAATCGCTGAGTGCTAAGTGAAATCAGGTATCAATTTCAAATAAGTGTTATAGCAAAATAGCACTAAGTGAAACAGTGTTAAGCAGGGGTAGCCTGTATTAATCTCAGTAGAAGATTAGTAAAACACTAGAACAGGTTATCCAGAGAGGTTGTGGGGTTTCTGCTCTTGGAGCCTTTTAAGACCTGGCTAGACAAAGCCTTGGCCAGGATGATCTAGTTGGGAATGGTCCTGCTTTGAGCAAGGGAGTGGGCTAGATGACCTCCTGAGGTCCCTCTCAACTCTAATTTCTATGGTTCTAAGGTTTTGTGATTCTATTTCAAATAAACCTATGGAAACTTCTGTGATTACAGCATGCTGCTTCCCCAAAACAACAACTTGTTTAGGGGAAGCAACTCTTTAACTGGTTTTGAACACCAAAAAACATTTAGGGTGAAGTTATACATTACACTTAGACCAGGGAAGTCAAACTTAAGGCCAATGGGCCAGATCCAGAGAATGGAACTTTTGCATCTGACCCACCAGCTACTAAAAGTGCCCACCCTTGCCTCCACACTGCTGTATGCTCCTGGCACTGCCAACTGGCCAGAATTCTGTGCCATTGGGCAGTGGCACAGAGCCACATTTGGGCAGCAATACAGAACTCTTCCCAGTCAGCAGTGCCAGATGCATACAGCAGTCTAGAGCCATGTTAAGGCACTGCAGTCAAAGTGTAGGAGGCTGCTGGTCCTGGACCCTGTTATGGTCCATATTTGCCAGATGGACCAAAACCCGGATAAGGACTTACCTTGGGGTCCAAGAGTCACAGCGCAGACTCTGGATATGTATGGCTGGGCACCCGGAGACTCGCTGAGTCAGTGGTCAGTGGTCAGGCTACGCGTCACCATGTGCAGACAGAGTGGGGTCCCGTTGGCTTCTGGGAGTTCTGCTGTAAGCTTAAAGGAGATACAGGCACATGTGTAGCAGGGCTGTGCAAAGCTTCAGTCCCTGATATGATTTGGCGGAGATTCGGCCTGATTCAGTGGCTGAATCTCCAAATCTGAATTGAATCAGAGGACACTTTAATCTCTCTGAATTGAATTGGAACCCTTCAAATTGATTTGGAAAGATTCAGATATTTGGACATAGACACAGCTTTAAATGTTTTTTCTACATACCTCTAGATAGCAGGCAGCTCATGAATGCTGTGATGTTGGGGCTCATGGAGTGTCCCACAGAAGCCAGGGGGCTCCCCAGCATGTAGGAGACCTGAAAGTGGGCCAGAAGCACTTCCACTCCACTTCTGGGTCTGCTGGGGACTGTGCAGAGCACCCCCCCATGCCCTCCCGGCTCAGCAATTGGTGCCTCCTGAGTCTGGTGGGGCTCAGGGGGCCCCCCCTGCATGCTCCCCAGTGGACCCAGAAGTGGACCAGAAGTACTTCCAGTGCACTTCTGGATTCACCGCTGAGCACATGGAGGCCCCCCCCCCAACACTCCTGTGGGACGCTCCATGCACTCCAGCATCACAGCATTCACAAGCCGTGCTGGTACCTAGAGGTATGTAGAAAAAACATTTAAAGCTGTGTCTATGTCCGAATCGCTGATTCTCTGAATCAACATTGAATCTTCAGATTTGGATTTGGCCAAATTGAATCAGGAAGTGATCCAAAATCAGTGAATCAAATCACTGCCCCTGATTCAGGCTGAATCTGAATCTGAATTGAGTAGGGCCCATTTTTCACACCCCTAATATGCAGATCCCTTGGAGAAGGGAAGGAATGAGACCAGCTGGGATTGTGCAAACCATGTGGAGATGCAGGGACAAGGCCAGAAACCAGAGCTGGGGCCAAATCTGGGGACAAAGCCTGAGCCAGAGCTGGAGGCAAGTGTACAGCTCAAACTAGAGAGCAAAATGGGGCATAGGGAAGGGCATCTCTCGAATGTGTTCCTTTGACTGAGTAGTGACAGGAGGGAGCGACCAACCCTGGTGAGTGAATGGGAACTGGTGATGACAGGCAAAGACTCAATGAGAAGAGAGCTGAACACCCCCATGAACCAGCAGGTGATAAAGCAGTTGATTGCTGGGACTGTAATTTGATTGAAGGCTGTGAGCAGTGGTACAGTCAATGCCCTAATGTGAGGTATGAATAGCGGATGTGGATGAGTAGATGAGCTCTAGAAAGAGTACTGGGATAAAGACAATTGAGTTAAACAGGCTGAGACTCGACAGCAGATTATTTTGAAGACTCCCAGGGAAGAATGCCCATTATGGGTGATAAACTAAGGGAAACTACAGCTTAGGAAAAGGGGTCCCAACCTAGGCATGGGGAGAGACGATAGGTTCTCTTTGGGAGCAGACAAGATGAGCCTAGAGTTGGGGGCACAGGTGGAACAGCTAAGACCATAACCAAGATCCATCTGGGAGTGGAAAGGTGCAGTGTGTATGAGAGGAGGAGCCCTGTGAAGGAAAACATTGCCCTCATGTTACACTACTGATTGGGGTTAACACCTCACCCTTCTTTTCTCTTTTCTACCTTTTGGAACATCAAGGCACGGCAGAAAGAGAGAGAGACTGAAATGTGGGGAGTGAGTTAGAGAGCGAGCGAGAGATGCATCCTAGGATGCTCCCACTTACACAGAGGCATATATCAGTGTGGAACTGTGGCTGGGCTGCTGCACAGATGCATGTTTGGGTGGCAGCATGGATCTGGGGTACTCCTGACCATAGTCATTTCCATGTCTGTGCCACTCCATGCTGCTGGTTCCATCTCCATACCACTGCCCAAACACGCTTCCATGCAGCTGCATTTCCCCAGTTCTGAGCTGCCCAGCCAGAGCTCTGTGCCATAGCACACCCTTGGCTTCTCATTGACACATGCTTCCTGCTCTGCATTGCTCAGATGTGGCTCTGTGGATCTCCATACCTCTGACCTACACTGCTACCTGTATGCAGGCCTGCAGGTCCAGACCAGGAGGAGCCTCTGACAGTTCAGATCCAACTCAGGAGGAGTCACTACAGTCTTAATCCAACCAGGGTCCTGGTGTGAGTTTGACACCCCTGACTAAATCCGTGGAACATGAAATGGTGTTAAAGTTAGAATTTCCTGTGTGCAATCCTTAAGGGTTAATACTACTTTTTTACCTGCACATCTCTAACTTGCTGCTAGAGGGCTGGGGAGCAGAGATGTGGCTAGGAACCAGGGCACCTGGGCTCTATCCCTGTTCTTGTTTGGGGCAGGGGACTGGGAGAGGTCCTAGAATGCTGAAAAGCTGTAGATTGCTTGTTTTATCTTTGTGGAGCACCCTGAAGTTACCCTAACAAAAGGTAGATAAAATGAATCAGAATTTCACCTGAAATGGTATAGTTTTGAGATGCTTAGAAGGCACTTAGCAGGAGTTAATGAGTTTCAGAGTGCATCTGTACACATTTTCAAATGCCCTTGTATCATCTAAATGTAATGTGCAACTTCACCATTAAATAGCCTTTTTGGCTAATGGAACAGGACAAGTGATGAGTTAAATGCCTAAAAATGGAATCATTTGCCACTGCAAAAATCAAGAGACTATTCCTTGACCCAATTATCTACCACAGCAAGTAGGTATAAATGTTGGGTAGATAGACCAACATCAGTGTTAGAGGGAAAAGTAAACTTTTACAATTGTTTTCAGTTGTTACATTTTGCTGGTACGTTTTATCCATATGCTAATACCAATCAGTATATTTCTATATATTGAAGAACTGTGCCTTTGAATTTTTAGTGACTTCCAGCCTTACTAGTAATGGTAATTATGTAGACCAAACTACATAATACTCATCATTCACATTCAAGAATTAGAAGCAGTAGAAATCCACCCCTAATATTATATCAGCATGTTTCTCTCAGCTCAGTATCAAAGAAATAGAGCTAAGGCTCTAACTGCAGGGGACAAACATTTTGTCTGGGGAAGATGGATCATAGTCTGCCTATGGTGGAATTGAGATAGAAACCTTAAACAGATATTTTTAATAAGCTATCATTATCCACGCATTGTCATATCTGAAAAGAGCTAAATTGCATGGTTGCAAATTGTGAAATTTTGCCTTCACTGTAGATGCAAAAAATTAAAAGAGAGCTTTCATGCTTTATAGTTAAATAAAACAAAAAATGAGAAAAAATAGCTTTCACATATAAGCCTCCTGGTTTCAAAAGGAAATTATGGGTTGGAAGGAAAACTGAGGTAGCTGTAATGGAACTTAGAACCCCATAGGCTCCAAATGTTAATTTCAATTGTTAATATCAATTCCTTACTGTTTTGTTTTGGCTTCTGTTTGGGGTTTATTGGTTGGTTGTCCTCATCCACTTCTCTCATTCATACCCTTGATCCTCTGTCCCTTTCTTGTTTGTTCTTTTGGTGTCTCTCTCTCTAGTTTAACTATGGTGGGGTGAGGGGTGCAACCACCCTGAGGGCTGCCTATGATGGGGTGTCAGGACACCCCCCAAGCCATTGCTACAGCAGGGGAAACCTTGATCTGCCTCTGCCTGGCCATAGGACCTGGTGTGGTAGTGCCACACCAAATGGTGCATCTAGGGAGTGGGGATAAGTGGGGTAAAGAATGGTGTTTCCTTCTCCTCTACACCCCAGACACCCAATGAGTGCCCTACACCACTGGTCCCACACAAGTAATTGGTCCTTATCACCTCTCATGTGAAGGGAAGAGCTCTCATTCTGGAAGATTCTATACTTTCAAATATGCCCAGCATTGCAGCTCAAACAAATCCAAACTCTTGAACTGAAATCCAGACAAAAATACTAGATTTCTTTTGTTTTTGCATTGAAACTAGGTGTATTTGATGGAGCTTTGACTTTCAAACTTATGTTACAAAATGAAATTCTCCAAGTTTAGAGGTATCTGGAGGATTTATTACAGATTCTTTTCTTTTCCTTTTAAACAAACTTGCAAAACAGTTGGAAGCACAAACAGGTCTGCTTAACTTGGCCTAGATTTATCTGGGATCAGAAGTGGATTTATCACATGACCAAAGTGGACATTTGAATCTGTAACAAATCAAGATACCAAGCAAGTGTTTAGCATTGTTATGCTGAGTTAATTGTTCAGAGTTTTAATTAACATAAGCTAATTTGTTTTGAGATCTTTACCATTTGATTTTTTTTCTTATTAGTTGTCAGAGCTCTTTCTTTTTAAAGGAAAGGGCAAACATTTTTAAGTATAAAAATTAGAAAGGAAACCTAAATATAAAGAATAATACTATACTTTGAATCATGTTGAGTGCCAAACATCTAAGATTTACCCTTTTAGTGTTTGAAGTCAAAGGAAAAGCTACTTGAGAATACCATCAGTATAACATGTAACATTGCAGCCAAAAGGCCTTTGGGAAAACTTTTTAAAAATCTCTTTAGGACTTTGGAGCCTATTTTTAGTTTTCAGAAGTGACAGACACACAAGAGCCCAACTCTTATTGATGGTCAATGGGCATTATCAACTTAAAATTTAAATTCTTTAGGTGTTTTTGAAACTTGTATTCTTTCTCATAATAATGGTAAAATGAAAGGGATGTTGTAGCCATCAGGGTCCAGAAATTATGAGAGACAAGGATTTATTAGGGTGGTGATATCTTCTATTGGACCAACTATGTAGTTGGGATAAAGTTAGACAAGCTTTCAAATGTAAGACATTCTTCTTTAGTTCTCTGGCTATAGGAAACTAGACACAGCAAGTGCATACCATAGGGGAGGGTCTGAAATAAATTCTCAGGTGTAGCAGACACATAATTAGTAAAATGAAAGAAACTGAGTACTGGGAGACCAAGTTTATCAATGCCCTCATGACAACTATGTGCAGGGCTGATGCCAGCCTCTTCCCAGTGAAGCGGGGTCGGGGTGAGGTGGGCTAGACAGAAAATTGTGGGCAGGGGACTGAACTATACATCTTCTGGCCAAATATATTTATTTGGCTGGGCCAGGCTCTGCCTCTGCGGGCTGCAGGCAGGAGTGGGTGGGTTCAGCTGCACCAGGCTTGGACAGGTACGGTGCTGGGAGGGGTGGCTACAGTGGGGCCAAGGGGAATTTTGGAGTGGCTACAGGCCTCAACTTTGTGGGTGAAACTAAACAGCAACCATGCAAGAGAATGAAATCTCAGAAAAAAAGGAGGCATGCACGTACCAGTAGGAGCACTTTCTCACCGGAGAAACATTCTACCTCTGACATCAAGCTCAAGGGAAGTCTACCTAACATCTTTAAAAGGTGTACTTGAGAATAGATATTATAAACTGACTGGATGCTAAGAACCAAGGGCTAAATGTTGATATTAGATTTATGGCCCATTATAATTTATCCAACTCCTGAATAGTTTCTATACAAGGAAGGTGAGATTGATTTCCCCACTCCTGCATTTCCCTCCTTCTCCCCCTCCTCACTTTGGACAGCTCTTGTTTCCTGTTTATCTTGGTTGCCCATAGTGAATCTTTCCTGCAAAATCTCTTGGGCAGATTTTCTGTGTCCTAAAAGAGCTTCAGGCTGACAATTAATCTCAAGAAGACTGTGACTATGTACCAAGAGGTGGAAGAACCAGTGCCTGACATCACTCTGGAGGTTAAGTCTCTTGACATTGTTGGCAGCTTTTGCCACTTGGTTTTTACAATCAGTAGGAATCTTGACCTTCAGAATTAACTAATAGAATTGGAAAAGCAGCTAAGAATTTTGGGCTATTGCAGAAATGTGCATGGAATAACACAATAAACTTTCAACTAAGGTGAAGATGTAAATCTACAAGACTTGTGCATTGTCAACCCTGCTTTGTGGTTCAGAAACATGGACTACCTATGCTAGGCACTTCAGGAGACTGCATACAGCTTCCACATGAGGTACCTGTGCAAGATTCTGAAAATAAAGTGAGAAGACAGAATGCCAAACACATTGGTGCTAGAGCACGCAGGACTGATGCACTTTGAAACCACATTCAAGAGGAGGAGGTTGTGATGGCTTGGCCATATCAGAAGAATGGGAGGAGATTGTATCCCCAAGAATATTTTGTACAGCATGATTTGAGATAGCTCTAGGAAGGGGGGTTGTGGTGGTACTATGGCATGTGCAAAAATTGTATTAAGTTGTTCAACATCGTTGTAGAAAGCTGGGAGGGGTCTGCAGAATCCCATCCAATCTGAAAGGAATACCTGGCACTGGGTGCAGCTCAACGTGAAGTTGCTTTGATCTAAAGGATGGAAGCAAAGGGAGAAAGAAGGAAGCAGTGTGCCTAACTTTGTCGCAACTACGCTTTTCATCCAATAAAAGATATCACCCTTAGAAGAAGAAAGCCTTGCCATCTCATAATAACATATATACTCAAGATACAGTTACATATACATAGTGCAATGTGCTGCATTATTTTTTTGAGATGGGGATGAGTTTTTGCTTGTTATTTCCTGTGTAAAGCATCAATATCCTATTTCTGTTTGGTTCAAAATAGGGTAGTTAAGACACTGGCTAGAACATAGGCATGGACCACTTGTCACAGAAGACTGTATTTACCAAATTTATTATTTTACTTTTAAAAAGTGGATGTTATAAACTACCAAGTACAGTGGAGTCGCATCATACGCACATTTAACTTATGCAAATTCATCATATGCGCATGCTCCCGAGTGCCGATTGTTTGGATTCAGCCTGCAGCTGCCCCCGTAGTGCTGTGCATGGAGCCAAGCAGCTACACTGGGAGCAGCCCTGCTGGGAAGCTGTGCACCTTGGCCAGGCAGGAGTTTGGTGCAGGCTGCCCTGGGCAGGAAGGAAGGACTGTACCACTGGATGGGGGAGGGAGTGGACTGTACCACTGGGCAAGCCCAAGGGTAATTTTGACTATACGCAATTTTCGCCTCATGCGCTGACTTCAGAACCTAACCCCCGTGTAAGATGTGACTCCACTGTACACATGCTGCTAAATACAAATATCAGTTACAAGTAGTTCAGCTATTTTTTCCTTTTAATTATCTCCAAGTATGAAAACAGAACTCAATCAATGGCATAGCTTCAGAATGGTACATACATGTGTTATACACAGATCAACCTAACTAAGGTAAGGGCACTCTAAATGTCCCAATATGCAGACATTCACAGGGCTTAGGTCACCCAAACAATGGCACACTCAATCTAAAGTTATTTCATCTTAGAGGTGATCTAACTTTAGATGATAAAGTGTTAACCCTTGCTAGTGCATGCTTGCATATGTTCACAGCATAGTTCCAACGCTGGGAAAACTCAGCCACTTGCCACAGACCAGGGGCCGTGCTGTTCTTACACCCCTGACCAGGCTGTTTTAACCTCCTGACTAGCTCAACCTTGCCCAGCCAGGCCTCTCCCCCTCACCCCAATCCCACTAGCCCTTTCTCCCCAAGTTACTTGCCTCCAGTTGCCATTGCTACTACCAGCAAGCAGTGAACACCTGCATGTGCCACATGCAGTTAAATAAAGCTGCCTAAACCTAAACTGAGTTCTGTGAACACCTGTTCACACCCAAAGGCACCTTTTGTGCAGGTCTATGTTAAATGATGTGCTCTGTGTTATCTCTAGCATGTCAACAAACGTGGACTTTTGCATCACACTGAAGTAAGCTTCAGGGGTGGCCGAAGGGCCTTCACTAAGAAAATCCAGCCTAGAATTCAGTTGAACATCTGCAGTTCAACTCAAACCTTCAACTGTAGTTGTAATACTCAATCCCATCTTTACCAAAGGCAGAGGCATAACAAGCAATCTCTGTGCTTGGGGCACTGGTAGTGACTGGGTCAGCAGTGGCAGCAGTTGCCATTCTTGCACCCCCAACTAAATTAGTGTCCAGGGCTGGTGCCTTGCTCCTCAACCTTTGTTATGCTACTGACCTAAGATTCTCTTAGGCATATATTGGCAGTAGAAGGAAGAGCAGGTTTCCTTGGCCTGAATAGTTCATGATATCTTAATCAAATTGAGCATTACATTTGCTAATTAGACAAAGCGGATTAACAAAGATTAGGCTCTGAATATACATGCTAGCATTGACTCTAAATCTAAAAGTAACTGGCTGAAGACTGCCCTTAATGAGTTTTCCATTATACTTCTGACTGTGATGTTAACATTGCTTCAATCCTGAAAATTAAGGGATGTGGATAGTTTCCATTAATTTTAATCTGTCTTGGGAGTCTTGTATGGGATATGCAGAAATATAAATAAATGTTCCACTGCTTGTGGAAATGAATTAATGAATCTCAGACTTTGGGTTGTACAAAAGTGTTTCTTTTAATGATTTCTTGCCATAAATCTACAACTGGAAAGCTGGAGTTGCCCACCACTTATCAGTATAGTAAATATGAGATAACATTAAGCAGTTTGTTAAATACTTTACCAGAATGTAGTAGCAACTATACAATCTGTCAGTGTGGTTCAGAATATGCAAATGATCCTGCACAATGATTTTAATGTACAAAACACAGTACCTAAAAGCAACTTATGGGACTCAGTATTCCATGCTTGCGTTATGTTGCAGCTTACTTAGCAGAAACAGAACAGTGGCCTGGTGTACTGAGCAGCCAGCAGTAATGCATAATGAAGGAGTTTGTATCCATACAATACTGTTTTAGTTTACAGTGCCTAAAGATCAAATGAAAGGGGTTATTTCTTTTCTCCAGTGACAAAATATAAGCAATATTACCTGAATAAGTACTGAGCTGAAAATCATGTCAATGAATCATGGCTAGCACCCCAGGTTTGTCTTTTGGGAAGCATGTAGTAATGTTTTCTTGCATGCTGTCAAATGGCATTGATGCATAACCCTTTGTCAAGGAGATGGAAAACTTGTAAAAGGAAGTGCTGTGAGGTTCAAGGTGATTAAAAAAATGTAATGAGTAAAAGGTCTGTTGGTTCCCTACCAGCTGGGTGGAAACAAGAATGACTGTTGTCTTAGCAGTGTGGATTGTCCAAACTTTAGGTGTTCTGGCATTTAGATATGAACTCCTTATTGTCAAGAGCTTATACAGGAAATATCCATAAAACCCAAAGCTTGCATTTCAACACTGGATTGGGAGGATCATGATATGTGTAAAGAACTGAACTATATGCCAGGAGATGTGAGGTTAAAGTATCTAAAGTTTGTCAGTTGCCCAGCTATGGCTACCTGTATTTATGAATTTTAGCCTGAAATATGGCTATTGCCTTAAGCAATACTTAAAAAAAAAGAGGTTTTTTTTTTTTTACTCACAAGTGTATTACTACTTAAACACTATGCTGTCTAATAATAATATACAATTTGACATGGGGTCAGACAGCTGGCATAATATTTTCTGCCTTATCAGTCATCTGTACTAGATGCTTTGGAGGTGAGGGGGAAAGTGATACACCTAACCAATTATACAATGCTGTACCTAAGGGGAGGAGTAATTTCTTTTTGACCCCTGAATATTTGTGGACTGAGGCATAAGATTTGATTATCTTTATCATTATCTGAGTCTATATAGCCACACATGTTACGAGTGGTCATAAAACTCTTTTAGTATTCTGTCTCTCTGCAGCAGTAAATCCTATAGGTTGACTTATTGCTGCGAAGTCAGTAAAACTTTTAGCTCAAGGCATAGATGTAGAGTTAACAAATGCCCTAGCTTGCATAAGCAATACCGGAGAAATGTGAATCAAAGGATATTTTTACTCTGAGTTTTGATTACATCACATATGGATTAGCAAACATTTTGGTCACTGTGACTTCTGATATGAACAAGTGGCCTGGAGAAGAGAAGGATATTTTTTAGACTGAGGAGATATTTGGCACTGTAATCACTAGCTCTGTCATCTTTCTGTTCATCATGCAAGAGAAAAATCATGTGGCATTTAATAATCACTTGGGGTGTGGAAGAGACGCACTTTATTTAGTGATGCATTTCTACCTGCCTCTGCTTCATAGATCAGTAGCTGCTATAGTAAGCCCAGACTACATGTGTCTGGGAACCTAAACCACGAAGAGCTTGGTTCTCAATGCCACAAATCATATCATGCTATCTCAGACATACTGTGAAAGTGAAGGCACGGAGAAGAATCAAATTATGAGTGTGGTTTGAAGGAGATGGATTTAGCAAGTTGATTTCATCCCTATTAACCACTTGGATTTCAGTGGAATTGTGCAAGGCATGGATTTGTCCCATTCTTCTTGGAAAAAAGAGGGCATTGAAATTATGAGTTTAAAATGACTAAAAGCTATGATTAGTGGTTCATGGTATAATCTGATATAATTAGTTTATGATTATGATTAGTGGTAAGTGAACTTCCAATAGTTCAAATCAAAATTCAGTAGTATGCAATTTTAATTCATGGTTTCTTTGACCATGAGCTGACACAGCTACACTCACCATAACTCCTTTCCACCCCAGATTTTCCAAGCAGTTACCTGAAAGTCATTTCACCCTTAAAATCTCTTTATTAAATAGTGCATAAGATCTTAGGCTTTTCAGGGCTCACTGGTGATCTGTATAACCTGCTGTTGAATACATGCTTGTGGTCCACTGAGGATTAGCTAGATTTTGCAGCCTGCTTAGGGTATTAACCATCTAGCACAAGTTATAGAAGTACATTCCTGTCTCTAAACATTTTGGAGGACCCTGTCAAGAACTGAGCCATGGATAGTAGCATGGGTGACTGAAGCAAGTTGCAGGGCTGAGCCAGAACTGAAGCCTGAAGGACAAGCTGAGAACTGAATGGAAGTAAAAGCATTAAGTTAGCAAGGGACAAAACTGGATGGGGTGACAAAGGCAAGCAAGATCCGGGACACAAACTGAGTTGTCAGAGACTCGCTGAGCAGGCACTTGCTGACAGCCACCTTTTTATGTCTCTGAAACTTCAGAGGAAGGGGCATGGTTGCTTAAGGGTGAGGTTTTGTGTTGGGTGTTACCCAGCTCAGTTACATTATATATGAATAGCTTGGATATGCAGTGATTCCTTGGAACTTGTTCATTAAAATCTTCAGTTAAATTGTGAGTAATCACTAAATGCAGTTCTTTTGTTCTGTGTCAGCCAATCAACAATGAGGTACCTTCCACTGGATTATTCAGCTGTAGTATTTTTAAAAATAAAAGCTTTACACTACAGAATGTAGTGTCCAAAAATGCAGTATAAAAGCTTTCGTGTCACATACTCAGAGCTGCCAGAATTCTGGTCTTGATGAGAGAAATGAAGAAAAAATCTTTTTGAATATTATAATCTTAATCCATTTTAAAAAATGGATGGAGGTGTGGGTGAGGATGTTTTATTTTATTCATATTCACCTTTTGCTATAACAATGTCTGATAAAGTTGACCTAAGAAAAAATCTCACTGATATAAAGAGTTCAAAGCCTGGAGATAATGTTAACATCTCTAAAGAACATTTTATGGGAACACTATAGGAAACTTCATAAAATCTCTATCCTGATGTCTCTTTTACCAGGTAGTAGGGAGACTACACATAAGGAACTGAGACCAAATGTTGGCACCTTTCCTTTATAGCTATGTCTCCTAGAGTTAATGCAAAGATAGTGCTTAGTTATGGGCAGTAGTCTCTTGTTAGACAGAATCAAATTAATAAGGTGGCTCTTCAGTAGCTGTATGCACTTGTATAATATTCCATACTGCTATTGGAAGGTTAGAGCATAAATGATCCTCACTGAATATTGCCTATAGTCTTTCAAATTCTCCTCAGCAGCACAAGTTAAGGCAGAAGGTGTTCAACCAGATTTAAGGTCAGCTTTACATTTTCAAAGGCAACAATGCCAATGAAAATGGTCCTAAGAAAGGTAATGGATGGTGCTGTCTGAATGGATTTCTTGAAAATATTGGGAACAATTTCTAAGCTTTAAGATCTTTTAATTCCTAAAAATTTGCTTAGACACTGGTGAACTTCAACAGGGCTCCTGAACTATTTTAAGGAATTATGGTCCCAATCCTGAGAAAAATGGAATCTTTGTTTCTGACTTCAAAGGGTACAGAATTGGGCCCTCCATGCCTGTAGCCTAATTCTATAGAACGGTTCAATAACTGTAATTAAAAAAAGGTTCAATTCTCTATGCAGCTGTAGTGTGCTGTCTATAGAACCCTATTCAATTTCACTGAACTTTTCAATAATGGTTAATTTATCCTGTCTTTAGACATAAAGCCACACACAGATCTTACAGTAACTCTCATCACTGAGATCAAATCAGAAAAGCAGGAAGATTCTATAGCAGGGCTGCCAAGTCTTAACTGCTGTGTTTTAATAGGGTTACTATTGAGTTTCCCTTTTTTTTCACTAGCCTTTTTAATTACTCTGTAAAACTTATTTAGCAAGGTGTAGCGTGCAAGGCGGAGAGGGGGATATCAGGAGCAGAGAATGTCTGGAAAAGTGTCTTTAAAATCCATCTATAAATGTCTCTTACCATGTGGTCTAATTAAGGGTTGGACATTAATAACAATACAGTTTAGTTTCTGGTTGCTTCACTGTATTTTTATAACTTGATTACAAACTAGAAGAGTTTTTTAATTTAGTCTTCATTTAGCTCTACAGTAGGAACGTGACATGTCACTGGTTTAGATCATGCCCCTCCCCCTCTTCATCCCAGCACCATTTTAGAAATAAATATAGCAGAGTCACATTGTCTCAAATCAAATAGTTAATTTGTTTTTTCTCTTTAGTGGAAAGTCATATTATAAATATATCAACAGTACCAAGTTTTTGCTGAAGGAAATGTAACACACACCTATATTTGAACAGTTAAGACTTTTTTTTTCTAAAATGGGAAAACCTGAACTGCAGTCCGTGATCATCATAGCATCATTTTATGACATCTACAGAAGAAAGAAATGCATGTGTTGGCAGCTACAGGCAGCTACATTCATGTCACAATGGTGTGAACTGAAGCATGGACTGGCTACAAGTGTTGTTTAACCCTGCTCTGTTATTGTCTTACAACTAAGAAGCAGCTACGCTGAAGTAATTACAGTGGTATAAACCTAACCTATGGCTGCAGTTATTCATATGCTTTAAAGTGACTAGTACATGTTTACATTCTGGGGCTTTGTTATCAGTGTTTGTAAGCATTTCTCAGAACAAACACTCCTGTATTGGTGTTATCAAAGGAAAAGGCTGAGCACAGATATATTGGTGGCTAATATGAAGATCCAATTCAAAGCAACATAGGCTCATTCAACGCACACATGACTGATACAGCCAATCCAGAATATACAGGATTGGAATATACACTGGAACTGCTTTGGGAGAAAATCCTTTCTCAGTAATTTTTATGAGCCCATAACATGCTATGCAGCTATGCATGCTATAGTATCCAGATCAACCTCACAAATGAGGCTCCGAATGCCTGTACTGAAGGCAAGCTGTTTGCTATATGTCTAAGGGAAGCCACTTTCTATACAAGTTAGCATGCAGAGTGCAAAAAGCATTTTATATGCTATGGAATGTCAATATTAATGCTTGATGGCATTGCAAAAATTAATTTGAAGGCAGGCAAGGCTAAATCTAACCAAACTGATTTATGTTCTCTAGCACTGAGAAATGGGCAAAACCGAAGACTATCTGTAGACTTAGTTGAGAGGAATCTTTGCTACAACTCTTATATGAGTTTCCTTGGTGCCCTGTTTTTATTTTCTTGAGAACAAAATCGAAAATGAAGATACTAGCTTCCCCCAGCAGCGTCTCAGAAAGAAGAAGCAGTGCTTTAAGTTGGTATGGGTGGTGGTGGTGGGGAGGGGAGGCTTCTGTTCCATATACATACACCAGGAACTAAATCAATACCATGGAGTCAGAGGGTGGTTGGTTACTGGATTAGGACAAATTTTACTCCAAGAATAAAGTAATCCTGGTGGTATTAGTTAGGATTAGTGAGAATTACAAGATATTGTTTTCAGTATGGTAAGCACTCACATTACTTAAAAAGATCTCTTTATATGAAAGATCTCTTTGAATACCCTCCAAAAACCCAAAACAAACAACAAACAAACAAAAAACCCCAAGCTGCTGTGACCTTGGTTGAATCACTGAAAAATTAAAAAATCCTTTTGTGTAAGAACGAGAGGGAAAATCAAGATAAAAGTTGTCAGTTTATTTCCTCCCCTATACACAAACTGATTTGTTTGGAGAGTTTAGTTCTCCAGAGCAGTAGGGTTGTTTTGTACATGTCTAATTGTACAAACAGACTTCACTTCAGTTGCCTAAATCTGATCTTTGTAGTCTTTATTTCTGCTATTTCATACCAATTTCTCACAGAGGGGACATGGCTGGGGAGAATGGAGCAAGACTGTTTCATCTCAATGTCTAGTTAACTCCTGGCACCTAGAGTGGGCAATGGATAGTAAGCACAGGATGGTGTTCTAAAATACATTAGTCCCAGTCTTGACATTGACTTCAGGATTTCTCACACAGAATTTATTTGGCTAAAGTGGGTTTTTAAATGTTTTTTTAAGCTTAGGATATGGCCCTACAAGTGTTTAGTTTCTACCCTTCAGTGAGTGATAAAATAACAACAACTCTGATGACCAAAGGTTTGATTTTCTCTCTTAAACACTGGATTAATGCCACCATCATTCTGCTGACTTTCGTGAAATAACTCCTGACCTAAGTGACTGGAGAATTGGGCTCCAGAACTGTAGGTTTATTTTCTCTTGTTATTGTCTCTGTGTTCTGCTTAAGTCCCCTTGCCAGAAGTGCTCTTTGGTGACTAGCAAACTAATTGGCCAGCAGAGATGTCATCAAAAATTCATCTTGGATAATTAGACGATGAGCTATCATTATCCTTGAGATTCAGATCATTTTTGTTTTCATTATTTGCATGGTTCCCTGTGGCAGATTTCTCAAAAGCAGACTGATAATTTCCTGACACCAAGGGGGTCATGAAGACTGGTATTCTTTCAGACATGCTTCTCTTACTGAGTTAGCAGTGGGGGAAGGGCTATATTAATCACACTGCATTTTCATGTTTTGTATCTTATTAAATAGGGTGTCTCATGTTAAAAAAACACCAGTCACTGCTAGAGTCAGAAAGGAATGGTAAGCAATTTCAGTATTATGCAGCCCAGGAGAGAGAGCGTGTTTATTTTCCAAATGTTTTCAGAAAAATGCCATTCTAAATTTTAATGGTTGGATTTGAGAAATTGAATCTAATAAATTATTTCTGAGATGGTGCATACTATTGCTAGATGTTTGAGGTGCAGTTATTTCTAAAATAAGCAGCATTTCTTTTTTGTTGAATACAAACCCTAATCTATATGAAACCATTATGGCCTTATCTCTTTAGGTTAGACAGGACCACTCTTAAAATTCTCTAATCAAAGACTCTTGCAGGGCTATACTTGATAGTCAGCAAATTGAAATAGTATGAGAAATTTTCACAATCAGCCATAATCTCAGTCTTTCTCCATGACGTGAAATATGCTGCCATTTTTATTTTACCAAGGTGGTGTTCCATTTGCTTCTAAAATTAAAAAACTTGTAGATATTAGAGATGATCAACATTAGGAAATTGGATTTTGTGAGGCTTTTGGACATTTCTGAAACTTGTTTTCATTCTTAATGGGATTGACACCCCTATGCCCTCCTCATTTCCTGAGAAATGTCATTTTGATGGAAAAATATAGAAATATTGTTTGGGGATGAGTTTCATGTTCCCTTTTGGTTAACTGAAATGTTTTGTTCAGATTTTGACCTCATTTTACATTGCAATGTATAAAACAAAAAAATTAAAATGAAGTGTCATTTTCAAGTGAAAATTTAAAATATTCTGTTCCACAATTAACGTGTTTTTCAGAAAATTTATATTCTAAAACTGCATTATATTCCACTGGAAATGTTTTGATCAGCTCCCATAGATGCAGCAATGACATGCATTGGTTTATTCAGAAGTTGATTTGCAATCATAAATAGAGCCTAAGGGATATATTTAAAATGTATTGGCATTTGTCAAGCACTCACAGTGTCACACTAATAGCATGGCCAGCTGTTTACAAGGCATGGAAAGACATGGCAATTCCCTTTAAAAACTGACCATGCGAAGAGGTGATACATAAAAATTAAACTTAATATTAGAACTATGGATGAAATTTCAAGCAGTGACTGTTTGCTCTCCGTTAGTTCTTTTGGGCATTTATAGATGTACTCCAGGAGGCTAGAGGGAGAGGGATGTTTTAATTAGTGCAGCTCCAAGAGCTAATTAGAAGCTCCCAAAGCTTCACGTGTATCAGGATCTCTGCACTGAAAAATGGCGGTTGGGTGCTTTGAACTAAAGCTTGTCGAACCAGCTTTAGTTTAAAGTACCTTACTGTCATTTTTCAGCTCAAGGATGCTGATACACATGATGGTGGAGTCTCCTGGGGTGCGGTAATTACCATGCTCCAGCAGACTCGATTAATCATTGCTGCAGTTACAAAGCATTGGAGCAGCCTCCCTGCACTTGTATAGGAGCTCTCTGTTTGTTTATTATGGCTTGCTAGCAGTAGGGAACTGACACAATTGTACGACCCTGAGTTGATGAAATCATCCACAGAAAAGACATGATTTAGTGGAATGAATCATTTTTTGCTTGCAAACTGTCCAGGAACAAATCACTAGTTTAGTCTTCATTATTCAAGACCACGTAAAGAATAAATTATACAATAACATTTCAGCATATGGGCTGTTCATCACTTACTTGTAGTGAATATTTAATTATTCTGAATTTGCTCTGCAAGCTGTGTGATAAATTACAAGAAAGATTGAAAAGAAGAAAAGCAAGGGGGACAAAAGTTTTGCTTATGATTCAGTCTGAAACTCTTCTTTATTTTTTGTTTAAACTTTTTTTCCTGTTTAACTGATTCTTTCTACAGGTCTGAAATTCATCCACATGTGTAGGACTTTTCAGAAAGGAGAGCGGAAGAGAGGGAAGAGGGCATTAAAGTTCAAATCTTACCGAGTTTCAGAATTCTCAAATGCTCTTGAATAATTATTCTTGCTTCTTTGAGCTCTGTTGATCTTTGAAAGGCCAGATTCTCAGCTGCTATACATTGCTTCAGATTTATACCTGTTGAGAATCTGGTCTGGGGTTTTAATATCATTCTAATTCCAGTTATGAATTTTTCTTTGTTTCCCTGTCCATCTCTGTGTTTTAGATTTGGGTTATGAAGAACCCCACCACTTCTTATGCAGCCACCAACAGTATTCAATACTTGCAATGTGGAAAATTTAATTAGTGAAAGCAGCAAAAGTAGGAGTGCAGGATCACAGGAATGTAGGGCTGGAAAGGGACTTCACAAGGTCCAACCCCCTGGACCATCCCTGACTGTATCAATCCAGCAAAGTGTCTGTCTGAACTGCTTTGAAAATTTCCAATTATCCACAACTATTTCCAACTATTACACAACTTCTCTAGGTAGCCTGTTTCAATCCTTTACCCCATCATAATCAGAGAGTTCCTCCTAATCTCCAGCCTAAATTTCTCCTGCTGAAGCTTGAGGCCATTGCTTCTAGTCCTGCTCCCTACAGCCACAGATAAAGCCATCTCTAGCCTCCCTGTAGTCACTTTTCAGGTATTTGATGACTGTTAGCAACTCCCCGCTCATTCTTCTCTTCTCCAGAATAAATAATGTTTTCTATTTCAGCCTTTCCTCATAAGTCTTGCTTCCTAGGCCTCTGACCTTTTTTGTTGCTCTCTGCTTAACTCGTTCCAAATTGTCCATATCTTTTTTGAAGTGTGGAGCCCCAAACTGAACACAGCACTCCTGGTGAGGTCTCCAGGGGAATGCTGAATGGAGCAGAAGAATCACTTCCCCTGATTTGTAAATGATAACCCAGTATGCTATTGGCCTTTTCCAACAGGATCACCCATTTTGGTTCATATACATGGATACTGCAGTTCTTGGGTCCCTCTCTGCTGTACTACAGCCTAGTCAGTCATTTCCTAGACTATCTGTATATGCAATTATTCCATCCCAAGGGTAGGAGTTTGCACTGTCCCTGTTGAATTTCATATAGTTGATTATAGACCATTTTTCTAGTATATCAAAGTAATTCTGGAGTATCGTGTCCAGTTTTGGCCCCCCCACTATACAAAGGATGTGGAAAAAATAGAGAAAGTCCAGCAGAGAGCAGTAAAAATGGATAGAGGGCTGGGGAATATGTGCTTATTTATGAGAGGCTGAGGCAACTGTACTTATTTAGTCTGGAGAAGAGAAGATTGAGGGGGTATTTAATAACAGCCTTTAACTATCTGAAGGGTGGTTACAAGGAACATGAAGCTAGACCAGGGGTGAGCAAAATATAACCCATGGGCCAGATCCAGCCTACCAAGTGATTCCATCTGGCCTGCAGAGGTTCCCTTGGCTCCAGCCAACGCAGGCACAGGAGACAGCCTGGGCTGTGGTGCATATGGCTGGTCTCACTGCCCCTGGGCACAGATGCGCTGCCTGATGCAGAATGCAGTCTGCCACATCACTGCATGTGGCTCTTGGGCACACTGGGAGATGTAGTCTGTAGGAAGGGGGTGGTACAATGGTGGGGCAAGGGTAGTATAGCAGCTGGACTTGGCTTCCTGGCAGCCTCTGCAGGGGCTTCCAGCTGCTGCTGCTGCCAATGTCTCTGCTGCTGAACCTGTTTCCACTGCCTGGGCACCCTGGATCATCCATCCTGCATGTACCATGGGGGGTGCTGGGTGGTGCGAGTGGGGAGAGTATCCATGGAGACAGGCCTGGGACCCCCGCAAGCTGGGTGTGCTTGGCTAGGTGGATGGGATGGGGCCTCAGGTGGGTGGGAACAGCATCTGGGAGCATTACAGGTGGGCGGGACTGGGATTGCAGGGTGGTGAAGGTGTGGGGCCTGGGCCCAAGGCAGAGCTGGATCCACTCCCTGCATGTCCCTGTGACAGGCAATTGTTCAACAGGCAGGGACTGGCCCTGTGCTGTCACTACCCTGCAATCCAGCCCCAGCCTTCCCACCAGTTTTGCTCCCCACCCACCTGCAGCATCATCCCAGCTACCTGGCCGAGCATGTCCTGCTCCTGGGGCCAGCTAGGATCTGACCACCCACACCATCCAGCACCCCTGGTAGTGGGAACAAGGCAGGCAGGCCCTGGGCCAGATAGGATCAGTTGGCATCTGCTGGTTCCTCCCTTCCTGCCCATCACACTGAGTGGTGTAAATGGTTGTGATGGGGCCAAGGCTGGGTCAGCACCTCCCCTCCTCCCACTGCCCTCATCAGCTCATCAAAACTTCTTAAGTGGTCTCCAGCCCAACACATTGCCCACTCCTTAGCTGGACTGTTCTCAGTGATGGCAGATTACAGAACAAGGAGCAATAGTCTCAAGTTGCAATGAGGGAATTTTGGAATAAATATTAGGAAAAACTTTTTGACTAGGAGGGTAGTAAAACACTTGAACTGGTTAACCAGCAAGGTTGTGGAATCTCCATCCGTGGAGGTTTTCAAGACATGTAGACAAAGCTTTGACTGGGATGATATCATCGGGTTTGGTCCTGCTTTGAGCAGGGGTTGGCCTAAGTGACCTCATGAGGTCCTATCCAACCCTAATTTTCTTTGATTCTGACTCCTACGCTCCAGAGTGTCCCTATTTGGTGCCTTCGGCAAATCTGCTAAACATATGCTCAGTCCCATCGTGCAAATAATGAATGAAGACAATAAAAAATATTAGACTCAGGACAATAAATCTATACAGATCTTTTAACATCTATACAGATTGTCATTTAATTTCCCTCTCTCTAACACTCTGTGTTGTTTTAACTTGTACCTTTTCCCTTTTGAAACTTTTCACACTATTCCACCTCAATTGGGCAATATGTGGGTGATATACTTTATCTGATATGCTTTATAATATGCTTTATACTTGCACTGTGGGGCTAGTCATATATAAGTCTTGTCTTTTGGGTCAACAGGGTGGTCTGGCAATTCAGTATTTAATCGTTCTTTGTCTGTACTATGAATCTACGATACACCTTTGAAAACCTACTTCAGGTATCTTGGAAGTATATTAGAAAAAATACCAGAAAGTGAAGGTGAGGTAGTGTGATCATTACACATTTGCATTCTTATATACAATATATTTGAGATAAATCAGCAATAAACTATTGTCATTCTTTGAATGTCACCAAATTGCATATCCTTATTGATCTTCCTATCTCAGTCCCATCTCGTATACTTTATGAATGACTAATGCAATTTTTGAAGTGAAAAAATGCTGAAGAATTCATGGGCATATTCAGTGTTAAATAATAATGGAAGAAGGACATTGAGACCTTCATCGCTCTTTGATAAAGTAAAATATTTCTGAAACTATCCCTTTTTATCAGATTAGAGAAGCTAGTAGTATTGAGGAATCAGTACAACTCAGTCATGTCAATCTGACATCTGATTGTAAATACTGTACTCGTGGTTAAGAGAGAAAGTCAAATTGAAGGACAACACAACTTTTCACATGCAGTATTCCAGGCCCAGAAAGATTCTTTTTTTCTGAAAATACTTGATATTTCTTTCCCACACCATGATCCTTCAGTTGGATCCATGTATTTAAGTAGATTTGCTTGGTGGTTCAGGAGGACTTACACAACATTTCTGACCTAAAGGACTTGGTTCTCTTTTGTTTGTATTCTGCCTAGCATGCAGGGTTTCAATTAGGCCTGTGTGAGTCAGCAGCAATCTGATCTGGCTTTGGATCCAGCTGCTTCAGATGGCAGTGATTGATTCGGAGCGCTGGATCAGGTTTCCACCTTGATCTGGCCGAAGTGGCTCTGAACCTTCGGAGCCGCCTCGGAGATCCGGCCATAGGGTATAATGGAGACTCAATGAAAGATCTATAACTTTGTTGTTTTTTGTATGATTTGGATGAAACATGCAGAGATGGTAGCCCCTGCTAAAAGCACGAAGCCTGCCAAGTTTCAAGAAGATTGGTGTAGGGATTTGGGGGGAACTGTACCCCACATTCTTGAAAGCCAAACTCCTGTCACATCTATGTGTTACACCACAGGGGGATGAAAACTACAGGGCTGGTATTTCTTACTGCAGCCTCAAAGCCTGCCAAGTTTCAAGAAGATGGGTGCAGGGGTTTGGGGGGAACTGCACCTCAAGCTGCAGACAAGCAGAACTTGTGACATGAGTGACCCTGTGTGTGTTAAGGTGCAGCGGGGTGACAGCTGCAGGGATGGTGGCCCCTGCTGCAGCCATGATGCCAGCCAGCTGTGGAGGAGATCGGTGCAGGGGGGTTCTGGGGCCCTGCACCCCTAGCTGCTGATAGACAAAGCTTATGCCATGGGTGCTTGTGGGACTGACTGTGTCTGTCTTGGGGCAGTTGATTGTCTGTATTGATTCTTTCCTCTTCTTAGTCTGGTGTTGTAGGTGCCAATTGATGGCAGTTAACTGGCTACATTAGCTAGGTCCTGTGTATTGAGCTGGTCCCTGATTGAATTGTGATTACTGATAACACAGGTAACACGTAACACAGTAGTTTAGCAGCCAGGCCTGCAGTAGTGTCTCCCATGCCCCAAGACAGCGACAGTCAGTCCCACAAGCACCCATGGCACGAGGTTTGTCTGTCAGCAGCTAGGGGTGCAGGGCCCCAGAACCCCCCTGCACCGATTTCCTCCACAGCTGGCAGGCATCGTGGCCACTTCAGGAAGCCTAACGAGGCCAGCGCTTCAACCCAGATGTGCTGCTTCAGACCCCGAAGCGTCTGAAGCTTCTCCTCATCCAAAGCTCTGTCCGAAGCCTTACATAGCCTTGCACAGTTTCAATTCCACTCAGGGTACCATTATATTATACTGGAAAAGAAGCATATGGGTTGACTGCAAAACTCTTAATAATTCACCTCCTTTATGTGCTCCAGTTAAATTCTTCACCTTCCAGAGACATCAGTCCCAGAAATGTACACTAGAGACATGATCTATATAACGTTTATTTGCTTAAACACACATATATAGCCTGTTTTCTGTACTAGATTATTACTTTTGTAGGTAACCACAACATCCCATGTTATTTCTTGTTCTCTGACGATTTTTGAAAGGCTGCTATGTAGTAATAAAGCATGAATACAATCCCTTTCTCTTGAATTGTAAGTTAATACCAGTACTTTATTGATAATGCATATATACTCATTGGAGCAGATTTATAGAAGACCATACATAGTATTGACACATTTATTAGAGTTGGATGGAAAATATTTTTCATGACAATAACTGCTATGGAATGCTCTGCTAGCTATAGTCTATGTTTTCATTGCAACTTACTGACCAGACTTTGTAACAACTGGTGCAAGCCAGACCTCAAGCAATTTAGAAATGTGGTTTGGATATGTATCCAATTGTCTCTGTCTAAAAACGGGGTTGGCAAGCTGCTGAGAATAGCTTCCTTTTTGAGGTTGTCAGTGCTTTCTGCTTCTAACTGGGCAGAATATGGTGTCTGCTGATGGTTTGGTGCTTCTGTTCCAAGTTGGAACCCAAAAGGACAGAATGTAAAAATGACCTGGGGTAGGTAGAGGCATGAGAAAAATCATTGCCTTGCAAACTTTCAGGGGATTGTGTTTGAATACTGGCTGATTGTTCAGGTGGGTTATTTTATATAGACCAGCTCATCCATTCCTAATTACATTTAATCAATTTCATTGTAATTATTACCATATTAGATAGTGGTTTAAAAAGCAAAACTAAGTATGATAAATACTAGGGGTTAAACTTCATTAGGCTTGATTCAGTAGCATTCGTGCATGAAAAAAATCATCTTAAACATCACCACATCTTTAACTATAAAAATCACATTGCAAATCTGTTGTGTCTTACCTTTTTGGCCTTCTCTCCACCTCTATACTTTACAGTCATAGTTGCATTACACTTATTGTGCAAGATCAAGCCCAGTTTTCAGGGGAACTCTGATACCCTGTGAGATTAGATGCTGGGGCAATGCTGGCTGAGAAGCAAATACCTCTTGCAGAATTCTGACCAGCTGATTTTCAGTGTACACTGAATACAGTTACAGGTATACTTGTGCCTGAAATAAGTGAAACTATGAAGGGGTAGGGAGACTCTTCCTCCTTTAAAAAAGAAGAATAAATTGACCTTTACAACAGAGATGAACTGCATTCTTGGTTGTTACTTGACCATATGGGATGATGCAATTTAACACAGTTCAGCATTCCTAATGGCTCTTGTTGAATCCCAAAGGAGATTCTTGTGTGGATTAGGCCAGGGGTGCTCAACCCTTGGCAAGCAATCTAGTTTTGGCCTCTGGTGCTCTCCAAGGGTCCAACCTATAGGGCTCTCCAGGGGGTCTGGAAATTTGGTGGAAAGGGAGAGATTGCTGCTCCCCTGCTGCCAAATTTCTAGATTTGTGGGGAGCTCCCTGGGCTGGATAGCATGGCTCTGCTCACTAGATCAGGCATGCAGGGCAATGTGGGGCCTGGTCCTTGCATGTGGGTCTGAACAGGGTAGTGCAGGGCACTGGGCACTCAGTCCCCGAATGCAGAGCTGGCATAGAGCCCAACGCAGGCATAAAGGCCTTCTTCATCATGTGTGGGGCCAGTCCAGTCTGTGGACTGGCCCCATACCACTCCTACTCATCTGGCACCCTGGGGCCAAAAGGTTGAGCACCACTGGATTAAGCCATCGTCACACAATTTACCATGTTAGAGAGAGAATGGTCAATGGCTAGTGTGGCAAGCAATTCCACTGTTATGTGATAATTCTGCTGCAGTAACTTAAGGTGTATTATGTAATTCTGCTGGCAGAAATTTTATTACAAGTGCATTGTTTGTTATATATTACTAACGTTAAGAATCATACTCTTTTAGATAGAATCTTTACTATCCCCTGGAGTCTTTATATTCTTGGCCATTTTTTAGCAATACAAATATGGCCATATTGTATTTTCTTGGGTGATATTTGGGTTTTTTGCTGATCCGCTTTATCTGTCTGTCTTGCAGTCCCAGCCTGTTGCTTCTCCACAGTGAGCCATTTTTTCCCTTTTCTCTCAGCTGTATTATGATGTGGAGATTGAGTGAAGTGGTACTTCCCATTCATGGCCTCAGTTGAGAAGAGAAGATAACCTTATCAGACAACTAGCCATAGCAAGTAGCAGAGACAGTTTGGTAGTAACAGTAATAGCTTCCCCTCTCCACAGCCCCAACACTAGATGGGAATGAGTGAATATCTTTTTATGGTGTTAATGTTTATGTCTTAGTATGTGAAAAAGAGTTGAACAGCCAGTACTTCCCTTACTGCTAGAAATAAAACAGTTGAACCTGTTCAAAACATAGAGTAAGTTAACAACACTTTCTCTTCAAAGAACCATTGCATTGTTTAGGAAGTTTGTTGATACAAGGTCTGTGTATTGGTCAAGAGAAGGTCTGAGAAAAGTTAAGGACATGTTAAGGATTTCAAAACATGTTAAGGACTTCATAAGGAAGGGATTCATAACATGCCCAGCCGAGTTCTATGGAGACAGGATTTGCCCTTTGAAAATAGGGGTAAAGTCTCTTTTGAAAGAATGATTTTACCTTGTATTTTATAAAGTAATGTAGCAGCATTAGCCTCAATTCTTCATCATGAAAATCAATGGTACTCTTGTCATTGACCTCAATGTGTATAGGAGCAAGCCTATTGTCAATAATTCAAGAAACTTTTACTCTATCTTTAGAAAACAGAAATAATACAGAAAATAGTACATTCTCCAGTAACCTGACAATGTATGGATTGTTTGCTTTAAATTAGGTACAATGAATTTATTAAAACTTAAACACACCCTGTGGATGTAATTATACTTCTGTTTACTTCAGTGAGTTGGTCCTCTATCACTCAATGGATAAACACCAGAAACATTTCTTAGCAAGCAATGTAGGTAATCAGGTAGGTAATACATTAAGATCCATCTAGGCTGAAAGTCTGAATTCTTACCCAGTATGCCTTTGGAATTTTTGTTCTAAAAATCAGTGTCTGAAAATACATTTTGAATAGCTTTTCTTTTTAGTATACTGGTTCATTAAATCCTGACAATGATCAAAAACCAGAAGTGAAATAATACATCAATATGTACAGATACAAAGCTTACCAAGAAGCACAACTGTTGAGTATCAGAATTGGATTAGAGATGGAAAAAATTCTTGCTAATGAGGCTATACACACCTGATAGAGAAAATATCTGATGTTCCCTGTATCTGCTTTGAGAGCTTAGTCCATAGTCAAATACAAGTCACATAATAGTCTTAGGGCTTCCTAAAGTATTGTTTAGATTTAACAATTAGGTACTCAGTTTTTTTTTTAAAAACTCTCTAGAGTTGCTAACAGAAAACAGGATTGGTGAAAAGGTAACTCTTTTTCTTGTTATGCTGTACATCTAATTTTTTTTGGAAAGGTTCTGTTAATAAAAGATGGAATGATTTGATAAATAACAGCGAAGACTGAGACAGGATATTATTTCTAAAACTCAAAGAAATAATTCATTTCTAATGAAGTGTGATCTGGATATGACATGAGGTAGAGTTGGGAGATTAATAAAAAAGTAAACTTGAAAATAAAGTTCACATACAATTGCCAAGATAGCTTAAAATAATGTCCCCAAATTGTTCTTCATTTCATCTCTAAGTTACTACTGGGCAATGATCCTTATAAATCTATGTTCAGAAATAAAAGAATGAATCCTTTGTAGGTGTTAGAACATTTTTATAAACAGCACTTAAGATATATTGTGGGTATAGAAGGTAGTAGTTATTTATTTCTTCCAATCTGAGGAGAAGTACAAATACTATTTTTAAAGAAGGCCAAAGTCATTCCTGTTCAGCAGATAGCAATGCCTCCAATTTTGTGCCTTCTCACAGCCTACAATTTGCTATTTACTATATGTATTTAAGAACAAAGTTTCTTCCAGTCTTCCTAGGGAACACTAAACCTGACTATTAGAAAAAACTCCTGCAAGTACAAATAGAATTCAAAGAGACTAACTTTTTTCTAGGGCATATGTAGCCCAATAATCTTTCCCCATATATCCACTTTAACTCACATAGAGCCCAATTCAGTAAGTTGATGGAATATTTCTGGGAGGTGCTGAGTGACTTTTTCCATTCATTTAGCTGGGAGTTGAAGTACTAAAATCCTTGAAGTTTCAGGTCCTGGATTGCAGTTTTTGCAGTCATAAGCAGGAGATGAGTGATTCTAATTAAGGATGTGCAAAGCTTCAGTTGCTGATTCAATTCAGAGTAGATTTAGTCCAAGTTGGAGGCCTACTCACCAATCTGAATTGAGTCAGGAGACCAAAAAAGCCCTCCAAATTGATTCAGAGCCTCCAAATTGAATTGGAAAAGATTCAGAAAAAGAATTGGAGATTTAGAAGGTAGTTTTTCAGGGGCACAGAAGTCGAGAAGAGGGAGCTGGAGTAGTGGGAGAAAGTTTGACATCTGTAGCTGGCCAGAGACTGTGATCTTTTCCAAAGTTCCCTTCCAATCACAGTGCTCTGGGGGAGGGATGTAGAAACAGCACATAAGCCTCTGTCTGCAGCCTTTCTGTCCCTTTTGTAAGCTGTTTCTGTCTGAACACTGGGAAGGCCACTGTTACAGGCAACCATCCCTGCTGTTTTCATCCTGCTGTGCCTTGACACATACACAAAGTCACACGGCACAAGTTTTGCTTTCAGGAGCCTGAAATGCAGTGTCCAAAAAATCCCGCAACCTATCTCCTTGAAACCTGGAAGGATTCATTGCCTCAGCAGGGGCTACCATATCTGCTGCTTTCATCCAAATCTGCCCCAAAATGACAAAGTTATAGGTATTTCAGTGATTCCCCATTATAGTCTATGGCGGAATCACCGAATCTCTCCAAATTGGCACCGAATCTTCCAAAGCCAATTTGGTCAAATTGATTTGGGATAGTGATCTGAATCCCTGAATTGAATCACTGTCTTCCGAACTGACTGAATCTGAATCGAATACTTCCCTATTCGCACAGGCCTACTTCTAGTATCTCTAATCCATTGATTGAAGTACAGAAGGGTATCTGTTTCCCTGGGGAAAGCTGTGCTCATTCTACTTAGTACTGTCTGTCTTCTTCATAGGTATTGTATGTATACTTATTCTTTGGGTAGAATCAGTATCGTAGAAAACAAGTATAAAAGGGATACCTCAACATGCAACTGCTTAAAGAAACCTGCTTTTTTGTATTTGAAATAAGTTTATTTTCTTGAGAATTGTGTATCACACTTAAGTAATGTAAAAGCAAAACATCTCCAAAAACAAACATCATTAACCAGAGCAAATATTTTATAATACAATCACAGGTAGAGTTGTTTATGAATTGCTAGTTCTAAATAGATTAGGATTGGGTGATATCAACCTAAAAGATCAACTATATTTGAAACAGATATCAGGGAAGCTTTCTAAATATCTATTGCAGTAGTGACTGAATAAGATAGAGCCAGGTGGATGCATTAATATTTGAGCTGTCAGATTTACTGTACAATTTACATGTCAAGTGTCAGCCTGATGGGCTGCCTTGATAAATGCCCGCTAAACGACACTGCTACTTATTGCAGAAACTTTCTAGTTTGACAGTTCAGATTTAGAGACTACTAGCTAGCTCTTTTTTTTTCTTTCAAGCTAAATATGTGGTAACATTTTAGGATGTGAAAAGACACTTGTTATACTAACAGATGGACTCTGATAGTCAACAGCTGAATTGTTATATATCACAATACTGAATCAGTATTAGAGCTGCGCCAAAGTAGGAGGCATTGAGTAGGTCTACACCGTGTCCCTGGTACTGCCAGGAGAGCCACTTCCTACCAACTTATTGTTTTTAATATTTCTGATTCCAGCATCCTTGAGAATGCCAGTGAAGGGTGTACCTGGAGTGTTTTCGTCATGTAATTTCTTAGGTTTGACTTGTGGGAGTGGCAGAGAGAACAGGTAGATCGGGCTTGTTCCAGAGTGACCTCCCTTGGGGGCACCAGAAACATGGTGTATACATTGCCGTTGTAGCACACAGCATACTTTTGAATGCAATGCATTACACAGCTTATGGAGAAGACTAATGTGAACATGAGTATTTCTACTGAGTATTAAACCATGTATAACCATGGTTAGGCCTCTGAAGAATGAAGAGAATGTGTCTTATTAAGTATTTTTTAAAAGATAGGATTTTGTATTTAGGTTTTGATATAACAAATGTAAAAAACAAACATACAACTATGAGTACTTTAAGAAGCACTGAGGCCAGATTATTTTTTCATTGAAGAGACTGGCAAGGTTTCTAGCATTACATGCGGGCACAATTGGTCACATCTTGCTAGATAACTAAAACTGCAATAGGAAACTGCAATTTTCCTACTGCCCAAAGTTTAGGTATTTTAATTTGGTAGTATCACATTTCTGTTACTCAGTCCACATTACCATAAACATGTAGGCATCTATAAACATAGTTGCTTATCATGGAACAAATGACTATGGGCTACCTTTTGGGTTTATTTTTTATCACTGGCATCTCCTCTGTCACATACCAAAGTCTATAGTATTCCAGCAGGCCCAAGAAACGCTAACTTACTTTTATGTTAAATATATCTTTCTTGTCTAGCTACTCAACTTCTAAGCTAAGTACAGACAGTCAAAAAGTCTGAGGCTGAATAGGAAGCTTAGGGCATTCTTCCCTCTCAGAATAGCCTGAAGCCTGGTGATTAGGACTCACTTCAAGACAGTGAGAGAGATAGGTTCGAATCCTGTTAATCAGAGACAGGAACTGGACCTGGCTGAATGTTCTAGCTGCTTCTTATTGGGTATAACTTCTTGATGCATCAGATATTCAGATAACTAAGTGAAATAAGAGAGGCGGTTTCTACATCAGTCTGAAGTTAAGCAGAAAGCAGGAAAGCGTGGCACCTTATAGACTAATTCATTCAAAGAGTCATGAGCTTTTTTAGGCTAAAGCCTATTTCATCAGATGCTATGGTATGAATTAGCACTGGAGATATTTTGAGGGGGAAGGTAATACTGCAAATGGGACCAGTTTGATACCATATTGTACACTGGGGACTAAGATTAAACATCACTGTGAACAAAACAGTTGCTGTGAACAAAACAGTTGCTGACAGAACTAACTTATTATGTAGCAAATCAAACAAATTGGAAGAGAGATCTAAAATGATGGAGAAAAGGAAACATAGTCAGAGACATCCCTAGGTGTGTGCAGGGCCTGAGGCATATCAACCTGTGCAGGGCCTGGAGTGGGTGGCGAGTGGTTGGAGCCAGCAGCACTCAGCAGTGGCAGTGCGTGGTGGTCATGGTGGAGCCTGTTCAGCACTGTCCATGGGGCCCCACAAAGCATGGGGCCCAAGGTGGTTGCCCCAATTAGCACTGCTCCCCCCCCCCTGCCAAGGATGGCCCTGAACATGCTATACATGCTTACTGATTTGTTTTCAGGGTGATTTGTTTTCAGGGTAGGGATGCTTTTGACAGAAGGATATACAGCCTGCTTAACTTTACTTGTATCAAAATGCTGATGCACTATTTATGCTCAGACCTTTCTTCCAAAGTTGAAAGTGTAGAGCATATTACCAGATTTGCCCGCTACTTTGGGGTGTGCTCATTTATTAGGGCTAGGGTCTTGGTAATTCTATTAATGTGCTGCTTGTGTTACTTGTGATTCTATTATGGAGCTGTATCTCTCCCTTCTGCAAGCCCTCACCCCCAATGGAGCTATCTTGCAGGACTCAGTTCAGTGGGGCTGGGTTCCTCCAGTCCCCAAATCAGTCATACACACAAACACACACAGATTAACATGACACTGTCCGGGTTGATCAGCATGGACAGGCTGACACCCTCATATGCCAAGAATCAGTTCATCAGAGCAACAATAACCACAGTCAGACACAAGCACACAGTTAAACAGAATACCTCTGAATCTGGCTGGGTGTCCAGGTGACACCCTCACGGGCCAGCATTCAGTTCATTAGGGCACGTCTGAGCCAAACTGGGTCAATCAGCCTGTACAAGCTGATCCCCTTATGTGTTTCGAACTCAGCACATCCCAATCTTTTAGTCTCTTGATGAGCAGACCCCACAGTATTTCTGGGTTTCACAGGGATTTTTAGCTTAGGTAAGAGGGGCGTTGCTGCAGAGCAAGTGGGGAAAGAGAAGTAAAGAAGGCAAAATATACCCAGTTACCACCAGTTTGACTATAAAAGTTATTTATTGCTAAGTAGATGAAATATATATTGACACTAGTAGTGATAGACATGCAAAGGAAAAACAGACACAAACAGTCACAGTATACCCTGGTTTCACTAAGTATTTGGGGAAACTTAGCTCAAGCTTAACTAATACAGTTCAAGTTTAGAAATCTATGCTTAAAGAGAGAGAAGAGAAAAGAGAGAGAGAGCTGGGATCTCACCAGTCTAAGGCACTCGAGTTGCAAAACTGACAGGTCAAAGTTCTCAGCACGATCCTTGAAGGGAGATGATCTTCCTCCTGCAGCCTCTCCAGAAGAAAGCGAGTGGTGTCAGCACACACACTGCTGCTTCTTTTACAGATTTTTATACCCCCAGTTCAGTTTCTTTCAAGCATTTTCAATACTGTAAATCAAATTGTCTTTTCTACTGACAAGGGGTTTTCTGGTCTGGAACATCTCAGGAACTTGATTGATACTCAGGAAACACCTATTTGGGTGTTGACATTCCTATGGATAGCAGATATACTTGATGGGATCTCTCTTGGTGTCTTCAGAAACAATAGATTCCAGCATCAGGGTTTTTGGATTTTTACTTGCTGTGAACAAGCCTCAGCTTAGCATGACTTTTCCAGATCTTATTTTTCCAGTCTTTTAACAGACTTAAGGCAATTATTGGAGTGTTCATAACCTGTTGTGGAGAGGACTTCCACCAGTCATCTCGGGAAAAATATGACAACACTTGTGGTCAGGGCTCCAACGGGCTGGATGCTGTGATGAACCCCGTACCATTGTTCAAATGTTGCCCATACCCCCTCTCACTCGGTCTATTGCCTCAGCAGTCCCTAACCCGGCAACCGAGTTGTAGCCAATTAAGTTTACATAGGCCTCCAATAGTGGGACCGGGGAATGTACGGCCTGAGATGCCCAATAAACTTACTTTTGCTTAGAGGTGTGTGTGTGGGGGGGGGAAGGAAAAGTCCTTTGTAAATCCAGATTAGAACTGGTCTGATAAATGCTGAGCTGGGTGTGGGGGTTGATTAGCATTTGGAACACAGCTGCCCCATCATGCAGTGCTCCCCTGCTTTGCTGATCCCAGAATTTACTGCAGTCTCTGCTTCAGGTTTTCTGTTCTCCATCTCTCATGTAAATGAATGATCATCTGTTCTCATCTCAGATGCAAATGAGACCTAGGGCACTTGTTGCACTTTTGTCACCTTTATCTGGAGGCTTTTAGATGTGTCTCTCACTGCATCTTAATCAGTTTCTGTTTAGGGGGCGGGATTCTTTGTGAGTCAGACAGTCTGCATCCTGTGTCAGGGTTCCCCAAAAACATGGAGCTGACAGGTAACAAGCATCAGTTCATTGCATCACCATATTGGCTTTGTGTGCCAGCTGAAAACTGTAAGGCTGAGTACAGACTGAGGTGGAATTGATTAAACCTACATAATTTTCTGTAAATGGTGTAGGTTAGATGGGTAGAAAACAGGACACGTTTGCCCTTTGTGGGAGGAGGGGGCACTCAGGCTGCCTGCACTGACTGAAGCCAGAAGGTTGGGGGTGCTTCTGTATGCTTCCCAGCAGGCCCTGCACGCTCCCCAGGCTGCTGGAGACTGCTAAGCATACATGACCAGCCAGGCCACCCCTGCCCGGCTGCCAGGCATGGTTGAGCATTCCTCCCTGCCCCTGCTACATTGTCTGTCAGCCATAGGCATCTGTCAACTGCAGGCAGGCAACACAGGGTGGAGGAAGAGAGGCATCTATGTCCCTGCATGAACCCTGTTACAAAGCACCCCCTGGTGTACACATGGACCTGACATTGAGCCCAGGAGAACCACTGCGAGCAGGCGGAGCCCCACAAAGCCTGACCATGCTGCTGGGCATGGGCAAGCATTCCCTACTGTGAGCTGCCTGTGACTGACCCATGACATGGCAGAGGGAGAGGGGAATGCTCACCCGTGGCTGGCACACTAATCCTGGCCTATCTTAGACAGGGTTCCACCATTTTAAAACCAGTCCATGTGCACTGAACAGTTCTGGTATGGCTTTAGACAGGTTTCTGATCACTTAGATTGGCAAAAGTGTAATGTCTATACCTGGTCTAAGAGATGGTGGCAAATCCTTAATATTCTCTCACAGTACAGTATTTTTACTTAGGTTTTGCCTGTTCCAGAATGATGCGTCTCTGATGGAATGGTCAGTCAATCTCACAGCATGATGGAAAACAGATGTAAGATTAGGATGCAAAGTAGTTTTCCAGATACTTGGTCCCAGCATGCTGTACAACCTAGCCCCAGAGTTAACCAGCCAAGTGCTGACACATGTCTTACAGCAAAATATCACTCACGGCCACAGTTCAAAGGCCTTGCTACCCTCCAGGGCAATTAATACAGCATCACGTTCAATGGTGCTTGAACCAAATCCATTGAACTCTCAGGGGAGGAATAACGAAGCAATCTCAGAGCAGCATGCTCTGCAGCTAGAGTTTCAGTCCCCAAGAATACACTCCTTCCTTAAAAAGGCTTCTGTGACAGTGCATTATAGGGAATTGATTATTCACATATTAAAGTCAATAGCAATTCTCCCTTTGACTTTAACGGAAAGGTAGAACAAAATGGAAGATCTTAGATGTGGATCTTCTATTATTAAACTATTTTGACCTCGATTGCAAAGTTCAGAGGCAGATCTTAGGTACACGGAACTGTTTAGCTCAGGATTGTAGGTTCAGACTTCTCTGTAACTTAAACTATGCATAACTGAATCAGAGCTTTAAAATATGAGTCTAAGTAAATTGTTAATGATACTCATTGTCAATGTGACTTTTTCCAGGGATCTGTAGGATTATGGCAACTACATGGATTGAGCACCTAAACTCCAATTAGATGCCTGAAGAGATCCCATATCCAAGTAAAAAATTATGAGCTATGTTTGAATACTGATAGTTGCATTACTTAGTATTCCCTCTATTAATGTCTCCACTGAAGATAACAAGGCATCTTGTGAAATAATTTAGTTCTCAGTGTGTGTAGTACTATCTGCTATCTGCTTTACAATTTGAAAGTCTAAAATCAACTACGACTTATGTAACTGCATCATGCAATAGAGATTGCAGCATAGTAACAAGTGGCTAGTAATTATTGACCTGGTTGCAGTAGTTTTCTCTTGGATATTTATTATCAGTACACAAATGATGTTCTTCTACCAGTTCCACTGCTTCACCTGTGAGAGTTGAAAATTAAGTAAATGTTATGTATAAAGGAACACTTTGCTCTCTGCTGAACATAAACCTCCATTGAATAGCTTTCACTGTAGAGAAGTTCAGGGAATTCATTTTATTTTGGATATATACAGGGGTGTAGGTTGTAGCCATGCTGGTCTAAGGACATAGGCAGACATCTCTCCCTGCCAGCCTGTCTCTCAACCATTGACTCCTCAATCTGTATTTTCATTGACTACCTGTCTTGTCTGCATACCAGCCCAGCCTCTGGCTTCTTTACCTTTCCTTCCATCCAGGAAGAGCCACACCAACTGCATAAACTTCCTTAACTTGACGAAGGTTTTTTGAACCCGAAAGCTTGCTTAATAATTGTTTTCCAACTATTTAAGTTGGTCTAATAAAAGATATCAGATTGACCCAAAGAACCTTGTCTGCCTTCTATTTTGTATTACATTTTATTTTACAAAATAAAATAAACCAAAATCAAATAAGGTTTTATTTTAGCTTGATATATGTCAAATGAAATAGGAGACCATGCCTAATCCAGATACTGCTGCAATTACATAAAATATGAGAAAGAAAATAGCAAACAAGTTTTAATTTTGCTACTGGTTTATCTGATTGAGATTTTACAATACTTCTGAATATTTGACTGAATTATCAGTTTCTTAGCAGTGCAGTCTTAAGAAACCATGTGCACATCATTTGTCCTAAGACACAATGGTTTGTTGAGGATCTGGTTGCTATCAACCTGCATGCAAATTTAGATCCAAACTTAGACCTTAACTTAGGTAAGGTTACAGTAAAGTTTATAGCAAGACATCTTTCATTGACCTTTCTCCATCTTGCTTCAGTATAGCACCAGCTAGAGTGACACAGTGCTCCATCTAATTGTCCACACCTGCTTTCCTTCTCTCCAAATTCCTCCCAGGAATTATTGTTTAAAACAATGCTTTTCAAAACATATTTGCCTGCTCATGTTGAGAGATACCATTTAGATCAGATTGTACTATATTGAAGCATGTATACACTCACAAATACTCTCAGTAGAAGAATACATATATGCTTATAGAATTTAGTAGTATTTTTCTAAAAAAAGAAACATTAACATTTTAAAGAAGTGATACTACAGAAGAGAAGTCGATCCATGGTCTAAGCTATCTTGGTTAAATAGATAAACTCAGAAAACATATAGGGCTTGTCCAGATGAGCCTGCACATGCCTCTTCTTACATCTCAAAGCAGTTTGAGACGCAGCAAGAGGCACGCAGGGAACAAAAAAGAAGTTCCCTTCGCTGTAGATTTACAGCGCAGGCTCAAAATTTTATACTTAGATATCCAAGTATCAAAAAATAACCTGCAGAAAAAAGGCAGGGCAGGGCACGGTCCAGAACCATGCCATGAGGCAACCAGAGGCTTGGGTCCTCCAGAGAGAGACTCTGGTAGCCAGCCAGAGCATCTTTATGCCTGCCTCTTGCCCTGATGCTGCAGCACATGTGGGGCAAGGAGTGTTAAAGGATGCAGTGACCTGGACCTGGGCTCCATTACAGGTAAGTAGGGGATGGGGGGGGAGGGGCTGGAAAAGGTGGAGTTGAGAATGCAGGGGACTGTAGGGGAAGAGGGCACAGCTCAGGAGGGGCGGGTCCCTTGCCTGCCCCCCCGCAGTGCCCACATGCCTCGCTGCACAGGCCACTGCCCCCTCACATAGCCAACAGCTCACCTGCAGCAGCAGCTGCCATTGGGGCACTTGGGGTCTCCTGGCACAGCCCCTCCATGTGGTGTGGAGCAGCATGGCTCAGCTTTGGCTGCCTGACACCTGGTGATGCCTGTGCCGGCTCGGTGTGGCACCATGCACCTTCGGGCAGCTCCAGGCTACTTGGGCTGTCATCCAGGGCCCCATGCCACTCACGGGACCTCCTGTTATGCTGGGCTGGGTCCTGCATGCATGGAACTGACCCGGCCTAAGGGTGTGTGGGGCCCATGCACGCAGGATCTGGCCCAGCCTGGCACGACAGGCAGCTTCCCTGCGAGTGGCTCAGGGCCCTGGGTGACACCCTGAGTGACTTGGAGCTGCCTGAAGGTGCATGGGGCCACGCTGAGTCAGGCCAGACCCACATGATATGGCACAGGTGGTGCCAGGTTGCCAGGGCTGATCTGCGCTGCCCCACACTGTGCAGGGGGGCTGTGCCAGGAGGCCTTGAGTGCCACAGTGGTGGCTGCTGTTTCTCCTGGAGTGACACACTGTCCTTGTGAGCTGGGCCAGGCCCCAGGTGACAGCCCGAGCTGCCCTGGTGCTGCCTGAAGCTGCACAGCCCGGCCCCGCGGGGGCCGGTCCTGTGATGATCAGCACAGGTGGTGCTGGCTTTGAGGTGGTCAGGGCCATGCTGCACCACTGGGGGCTGTAGCCACAGTGGGCCCTGAGCACCCCACAACCACTGCTGCTGCAGGAGTGAGCTGTGGGCCCTGAAGGGGACTGGAGCCCTGCTGGGAGTGTATGAGGGCCCTGTGGGGTGGCATGTGGGCCCTGTGGAAGTGCATGTGTACCATGTGGAGGGGGGGCTCTGTGGGGAGGGGCTGTGGGCTCTGTGCGGTGGGCAGCCTGTGTACTGTGAAGGGGGGCTGCACCCCTCCTGAGCAGTCCCTCCCACACAATCCACCCACAACACTCGCATCCACAAGCCACCCCTACAAACCCCTCACCCACATACCTAGCCACAAGCCCCAAACTTCACCTCCTACAAACTCGCCCAACCCCTTTCCCCAGTTGCTTTACACTTGTAAATATATCAATAAAACACTGCCCAACTGATTTCTCTCTATATAGTGGTGTTTCATTTTAATAGCAGAAGAACACTATTTGGGGTTTTATAATGAGAGAATTTGGGTGTCTTATCAGAGTATTTGCAATTTGTAAACAGGGAAGATGTGGAAAGGTCTGTGCAGAGGAGCTTGTCAAGGGCCAGCACTGGGGACCCAGCTGGAGGGCAGATGAGGTGGCTGACCTCTTGGCCATTTGGGGCCAAGAGAACATGCTTTGACTGTTTAAAGCAGGCCACCATAAGGAGCATATCATCTGGGTGGGAGGGGGGGCAACCCATTCAGGTCTGGCAGGGCTGCAGCCGTGGGGCCACAGGTCCAAGGGGGCAGATGCTGTCGCAGGAGGCAGCAGGTCACAGCCAGGCAGCAGCCCCCACTGCCAGACTGTTGCAGTGGATAGAGGGTACAGGGGCCACTCCAGGTTAGGGCTGCTTCGGCAGTCCATATGGCACAAGGGTGTGTCCCCAGATACCAAGTGGCTGGGCCTCAGAAACTCCTGAGGGCAAATAGCCCTGAGCTGCTCACCAGAGCAGGTTTATATATTGCTGGGGCCAGTACAGGGCAGGTTTTTATTCTTGACTGCAAATCCAGGAAGAGCTGGGCAGGGTTATTTTGCCCCAGGTGGCATAACTTGCCACACAACAAAGTGCATGTCTGGGCATGTGTACTGAGGCAAAAATCCCTGGCTCAAATTTGTGCCACTCCTATTTGAGCTGTTGCAAGTGCACATGCCTGCATGGGGATGCAGGCATAGATTTTGATGTCCACTAGCACTTTAAATCATTTTCTAACTAAATTCAGCTACACATTTTTGGCTTGACCCAGTTTTTAAATATGTATATATGCTCTGCAGCATGCCTAATAAAACTGATGACTGCAAATGCAGATAGATGGCTTTACACATTATGTAAGGCTGCTGCCTGTCTGTCAGGACCTGAGCTGAGTCATCCACTTTGAATTATTTTTTGTATGTTAAACAAACACTTAATAATTAAGAACAGATTTTACTGTTTAACAGCTACACAGTAGTTCATTAAAACTCTTGGACCAGAGTTTATAATGCGTGAGTAGAATAAATACCAATGTACTTGCTAATTATAAAATTTACTCTTTTTGTTCTGTGGTTTAAAATGCTTCCCTCTCATATGGATGCGGGGGCCCAGGAAAAAATGATAATCTTTTTGCAGGATGTGGGACAAGATTTAGAGAACTAGTTGAGGGGGACACTTGGCATGTAGCTGTTGCATTCCTAAAGCAAAAGCAAAGCTTACAGAATCTTTGTACTGCTACTGCCTGAGCCAGCAGGTTCCTTCATCAGTGATTATCTCATGGTGGGTCAGCAAATGTGCCTTTGGAGCTCTATATTGTAGGCATTCCTACAACTTCTGCAGGCTGAGAAACTCACGACCAGTTATCTTCTCTTGATGACATCCTCTTCTGCTTGCTAACCATGCCCCATCAAGTAAGAAAGACCATGTTCCAAATTCTGGTCTCCAGTCCTCCCTCTGGCAGCTTCTTTAAGTGGCTGGGGCAAGTATCCAGCAACTTCTATGTGCTTCTTGGTTAAAATTATCTCACACTTGAGTAGGAGTTTTGTCACAGTTTGACTAGAGAAGACAGCAGGATTTGTCCTTTCTTGTAGCCTGTGTCCATCTGTCCATGTCTGACATTTGGGAAGGAGAACTTAATACAAACCAGTTGTCTAAGGGTGGTGAAAACAGGATAATTTGTTTCTCTTGGACATGTTGAAAGATGAAAAAAGATCTCATTCCTGATGCTAGTTACTAAGAGGGGAGATAGTGGACTTCTCTGTCCTCCTGGAGGAAGATAATGCAAGTTCTAGACCTGCTTACTTCTGTGTATGGGACATGAAGATACAGGCAGATATTCTTTCCAAAGTATCTGGGGAAGGTTGCCAAAGATCCTTCTGACACACATCTTTGGAACTGCTATTTGCACGATTTCTGAAGCATGGAAATTAACCCCAGATCTTAGTACAGTAACTGTTCTTCCCTGAGTGAGAGATTATGGTTTTGCCTTGTGTATTGTATTGCATATAGCTACATAAACTTAATAATTTGGAGAAAGCATTATGCTTCTGACTTGTCCAGCTGTTTTTCTCCTCCCTTGCTATGATGCTTTTGGTGGGGGAATAGTAGTTTTGCTACCTCTATTGACAGAAAGTTAAAACATCACCTGTTCTAGTTACACTGTATTGGTGTGCTTAGGAAGTTCTACAAATTCCATGCCTTTCCCAGGCACACTATACCATTTATGGGCATGATCTGTATACAAAATTGAGGCTGGAGAAAATCTCACCATATTTCCATGACTGCTTAGCTCAGGGAATAAATCTGGTCCCATCAATATTTTCTGATAGTTTGGAAGAATTAATAAATCTAAAGAAAAATGTTCTTCTTTTGCGGGTGATTCAAAAAAGAAGGCAACATTGTAGAATGAATGAGTGGTGATTTAGTTAGCTCTACAAAGTATGCACTCTTCCTATTATAGTCATTCAGAGTTTTGGCTTGTCCTGATGGTAAGACAGCTAGATGAAGCCTTACTGAAGAAATTCATCGTGATCTCTTGGAATTTATATAATATACACTGATATACAATGTTCTCATTAAATTTAAAATAAATGCTCATTCAAAACAATTTAAACTGTGATGGTAGGCGATGGGGAAATTCTTCTTTGCACTGGGAGTAGGGCCCTGTCTGGGGTGGGGGAACCTCCACTGAGGCATGGGGATCTGGGCTGCCCCCAGGCTGAAGGGACTGTTTCCCCCGCAGATCCAATTCAGTGACTCGCCTAGGCCTGAGCCCAGGGTGGGCAGGGGAGCCCTTGCACAACAGGGGTTGGAGCTTTGTTTCCGCACTCGCCTGTCTCACTGGGTTGACAGGTGCAGGCAGGACCAGAGTTACAGAACAGAGGCTTGGCTGGTCCCACTTGGCTGGAGCACACAGCGTGGCCCAAAGGTAGCCCTCCCGCCCTGTTGTGTGGGAGGTGCAAAACATCCTGGCATACTAGGAGGTTGTGAGTTAACTTGAGTTAGGAGGGAATCTGGGACAGAAGTTTGATAGACTGGTTTAACCAGTTATGTCCAATACTGTATTCATTCAAGTCTGTCTTGAACTGGTTTCGGCCATTTTGAAACTGGTTTATGTGCACTGAACTTCTATTCTGTTACAGGTTTAAACTAGTTTCTGATCACTTAAACCAGTTTACATCTGTCCCTACCTACTATTTGTATTTTTGTAATGTCTTTCACATGAGGATCTCACAGCACTTTGACTGAAGTGTTGTAGTGCTGCTTTTAGGGGGGAAATATTATGATTCATACTGCAGCAATGGGGAAATTAAGGGAGGGAGAACTGGAATGACTTGTACAAGAATGCAGACAGAAAATTTTCAGTATAGTCCAGAACAGAATACAGATATGTTGACTGCTGAGTAGAGTGGGTGAATTTGTTTGGGTGAAAAGTAAATTTTAGTTTTATACCCAAACTGTCTTTGAATGTGACTTGAATTTGCCAAATCATTTCAGCTGAAAAAAATAATCAGGCTTGGATTAATGGAACTTCTGAAAGATGAGTAATTATGGCCCCATTTTATTAGATAGCTCGGAGTTTAACATGCTCACTCAGGGATGCAAGACATCCAGGGTCCCCTGCATGAGAGGTCTCTCACCAGTGTCTTAGGAGAGTGCCCCAGCTACCAGACTATAGGCAGGGTATTTCCTCCCATTGAAGCCATTTCTCTGTGCAGTGCCACCCACCCAAGACTACTCTGTAATTTGGGCTAACAATCATGAGGGCTAACAATTTCCTCACACAATCAGTGGGATTGAACTGGGTCTCCTACATCTGGGGATACTGCTGTAACTTCTAACTTATCAGCTGTAAAAGGAATATTATCACCACAAGTTTTTCTTTCTTATTGTTAGTCTTAACCATTCATTTCCTTTACTCTTCATGAAATTATTTTTTATGTTGAAGGTAAAATCTTGGGTCAAATAATAGAAAAGTTGGAATGGGAGGGACCTTAGGAGCTCATCTAGTCCAGCCTCTGAGGGAGATGGACTGGATGTGATCATCAGAAATAAAATAAAGCTCTTGTTTTTTTTATTTTAATCTTATCACCAAAATCAGAAAAAAAAAGTTATTTGGTTTGATCCAAACCTTTTTTAAAATTGGGATGCTAAAGCAAAAAAAAAAAATTTTCTTGTAGCTCTACTTCCAAGCTTTAATCATTACACTGTCAGCATTCTAGGTCAATGTCCCATTCTCATGCTTTACTCAATTCATTATCCTCAGAGGTATATGTGGGGATTTTTTTTAAACCACAACAATAAAATGTTTGGTATCATTTCCCCTTAGTAGACCCATTTTTCACCAAACTAGTCTTTGCAGTGGTATAAATCAATGGAGTTACACTGGCATGAAACTAGAAGAATATAGTGGTGAATGTGGTCCTGTTGCTTTGTCATTCATCTCTGTCCCCACTGATCTAATTTCATTTTCTAATAAAAAAATCTTGGGGCCCCTTTTTGAAGTGAACTTCTCCTTTATAGGTAATATAACAGTATTACTAAGATAATATTTTTGCATAGTGTTTAATTTAGATTAATGTCATGATGTGGAATTAGAAAAAGGTCATTTTGTCTTGTTTTCTGGAAATACTTGGTGTGTCATACAAGTCATTTTACAGCTTGAATGTGCTTCAAATTCTGCTGTACCTTTCTCACCAATGTTCTAGCTAATCATTATAGTCTTTAAATATTAGCTGTATTTGTACTGAACCTGTGGTGATATCTCAGCTTGATTCTAAGGCCTTGCAGATTAGTAGAGAGTTACTGAGGAAACTGTGAATTACTGTGATAGTCTCATTTACTTTACTGGGTGCATTGTACTACAACATGTTACACTGTTCTACAACATGGCATTCTAGATATAACTTGAGGAACAATTCACAGCAGATATTTATTCAGTATTTCCTTTTTTGAAATACTTACTAAAATTTAGGAGCGGGGAGAGAAAAAGAAAAGCATATTAGTTGGCTTTGGAAGTAGTCGCACTTAAAATATCTTCCCGTTTCTTAGGCAGGCAAGGTTATTTGGGTAGGTGTGATGGCTTTTATTAGACCAACAGATAATTGGAAAAAAACTTCTTAGCAAGCTTTTGGATGCAGTCACCCTTCATCAGGCATAGGGAGTCTCTGCTGATCTGATACTCCAAGGAATGAGAGAAGCTAAAAGGGTGGAGGGATGTCAGTGAAAATGTAAATAGGTAGAGATAAGCAAGACAACAGGAAATGCAGGGAAGGGAGGGGAAGAGGGCAGGGGGAAGAAAAAGTCAGAGGGAGACAACACAGTTAAAATACAAGGTGAAAATGAGGCAGTATGTGAAAAAGGGCATAGTTGGAGATCAGGATAGCTGGAATGGGAGAAGCTAAAAGTGGACAGGATGTCAGTGAAAATATGAAAGGGTAGAAGTAGGAAAACAAAAGGTAAAGGAGGGGGAAGAAAATGGGACAAAAAGGGCCAAAGGGAAAACACTACAGAGATAATAATGCAAGGTAAAAAGAGGCTAGCAATAAAAAGGAAATGGTAGGGAATCAGGAAAAAAAAAGGGGGAAGAGAAGTGGGGGAGGAGAGGAAAGAAAAGATGGGGTGGGGGAAGTTATGTAAGAGGTCAAGTCAGGCAGGTACCATGTGAATCAGGTGTCAGGCAGGTTGTAATGTATCATAAATCCAATGTCTATATTAAGTCCATGATTTTTAGTATCCAGTAGGATGGGCAATGAAGTGATGTTCGTAGGCTCACCTATGAAAGCTGTGTTATAAGTTCCCTTTGAGGATTAGAACTGAGATATTGGAGACGGAGTGATTGTCCTGGGAGAAGTGTACTCCTACAGGGAGTCGGGTATTCTTGTCTTTGATAGATTTCCAGTGCGTGTTCATTTTGGTGCACAGTTGTTTGGTTTCTCCTACATATTTTCCATCAGGGCATTTGGTGCACTAGATGAGATATATTACGTTTCTGGAGATACAGGTGTAGGATCCAGGAATAGTGATGTTTCTGTTGTGGGATGTAGCAAGGCTTAGGGTACTGATTTGAGTTGTAGGAGATTCGGCCTGATTCGGTGGCTGAATCTCCGAACCTGAATTGAATCAGGAGACCAATTAAAAGGTTTGGAGAGCTTTGGAGATTTGGGCAGTCCTTGCTTGCTGCCGCAGGGAGCTGGACCTGCACTCCATGCTGGTAAGTAGGGGGCAGGGGAAGAGGGGAGCCGGAGAAGCGGGGAGGAAACCATGGGGGGACCCCTGCCAGGCCCCATCCCCTGCCTGCTTCTCCAGCCCCCCTGAGTGCCCCTGACCCCTGCCTGCTCTCCCAGCTGCCCCACCCAGCCCCAGCTCCCAGCTTTTTAAAAGAAAAAAGCCCCCACTCACTGGCTGCTGCCAGGCAGGGAGATGATCCCCACTGCCCCCACACTACCCCACAACTGCATATGGCCAAAAGCTCCCCTACCTGCACCCACCCCCCATGGCTGCCCTGCCTGGCCCCAGCTGCCAGCTCTTTAAAAAAAAAAAGCCCCACACTCACCAACTGCTGCAGTGGCTGTCAGGGCTTCTGGGGGGCTCATGGCAGAGCCCCCCCCATGCAGCACTGGGCAGTTGGGGGCAGCAGGGATTGCCCCCTCACCTGGCAGCAGCTGATGAGTGCTGGGCTTTTTTTCCAAAGTGCTGGAAGCTGGGGCTGGGTGGGGTGGCCATTGATATGGCTGGGAGAGCGGGGGGCAATGGGGCTGATTTGGTGATTTGGCTGATTCAGCGGCAGCCGAATCTCTGAATCAGATTTGGCCAAATCGATTTGAGACTGTGATTCGAATCACCAAATTGAATCATTGTCCCTTGGATCAGCTGAATCTTTTTGTACTGCAGCAAAGCTTCACATGGTATCTGGGTGGCTCTTTCAAAAGTGCGATCTATCTCTTGGGAGGAGTGTCCTTGTTGGCTGAAGGCCGTTTATTAGATTTGTGATGTGGTGATTATGGGTATTCTCCTCGCTGCAAATTTGGTGGTTTTGGAGCACTTGCCTGTAAATTATAGCTTTCTTGGTGCATTTAGGCCGCAGGGGCAGACAGATATTTTGGGCAGAGGGCCGCTTACTGAGTTTTGACAAGCCATCAAGAGCTGCATGACAGGTAGCCCAGGGCAGATAAATATTAATTTTCTAAATTTTTTAGGGGCTCTGCGGGCTGGATAGAATGGCCTCGCAGGCCACATCCAGCCCCCAGGCTGCATTTTGTCCACCCCTGGTTTAGGGTGATTGCTCATTCTGTGTAGATATGTATGGTGGTTAATGGGTTTCTTTTATATGGTGGTTTGAATGTTACCATTGATTATGGTATCCAGAAAGGAAATGCTGGTGTTGGAGTATTCTAGTGATAGTTTGATGGAGGGCTAGTAATTGTTGAATTTTTTATGGGAGTCCATCAGAGACTGCAGGGTTTCAGCCCAAATGATGAAGATGTCATCTATGTATCTCAGGTATAGTAAGGGTTGGATGGTGCAGTTCTTGAGAAAGTCTTCTTTTAGGTGGGCCATAAAAAGGTTATTGTGGAGCCATTTTGGTACCCGTAGCTGTGCCCATGGTCTGGAGGAAGTGTTGGTTGTTGAAACTGAAGTCGTTGTGTATAAAGATGAAGTATACAAGTTCAGTGATATTCTGAGGTCTGTATTCTGAGTTGTGATTGCATTCTTGTAGATATGTGAGGCAAGCCAGGATGCCATCCCGGTATGGGATGTTGGTGTATAAGCTAGTGACATCCATGATGGCTAGGAGGGTATTGCTGGGAAGGTGGTCTATGTTTTTGAATTTTTGCAGGAAGTCAGCTGTGTTTCATAGGAAGTGAGTTGGATATAACTTGGTCTTTGGGTGATTAGTGGTTTTAAGATGGATTTGATGAAACCTGATATTTCTTCCATTAGGGTTCCATGGTTACAAATCATAGGTCTGCTAAAGTTTCCTTGTTTGTGGATTTTAGGGATCAGGTAAAAAGTCCCTGGATTCTAATTCTCCTGTTTCTTATTCACAAGAAAAAGTACTATATGTGACTATGTATATGGACCTGATATTTAAAACTGCATGATTATTTTCTGATTGAGGGGGGAAGATGCAAGTCAGATTTATCAGTTGTCAAAAAATCCTTGACATTCAGTTTCCTATTGTCACATTTGCACCTGATTGTATGCTCACACATGGCTTGTCAGACTCTTAAATTGTCTGAGTGCCAGGACTTCAGTCACAACATTTCTATAACTGCTGTTTATTTCATAGTAGTTCCATAGTTTCATAGTTGATAGCGTCAGAAGGGACCTGAGCAGATCATCAAGTCCAACCCCCTGCCATGGGCACGAAAGAATGCAGGGATCAAATGACCCTGGCTAGGTGATTATCTAGCCACTTTTTGAAGACCCCCAGGGTAGGAGTGAGCACCACTTCCCTTGGAAGTTGGATCCAAATCCTAGCCACCCTGATTGTGAAATAGTGCCTCCTGATGTCTAGCTTGAACCTATTTTCAATCGACTTGTGGCCGTTATTCTTAGTTACTTCTGGTAGTGCTTGGGGGAACAGGGACTCTCCCATTCCCTGGAGGTCCCCCCTGGTAAGTTTATAGGCAGCCACCAGATCCCCTCTTAACCTTCTCTTTTGGAGGCTGAACAGGTTCAGGTCCTGTAGCCTCTCCTCATAGGGCCTGCCCTGCTGCCCTCTGATCATGTGAGTGGTCCTCCTCTGGACTCTCTCAGTGCTGGCCACATCCTTCCTGAAGGTATTCCAGGGCAACTGTGGCCATATCCTACCACATCTGGCTGCAGCTTGCCTGGTAGGTCAAGGGGTTACAGTCTAGCGGCTCCACATCCTCGGTGAGATAGGTATCCACTGAAGCCTTGGTGTTACCTGCCCAAGGCTGAGGTCTGGTGCATCTGGACCCCAACGTTGAAGCCATGTCCTTGGCCCATATTGGCAGTGACTGGTGTGGAGGAGACTGGATGGTGCTGGTGCTGAGAAAGTGGATCCCCCTCTTCCATATTCCTCCTGAAGTGCGGTGCCCAGAACTGGACGCAGTACTCCAACTGCAGACTGACCAATGTCACATAGAGGGGGAGGATCATCTCCTTGGACCTGCTTGTGCTGCATCTCTGGATGCATGATAAGGTGCGGTTAGCCTTACTGACCGTGTCCTCACATTGGCAGCCCGTGTTCATCTTGGAATCGATAATGACTCCAAGATCCCTTTCTGCCTCTGTGCTGATGAGAAAGGAGTTTCCCAGCCTGTATGTATGCTGCTGGTTCTTTCTCCCTAGGTGCATCACAGTGCACTTGTCAGTGTTGAATTCCATCCTATTCTCATCCGCCCACCCCTGTAACTTGTCCAGATCTAGTTGTAGCCTGTCCTTCCCGTCTAGCGTGCCCACCTCTCCCCACATCTAAGTGTCATCTGCGAATTTGAACAAGGTGCTTTTCACCCCCTTGTCCAAGTTGCTGGTAAAGATGTTGAACAGTATGGGCCTGAGAACCGAGCCCTGGGGAACCCCACTGTCCACATCCCTCCAGGTTGGAAAAGACCCATCCACCACCACTCTCTGGGTGTGGCCCTCCAGCCAATTTGTGACTCATCTGGACAGGTTACAGGGGTGGGTGGATGAGAATAGGATGGAATTCAACGATCAGGTCACAAAATCCTTGGATGCAGGTGTCGCGGTGGATGTAGTCTTTCTGGACTTTAGGAAGGCCTTTGACACTGTCTCTCACTCCATTCTCATTAAAAAATTAGGCAACTGTGGTGACACCTGCATCCAAGGATTTTGTGACCTGATCGTAAAAGGTAACCAGGTTGGTCTGACAGAACCTGCCCTTAATGAACCCATGTTGGTTGCCCCTAAGCATAATCTCCCCTGCTGGTCCCTCGCAGATGTGCTCCTGGATAATTTTGTCAAAGAGCTTCCCCAAAATTGAGGCAAGACTAACAGGCCTATAGTTACCTGGGTCCTCCTTCCTCCCTTTTTTGAAAATGGGGACTACATTGGCCTTTTTCCAGTCCTCTGGCACCTGGCCAGAGCACCACGAGTACTTGTAAAGCTGTGCCGGGGTCCCGCAATGACCCCTGCCAAATCCCTTAGCACCCTGGGGTGGAGATCATCTGGACTTGCTGGTTTAAACACATCCAGCTCTACCAGAAGTTCCCTAACTAGGTCCTCCCTGAACCTAGGCCTCGTGGTGCCTCTCCTGAGTCCGTCCCGAGTCCTGTCCTGCGTCCATTTCCATGGCTCTTGAACAGTAACATAAATGTCCAATATAGGCACACAATGCAATTTTCCCTATGAAAAGTCTCCTGGAGAACTTCCTTATGTTTTTAAGCACCCTCTGTCTTTCCCAAACTGAATAAGGCTGAAAAAGAATGTAGCAACATAACAATTTACTGTTTGGGTACATGCATCATCTGAACCAATGTAACGATTTACCTGTCATCTCCTATACAGGTATAAGTAAGAAACTGCTATAACTTTAAACCTGAATGAAACAGTTACAGAGACTTAGCTCCACTGGTACCAGTATAGAAGCAGACAGATGCAATGGCTATGTTAGTTTAATGTCAACCACAGTAAACTGGTATCATTTAAAACAGTTACAGCTCTTCATCTTGTACCTTTCCATATTTAATCCACCTTGTAATAACATTACAGGAAGGAAAAAAATACTACTGTTTTTTGGTAATCACAAAAAAGCTGTTAGACATTCAGATTCCATGGCTGTTGCATACTGAAGGCATCTGTCAACTCTGTTAAGCTTGTTCCATTTTACAGAAAGATGCACTGTGTATGATTAAGGAGCAAGGAAACAAAGCACAAATAAAAAACACTGCAACATTAATTGCAGAGTTGTACTAGCTGAATAGAATTGAAAATGAAAAACATGATGTGGAATGAAAATTTAATGAAGAGGAAGATGATAGTACAATGACATTTAGGAAGAAATGGGATTTAGGTTGGATCTTTATGGTTAAGAATCAGTTGTTTCCTTTTACGATACAGAAATACTATTGTTTAACAGTCTGGGAGTTCCCTACAGTGTCACAATCCTTGAAAACCCTCTAAAAAGCAGAATTGATAGGAGGATTGCCATATGTGCTTTAGGGATCATTTTTATAATATGCTATATCTCATTGTTGAGTAATAACCTGTAAAGTAGCTGGCTAGGAGAGCTCAAGTTTATTCAGGCCATTAAAGTTGCTAGGCACATGCCATACTCAGGTGTATATACAGTTCCCAGTTTTATGGGGGAGAGGGGATGTGTATGTATTTTGTGGAGTTCCAGCTTGTTTAGTTGATTCTTCATCAGCATTTATTGATGTGGTCACCTGATTGTACTCCTACAGTGGTATAAATCAGGAGAACCTCCACTGGAACAGGGATAGAGAAAGAGCTGGATGGGGTCATTGACTGTTACTTGTGACTGTGCTTGGAAAAGAGCCTCTTTATAGCCTGAGTAAAACAGAGGAAAGGGAGGTCTTTCAGGTCATTATATCTATGTCAGTTATATCTGCGAGCTGCTAGGGGAACTCTTCTAAATCCATTAGAATTAAGTGGCAAACATTCTCCCAAGCATAATCAATCCTGAATTCACCTTGAAATGTTTCTGCTTTCCCCACCCACCTTCAGAAACTGATGCTGAGGGAGGTATACTCTTTGCTCCTGAGTACCTTAAGGCTTGCCCTTAAACAGGATCTTCCTTCTCCATAAATCTTGCTTGTTCTTCCTCTTTGGTGCAGGGCAGATGTAATTTAGTACACTATGTTTAATATCTTGTCTGGCTTTGAAGGGGTTCTTATGGCTAGAGGAGAACAGTGCATCTAACAGTGTTAGCTATTCTGTTGGGACTTACACTATATCATCTGCAGCACTTATCAAGAGGGAGCTGAAAATTGCCTAGAGTTTTCTTCCAAGCAAAGTTTAGAATTACAAGGATATCACATTGGACTATCCTTAACAGGCATTAAAGTAATGTAGATGTCACACTTTTCTCCTTTTATTAATAACTTCTCCTCCCTTCCACCCCCCCCCAGTTCTTTCTATACTCGTATGTACCTAGACTGATCTCCCTCTCTGTTACTTAGTGTTTCACCAAGGACCTGCATTGGAACTGACGGAATTGCACAGACATAAAACTGGAGTCACACAGTAGAAAATGAGGCTCATGATTTCTTCCATAGTAAACTCTTTTTCATCATATGCTGCTGACCAGTGCCAAGGTCAATTGAATCTATCTAAAATCTTACCTACAGGTGATTTTCAATTGTCCACTCAATCTCCATTCCAAGTGATCAGAGTCTTTCACCTGATTTATACCAGTGTTAGACTTTTTTATCTAACATTTTCATTCCTGATGGTCATAGACACAGTAATTCCCGCAAACAGATTTTTTTTTCACTCACCTATAAAAAATACTGGCTTTGCCCTTGATTCTGGCATTGTCTTAATAGGAAGATTATACAATTAGAAAGGGGATTGAACTATTTGGCAGCACCACCAGACTGGAAGCACTCAAATAAAACTGAACATTATCAAGATTTCTGGCTCCATTCAGAAGAAGGCAGAGTTTTTCTCACTGCAAATTGCTTCACACTTAGAAACTGTGCCAACAGACAAAATTGGATTTTTTTTTACAGCAGCCAAAGTATTGTATTTACATTATCTGAGTGTGTAATTAAGTCATTAAGCTGAAAGTTTCTGGATTCAAGCATGCAACAAGGAGAACATTAAAAAGGAGTTGCACCATATATGGCTGAGACACTAAGTTGCCTGATGATTAAAATCAGAATGGGCTGAGCTCAGCTGTCACAGGGCTTGCAGAGTGGACCTATGAGTATAAGGTACTGCAGTTTCTCCTGCTCTCCCCTGGTGTTCAGCCTTGCAAAAAAATGTAAGTTAGCCCTTTCTGATCAATAGCATTCTGGGCTATTGGCACCTTGCATTTTGTATAGCATTATTAAGACAATGTTTGTCACTGTAAATACTACATGCTGTATTTTGACTTTAGTTATAGTCCAGGGTAAGGAAAGATACAAAAGCTACCCCACCCCAAATGTGACTTTTGAATCAGTTTTCTTCCCTGCTGCATCCCTGCTCCACTAGAGTGATAATTTTCTGCTTAGACCAGTTGTAAATTATGCCACTTCCACATGTCAGTTCATCAGTGCTGGTGGAAGCTTGGCTCATCTTCCTTTCATCCATAGCCTACTCTCCATGCTGAGTCCATTGCTCCTGGGATGGAAAAGTGGTCTCATAGCCTGGTTTATTCCTACAGCCTTGAACCTAAGGACTGAAGAGAGATGGTTTTCTTCCCATGTTTTTTTATGTGGGCATGGAGAAGTATACATGGTTTTAAATGATTGCAACTATCAAGGCAATTAACTGGCCACCATGTTTAACATATCTGAAAACCAAATTAATTGATGGCCAGTGATATAACTGGGGAAGAGGAGGCAGCTACCAGGGTGGTTACCCTGGGTGCCACATTTGTAGGGGCAAAAATAGGTGCAATCACAGCAATGGCTGATCACACAACTGTGATTGGCACTGGGGTAGCTGACATTGCCTCAGGTGTCATGTGGCTGCTCCAGGGCAGAGCTGCCTGGCTATGCCTCTGTTGATGGATTTTATGCTCATTATGGGTATCCTCACTGAGGGAAATCTTATTGTTCCCTTTTTACCAATGGGGACCTGAAGGGCAAGATAGATTGTGACTTACCTGAGGTCACAAGAGGAATCAGAAACTGAACCTGAGTCTCTTCATTGTTGAAGAAGCACAAGAAGGTTAAACTCTCAAACCCCTTAGGCTTTATCTAAAATGAATAAATGGCTTATGAACTAGACATTTTCTTTGATTTCTGTTTTTGTGGATGCTTGTTTGATTGAATTTGATTGAAGGTAGGATAGTGGCTCACTTTGGAAAATATTCCATGCATAGCAGCAATTTAGGAAAAGGTGCGAAGATGTCTAAGACAAGCAGCCTCATGGGGAGTTGTGCCTGACATTATCAGTTTAATGGACAAGATAGGGAACAATGCAAGAGACAGCATCATTACTAATTTGTTATGTTTCAGCAACTGACACTATTTGAGCAATTTCTGTTTATATTTTATTTTATGTTATTTTATTTCATTTTATTTTTAAAGGCTGGATTCTCAAGAACCAGATTCTTGTCAGTTTGTGATTTAACCCTGTGTAATTAAGTTTATAATTTTGGTCCCAAGGTATTATTTGAATGCCTGAAAACAAAATGGTGTAAATTCATTACTACACGTATTTGACAATAAATGCTCTGATCTAACTCTTACTGAGACAATAAAAGATTTCTGTTGACTTCGGTAGGAACTGAACTAATTTTTTTTTTATTAAAAAACAAAAAGCAAAACAAAACAAAACAGAGCAATAAACCCCTCCAAAATCAACATTGTTTTCCACAACTGGAAGTCATTGTTCTGGATGTGACAATGATCTAAAAGTTGAGTTTGCATCAATCTTTAAAGATTGCACATTAGCTGATTTCACATTGACCCCACAATTTTCTAAGCAGGGAAATCCATCAGCTCCCGTTTATAACTCCAATTTTTTCTCTCCAACTTTACTTGCACTGTCATCTTATCTGGGCAGTCTTGCTCTAGGGTTTTGGCTATGGCCTTTAGTTGGGGTCAGGGTTGTCAACGTGATCTGTGATATGTTTGAAAGGTACTGTATGCCTCACTGACATTTCCATCTTCGCACTGATCCTGTCCTTCATTTTTTGGCTGGTCTAGTTTCTTCCTTTACAGATTGCTGACCTGAAAATATCCATGCAAATGGTTTCTTTCTAGCAAGCTTCAGGAACAGAATGCTGGTTTCCAAACAGCTGGCCATACTTCATTGTAAAAATTGTAAATGCTTAAAACTTTTGCTCCCACTCCCAGGGGACCCCCTATTAAAATGATTTTGCATTCACTACCTGCCAACAGTTCTTGTAAGTGAGCCAGAGAAGCAGCAGATTAAGCATAACTATGAATTCTGAGTGGGATAGAGTAGTCTGAGATTTTCTCATGAAAGACCCATTTTTTTTCTGCTGAAGACTCAAATGCCTGAGTATTGAGTGCTCTGTGGAGTCTTCATATTGAAGTGTAATTCACAATTAACACCTCCACTATTTTCTCACCAAGGGGATAGAAAACCTCCAGAAGTGTATTACTGTTTGTTAAGGTTTGCACACATTAAAAGATCCTCTGTAATCATATTAGATCCTCTTATTTTTATTATTTTTGTATACTGAATAAATCATTGTGACTTTCTTTTTATGTGGGAGAACTGGTATTGAATGCACCATTCAAGGCTTCTCCTAGGCTTGTAATCAATGGACCAAAATTCTTAATCCCCTTAGTTTTACAAACCTGCAGAAGTGAGTAATGAGAGAAAAGCCCCTTGTGTGCTTTTCACCTCGCTGCTGCTAACTTTTCAGTGGTGTGAACAGACCTATTATACAACACAAGGGATGCTGTGGGCTTTTATCCTTGGTAATAAGGGATGGAGGGTGTGGGGGGAATCAAGTATGAATTTGCAAGCTGAAAATGTTTAGTGAGAAAAGTTATCTCATTTTTATGAATATTTATGATGTGATTGTTTCAGTCCTTAATGATCACCAAGTACATTTTCCATTTTCCTTTTATAACACCCTTTCTTATGTGCTTGACAACTTGTCCTTTCTTTATTGTATGTTATGGCAGTAGACATAAGCTGGTGTTTTTCAGAGTATGACTTTTAAAACTTATTTCTTCTATTTTTCTTTCCCAGATGACAACTCTCCTTACACTCTAAGGGTTATCTCATGGTATTGAAATGTAGCGTCTGTGTACACATTTTGTTAAATTGGAATAATTATTCAGTGCTGTAAAAAAGTTTTTAATAATAGATGTAATGTGCTTTTGTCTGACAGGTAGAGAGAGAAAGAAAAGGAATTTGCAATTTCTTATTTGCTATTAAAATCCAGTTAATGAGCTCTAGTGCCATTATTTTGCATGATGCAGGTATTAAAGCTCATCATATTGGAAAGCTGTTAAATAGGAGATAATCAAATTATGTCTTAGCATGCTGTAGCTTAATCAGACCTGACAAAATGTGTAAATATTGAACAAATATTTTGATTTGTGACATAATAGAAGAATTAGAATGGTTAAAACCAGGAAGTAAAAGGCCACCAACAACCTGTCAGTTTGACCATCGAACAGGTCTTGAAAAGTAAAAACAAGACCAAGTGAAAATGGGGAAATTCTTGCTGGAGTGAGCTTGCTCTGCTTTCATTTTGAAGGAAAAAAGAGCCAGAAAAAAGTCAACTCCTATTCCCCTTTTGATAATCAGGCCATAAAACTAGTAGCTAGCACCATAAATAACAGCTGTATACCTGCTGAAAGCTCTGGAAACTGAATGTGTGGTGATGTATGATGAAGCATTAAGTGATGGCTTTAAAATATTATTGGTGATACATTTTCTCTTTCTCCACATAACTCAGGAAGAAAATATGAAGGCCAAAAATAATTAAAAATGGGCTTTAAACACACTTAGTATTTTTGTTGAAGTTGAATTTTAAAAATGACGTGATTTTTTTCAGGATGAACTTTGTGATTTCAGTATTAGATATTCCATATTGTGAGTAGGATATTATTTCTTATTCATTAAGGAAATGAAAACAAATATGAAAAAAATGACTGGATGGGAATGTGAATGTAAGTGGTAATCAAATATTTGAACCCAAATGTATGGATGAGCAAGAGAAATTCAACTGTTTTAAATCTACTGGTTGATGAAATGTACTTCTGTCCCCCCACCCCCACCCTATTGTTTTTACTGCCAAACACTTTGTTAAGCTCCCAAGATCAAGGTTTGAAGGACTTGGCCCAAAGCATACCGAGAAAGAAGTAATTTATAAAACTTTTGTCTTGGCGAATCTTAAAGGAGAGAGATATTAGGGGCCTGAGGCTAACGGTGGAAAGAGCTAATTAGACTGCTGAGGCTATAAGAATACACTGAAATAGGCAAAGTATCAAGGAAATGCAAGTTATCAATTATTTTAACATGCAGAATAAATGAAGAAAGAAAACAGGATTCCTTTTGGAACATGATTTCACAAAACAGTATAGTAAATAAAATGAGTCCAATTCAGTACTTCTCTGACAATTTTTTAAAGCTTTGCCTCAGTGATGAGTTTGAAATTCATTCCCTGTAGGGGCACAAATGTGTACCCATAGAAAAAGAAAAGAAATGTACTGCAAAACAGTGTGGCAAGGCAAGCAGCACAAGGGCAAGCAGTGGTACAGGCTGCAGTGACTCGGACCTGAGCTCCATGCCAGGTAAGTAGGGGGTGGGGGAGGCTGGAGAAGTGAGGCCGGGACCATGGTAGGACCTCTGCCCAGCTCCAGCTCACTCCCTTGATTGCCTCTCCACCCAGCCCCAGCCCCCACTCGCTCCCCCAGATCACTTGTTCACGCCCCACCTGACTCCATCCCCCACTCACTCCTCCAGGCTCCCCTGATCACACCCCCACCTGGCCTCATCCCCCGCTCGCTCCCCCAGGCCCTCCAATCTCTGCCCCACACAGCTACAGCCTCTCAGCACCTCCACCCAAAAGAAAAAAAAGCCTTGCACTCACTGGTTGTATCAGGAGCCATTGGGGCCATTTAGTCCTCATGGCAGAGCCCCACCATGCAGTGCAGGGCAGTGTAGGGTAGGAGGGATTGGCCCCGGTTGCCTGGCACCTGTGCTGCTGCTGACCCATCATGCAGGTTCTGTATGGGTCAGCAGGGCACCGCATACTGTCTGGGAGCTTGGGGTGGCTTCAGCTGTCACTCAGTTCAGCACCACTCAGCCTGCATGGCCCTGAGCTCCCAGACAGCACACAGAGCTGCACGGTGCCTTGCCAAGAGTTCCCAAGAGTTCCCTGCACCTTCTACCCACTACAGTAGTGGCAGTGGGAGCTGATGCCTGGCTATGACCTGCTGCTACCTGCGACAGCACATGGCCCCAAGTCTGCATGCCTGCCAGGCCCAGATGAGGACTGTACTGTTGCAGCAGAGGCAACTGTACCTCTGGGCCAGCTGCTGGTGGACTGTGGCTGCGCAGTTGGCCTTTGTGTGGCACTACTGCCATCTGTGCCACCATCCTGCCATCTGGACAGCTATCACCTGGAAGATGTTCTCAGTATGGTGGCTTGCTTTGATGTTCCCAGTGTGGTTGCCTGTCAAAGCATGGCCTCCTGACCCTAAGTGGCCAGGAAGTCAGCCACCTGCAGTTGAGTCCTGGGTGCTAGCTCTGAGGTCCTGCTACTTGCCTCAGGAATTCTGCTGTTCCCTGTTTAAAAACTGCAAAATCTCTGATAAAAAATCCCAAATTCACCCTTTAAAATAGCCTCAAATCCATGTTCTTCCACAATTAAAATGAGAGAGAGAGAGAGAGAGAGAGAGAGATCAGTTGGGCAATGTTTCATTGATATATTTACAATGTTAAAGCAATTTGGAAGCCCAGTGTCTCTATCGTCATAATAACATAAATTATAATTATGTATATGTTTGCTTTTGGTTTTCTTATCATAGAGCTACCCCTGACCCCTTCATTAACTATGATGTGGGGATAGCTGCCCCTGTAGCCACAGCTTCTGCCAGCAGGTCTCATCCTGTCTGGCAGCTGGGCATGATGGGTGTGTGATTGGGGGTTATGGGGTTTTCAGGAAGAGGTGTGGGGGATGTGGGTGGGTGTTGAGGGATGTGGGGTGCATGTGTGGTGGGGCTGCTCAGGAAGACTTGGTCCCCTGCCCCCCCACAGGGCACAGCCCTGCCCCAGCACATGTATTGCCCCCTCCAGGGGCCCACAGCACCCCCTGAATGGCTTCAGCCCCACCACCCAGAGTGCCCCAACCCTTCCCTGCAGGACCTTAGCTCCCCCTTGCTGGGCTCCAGCCCCCCCGAACAGCCCACATCTCACCCCCGCAGCAGCAGTGGCCATAGAGTGCTTAGGGCCCACTGCTATCGGAACTCCCCTGTGGCATGGTGCAGCATGGCCCTGCCTGCCTCAGAGCCGGCGCTACCTGTGCCACCTTGATGACTACCTGGCTGGACTCATTTGAGTCCAGTCTTTTCTCCCGCCCAGGTGGGGGGTTGGACTTGAAGATCTACAAGGTCCCTTCTGACCCTACTTCTATGATTCTATGACCTCTTGTGGGTGTGGCCCAGGTGGGCCTTGTGCTGCATGGGGCTGTACATGTTTCTGCAGGCCTGGGCTGCTCGGACTGTCACTAGGGGGCCAGTGCCACTCACAAGGACCACATGTTGCGCTGGGCTGGGTCCTGCCTACATGGGAGGCCACCATTTTTTTGTTTGCAATATGCCTCTTGCAGTGTCTGAAACTGGTTTGCAACACTGCAAGAGTCATGTGTGCACTCATTTAGATGTGCCCACAGTACAAACTATACCAGAGGACACAGGGCACTTGGAGAGGCTGGATGTGTTTAAGTCAGCAGGCCCAGGTGATCTTCACCCAAGGGTGCTGAAGGAATTGGCCAGTGTCATAGCACTGGCACGATTGTTTGAGCACTCGTGGTACTCAGGTTAGGTCCTAGAGGATTGGAAAAGGACCAGTGTGGACCCTATTTTCAAGAAAGGGAGGAAGGAGGATCCGGGTAACTATAGGCCAGTTAGCCTCACCTCTATCCTTGGGAAAACCTTAAAAAAATTATTAAGGATCACATTTGTGAGAGTCCAGCAGGAAAAATAATGCTGAAGGGCAACCAGCACGGATTCATAGCAGGTAGATCCTGCCCAACTAATCTTGTTTCTTTTTTTGACCAGGTCACAAAATGCTTAGATGCAGGGAATGAGGTAGATGTCATCTACCTGAATTTTAAGAAGGCCTTCGATACATTATTTCATCCTATTCTTATAAATAAACTGAGCGGCTGTGAGGTGGATGATTACATGGTCAGGTGGGTGGCAAATTGGCTAATAGGATGTACCCAGAGAGTGGTGATGGATGGGTTGGCATCAAGCTGGAAAGATATGGGCAGTAGAGTTCCCCAAGGTTTGGTCTTCATCAGTGCCTTGGATGATGGTGTGGAGAGCGCTTTGTCTAAATTTGCAGATGACACCAAATTATGGGGTAAAGTAAATATACTAGTGGGCAGCGAATCAATCTAGGTGGATCTGGACAGGTTGGAGAAGTGGACAAAATAGAATAGGATGCAATTCAACAAGGACAAATGCAAAGTGCTGCACCTAGAGAGAAGGAATCACCAGCATACTTACAGACTGGGGGATGACCCTCTCAGCAGCACTGTAGCAGAAAGGGATCTTGGAGTCATAGCTGACCCCAAGATGAACATGAGTCATCAATGTGACAAAGTGACCAGTAAAGCTAACCACACTTTATTATGCATTAGCACGTGTATCACAAACAGGTCCAGGGAGGTGATACTTCCCCTCTATGCAGCACTGTTGAAGCCACAGCTGGAGTACTGCACTCAGTTTTGGACACCATACTTCAAGAGGGATGTGGATAACCTTGAGAGGGTCTGGAGAAGGGCCACTCGTATTGGTTAGGGGCCTGCAGGTGAGGCCCTAAAAGGAGAGATTGAGGGATCTGAATCTCTTCAGCCACCGCAAGAGAAGGCTGAGAGGTGATCTTGTGGCCATATACAAATTCATCGGGGGGGGGGCCCAGCAAGGGATAGGAGATGCTGTTTACCAGGGCACCCTTTGCAGTAACTAGAAATAACAGCTACAAACTGACAGACAGCAGATTCAGGTTAGACATTAGGAAGAACTTCTTTATGGTAAGGGTTGCAAGAATCTGGAATGGGTTTCCAAGGGAAGTGGTGCTCTCCCCTACCTTGGGGATCTTTAAGAGGAGACTGGACAAGCACCTGGCTGGGGTCATCTGACCCCAGCACTCTTTCCTGCCTGGGGCAGGGGGTCAGACTCGATCTGCTGAGGTTCCTTCTGACCCTGATATTATGACTCAATGGAAAGGCCCCATGAATTACAATAGTTTTGAGTGTTGTTAAGTCAGATAGATAGTTGTTTTTTTGCAGCAGAAATATCCAGCAAGTGTCTGCTTAACCCAGTGTCAAACTGTGTTCTGTGCTTCCTGTGGCAGTGATATCAGCAAGTTTTAGGTATGCTGTTTTACCGGTGTAAAGCACTGGATAGGCAGGCAGAAATGTCTGATTTTCTTCACTGGCTGATGGTGGTTTTTTCCTTTTATCATCTATGCGCATCTTGCTTTTGACTTTACTGACTGCTGGAAATTTAGCCTCCTGTTCAGAAGGTGAAAAACACAATCTATCAAGAATGGTATTAATGCTCCTCTGGGTACTGTGGTCATCCACATGACATATGTGTTGCCCACTGGGGGAAAAAGTGAGAACTCGTAAGACCGCTGACAAATGGAAACTTCCTCATGTTATCACAGCACTGCTGAAGAGAACTCTGCTTCTTTAGTTGGTTTATTTCTTTGCTTGTACCATGTAAAACATGTTTCAATCTGTAATATCTATCAAGGCCTCAATAATTATTGAATATTATGCCTTGTTTTTCAAAATATTAGTAGTCAGTTTTTATTGAAAAACCCATATACATTTATATCAAAATAATACATATTTCTTAAGTTTCTTAATATTTCAAGTTTTAATATAAGCTCTGGGGAATAAGAAGCTGAGGTCAGAGATTTGATCTAATAACCTGAAAGTATTTTGGTCAGACACCATGTTTCTGTAATAATATCCAGCATTATATATATATTATTTAGCAAGTAGCATAAAAGCACACTTTATTGTTTTTCTGTATCAACAAAAAACCCACACATTTTATTTGTGGCAGATTGGTTACTCTCTTGATACTGGTAAATGCTAAATTAAAATAAAATTAATTTTATTTTGGACTTCAATGAAGCTTTTTTTTACAACTTATAACTGATTTGACAGTGGTTTATGAGGGTGGCTTATAAAATGAAATTTGCTTATTTCTGTTTAAGGTTTCATTTATTTAGAATAAAATGCAGCAATTTCTAGATACCTCATTTGGATGATCCTTTTTAAGTGAAGCTATAGCTTGTAAAAATAGGTCAGACTATCAAATACTGGTACGATCAGGGTTAAATTTTGCCATCTGAAACACTGTTGTGTCTTCTTTGTGTCATCTGAAGGATCTATCTGCATACTATATTGTTGACTTCAAGCATTCAAAGATAACAAGTAAGGCCAAAAAAACCATACTCAGCTTCAATCTTATAAGATTGCATAAATATATGTAACCCTGTGCTGGCACACTTAGGTTGGGTGATGTGCTGAATTTTGGGTCCTCAGGATGTCAGTAGCCCTAGAGCCCCTCAGGCAGACTGAGGTGTCCCTTGGAGAGGTGTTCCCTTAACCCTCACCACCCAGAAAGTCATTCTGAGTCAGTGGCATGATTTTGTGCAGAAACTCCCAGAAAATGTCATATTTTTTTCAGTGAAGTGCTTATGGTTCTTAGAGCTTTTTATAACCTAGATACTTTGGTAACTTATAAAAGCTACAGGGTAATTCAAGAAAATGTTGACATTTTCTTTGTCACAGGTCTATTCATCATTTTTATTATCAATTTCTGTCATGCCATGCTTGGATGAAGGTATCCCACAGGTATACTCAAGAACTCTTTACGTATCAACCCTGGGGTCACTCATTTTGCTCATCTAGACATGAATAATGTAGCAGTGAGAAGAATAAAGAAACCCTGATAGCTGCAAATAAGATATTTGGGTACAGTGACAGTCCAGTGATCATCAATTAGAAAAGAACTCTGAACAAGTTTATAGCTGATCTAGTCCTTAAGGAAAAAGCAGAAAAGGCAGATAATGTACTGCCTACATAGGGGACAAGTAATGAGCTATAATTCATCCCCCCAAAAAATCATACAGAGAGGTCTGGCTTTCAGGTAGTGGCAGGTTTACTTTTTGAGCAAAAATTGTAACAGCTAATCTTGATCTCCACTCTGGTACCTGCTCTCTACAGTGCTCTTTTATTTATCCCCTGTACAAACCACATCTGAAGTAACGTCTTGGGGACACAAGAGTGAACAGATAGAACAGGCCAGCCCATTGGCAGCTTTGGTAAGGCTCGGTAGTTTACAGCAGTCTCTTGGCTGTCCTAATTTGTATCAGGCCCCTATCACTTTGTTTTGGCTCTTATAGCTGTGAGGAACCCAATGACATCATCACCTTTTCTCCACCTTTTCCCGTCCTCTCAACCCTTTGTACTATATCTTTCTAGACCTGCTGTACAGAATCCAGTACCTAGTTTTCAGCTTTTGGACTGCACTTTCAGGCTATAACCTTGTGTTGGAATCACTGCAGAGATTCTCCATTCTGATAGTTTTACTCATGCACATTCTTTCTAAGGGTTTTTGGGAGTGTGTATAATGATACTGGTTACTTACCCTTTGAAAACACAGTGTGCTCTCACATGGCTAATAGGGCTGTGTGAAATGGTACCGCTCCATTTCGCCTTGAGTTTCAAAGATTTGAAGGAACAGTGTTTCATATTGAATTTCAATTTGAGTTTAAACAGCTATTCTGTTCCATTCCATCGAAACAGAAAGGCTATTTTGATGCTTTTTTGACGTTTTGCTGGGGATGGGAAGTCAGCTCAGCTTGGTTGACTTCCCATCCCCAATGCTAGTTCGCGGGAGGGGCTGGAGGCAGCCCAGCTGGGCTGCTTCCTGGTCCCCTCTGCTAGATTGTGCCAGGGGTGGGAGGCAGCCCTGCTGGTCTGCTTCCCCATCCCCCCACACTAGATTGTGCTGGGAGTGGAAGGCACCCCAGCTGGGCTGCTACCCAGTCCCCCGCACTAGATTGCACTGGGGATGGGAGGCAGCCCAGCTGGTCTGCTTCCCTGTCTCCCATGCTAGATTGCACCAGGGGCAGAAGGCAGCCCAGCTGGGCTGCTTCCTGGTCCCCCACAGTAGATTGCACTTTGTCTGGGAGGTAGTCCAGCTGGTCTGCTTCCCCATCCCCCATGCTAGATTGCACTGGGGTGGGAGGCAGCCCAACTGGGCTGCTTCCTGGTACCCCATACTAGATTGTTCCCGGGCCAGGAGGCAGCCTAGCTGGGCTTCTTCCCCATCCTCCATGCTAGATCACACCAGGGGCAGGAGGCAGCCCAGGTAGGCTGACTTCCCATCCCTAGTGCCAAGATCTGGTAGGGGGTGGTGAGGCAGCCCAGCAAGTCTGCTTCCCCATTCCCCATGCTAGATTGCACCAAGCTGCTTCCAGCCCCTGGCATGATCTAGCACGGGGCATGGGGAAGCAGACCAGCTGGGCTGCCTCCTTCCCCCAGTGCAATCTAGTATGGGGGATAGGGAAGCAGACCACCTGGGCTGGGCTGTGAAACTGACAAGGAACATGTCAATTTCAGTCATCAGCTGCCAGAATGCTCAAGGTGCCCAGATCCAATGAACTTTCCAGGTGGGTGGCAGGATATCCTGGGGAGGATACTTCATTTTGGAAATACCATGTTCCTGATTTTCTGATATGAAACACAGAACTTTTACTTGTGCAACATATTTTTGGCTTTTTTTTTTTGTCCTGGTCTGGTATTAAAAATATTGTTCTAATATCTTGAAAATGTTCGTGCCAGTGTTGAAATTCAGTTTCATGGCCAACCCCAGTTCTATATATATGGCAGACCACTGTAATTTATGTATGTATGATAATGAACAAAACTATATGTCCAAAAAGGCCTGAACAAAGTTTTGCATGGGCAACCTTAATTTTGGTATTCCCTAAACTTTGAGAGTTTGACTTTGCTAAATTCCTATAATGATATCAGTTAGCTAGTAATTATATAAAACATGCTGTTTTGGTGGCCTTTGGAAATTGCATTCTACACCTACATTAATCCTCACATAGTTCATCATTCTTTGCAAAGCTCCATGATGACTCCATTTTCAGCAAATCTTGCCACTGCATATTGGAAGGCACGTGGAAGTTCAAAAGCTGACAAAATAGTATTTTCAGGTGCCAAGGGAGCAAAAGCCTTCTGTCTGCAGCTGCTAGGGTAGTGGGAAGGAAAAGTAGGAAACTTACATGCAGCAAACTGAGGAAACAGAGTGATACAGAGTAAGCTTTTTCATGGGCACCTTCAGAAGAATGACCTACTTCTCTCTATCTCCAACAAATTGCAGATTATCCAGGAATGCAAGTTTTACTCTCACTGAACAGATCAAGCAGCTTCAAGATTAATGGTTCCAAAAGATGACAAATTATCTGTAGACTTACTTTAACCAATCACAAAAGAAATGAGGCTGCACAGTTAATTTGCTTATTATGGCTCTTTCTGTTTCAAGTAAAATTTTGTGGAGAAAGCTCTCTGCATTTCTACCATTGCTTGCCAACTAACATATATCCAGAATTGTGTAATGAAACTGCTATTTCTCCAAGCCACTTTGTGAATTCTTGTAAACAGACTTATAAATGGATGATATAAATGTAGAAGCAGACCTTTTTCTATCATAAAACTGATTAAAGCAAAAAGACTGCAAGGCCCTAGTAGCCTCAAACCATAATGGGTGTATATAAAGCAGGGCATCAATCAACTGGATTTTAGAGAGGTAGTGCAAGTCTTCCAATTGATACTTATTCCTTTTGAGTCGTTAGGTCATATTTTGTCTGTATGTTTTCTTGAGTGCTATAGAAGAACTCTATAAATAAAAAGTAATAACTGTGTGCATTTTCCTTGATTAAAATCCTATGTAAATGTATTTAAAACAATATGCAAATCATATGCAGGCAAATATTTCAGTAAGGCCCTCTGTGTTTCAAAGATTGTGCACTCTGTTAAAAGAGAGTGCCACCTGTTAGAGAAGAAAAAAATAAAAACCTGAAGACTCTACTTGAACAGAGAAGGCAGCATAGAATTTGAAAATTAACATGGAGAGTTACAAGGAATGGGAAAAACATGGTCCAGAATTCACTAGTATTTGATCCCTACCATGAGCATTTAGCTATGTCCTTGGTACAACCAAAATCATCTACAAAAGCTTGCACTTGCCACTGAACCACATTATACCATTCACTACTTGGAGCACATTCATTAAGATGAAACTTCTTTTTCAGAACACCAAAAAGAGTGACACATTTAAAGAAGGAATTTATTGTCTCACTAGTGTCTTGTCTAGATTTTACCAATATGACCAGACCCTTTTGCCATTAACAGTGCTCAGTCATTTGAAATACAACCAAAGAATACATTTTGGCAACTTAAAAATTGTAAGCATGCATAAATGTATTTACTGAAGAACTCAGAACATATTTCACTGCCATGGGCTAAATGATTTAAAAGTTCCAAAGTCTATGCTTTGTTGATACCATCTCTGTGTACTTTTTGTAATCTGGTTTGTGTTGCTTTCATATTAATTGCTTGTACTGTGCACTTTTGTATCCACATAGGAGGAAAAGAAAGTGAATTTTCAGTTCTTGATTTCACAAGTGGAAGGAAAAGTAGGCAGTTTGAATTATGATGGGTAGACATTTTTCCAAATATTTTCAAGAGGTCGATCTCTATTATGAAAGAGAAGTAGTGATGAGATCACATTTCAGATCGTTAAATTAAAAACTATATTTACCAGCACAGTTCATATGATTTATAGGTATAATTGAAGTTTACAGAAGTTTTTGGTCACAAGAGTGGCACAAAGTGGGAGCCAAACTTTTGGCAGATGTCTCAAGGTAAGCTCTGAGGAGAATTTGCACTGAGGAGAACACCCATGATCATCACCTTACAAATCTCAAAAAGGCTTTCACTTAACAAGGACACTCCTTCAGAGAGATAGATAACACTTTTGAAAGAACCACCTACGTGAATAATTGCTTCAGTACAGAAGGAAAACCCCCATGAACAGCACACCACTGGTGATGACCTGGGATCCTGGTTTTGTCTGATTAAAAATTGCAAATTCTCTGATTAAAAACCCAAAATCCAAGATAAAAATTAAAGGCCCCCCAAAGCCCTTCTCAGCGCTGCTGGTGCCCCACACTCCCCCCAGTCTCAACAGCCCTCCTGATGCCCCTCACAACAGCCCCTTAGACCCACAGACATGCGTCTGCAGATATAGACACTGATACCCACCCCTGCAAGTAAGTGTGTGTGGGTGGGAAGAGGCAGGGCAGGGTGGGGGAAAGGGAAGGTATTGGGGGCACAGACCAAGAAAAGGAGGAGTGTGCCCCTGTTCCCACTCCCAGGAGCAGGGCTGAGGGGTGAGGGCAGGGGTACCACTCTGTGAGCCACACATATGCCGGCTGGCCTCACAGGAGGTTCACAAATGGAGGCCACCACCACAACTGTGCCACTGTGCCCTGCGCTATCATCTCACAGCCACCTGAATGGCTTTATGGGCAAGTGGTGCAGGACATGGCAGCAGCAGTGTGGTGGCAACCACCATGTGCAGGAAACGTATGTTCTGTCCAGCCGGGGGGCGAAATGGGGGGCTTGCATTCAGCAGTGTACCCCACAACCGGCTGCATGGCTCCACGGTGGGGGGGCTTTGTGGTGGGGGGCTCCCAGCTCTGCCCAGAGCTGTGCGGCTGGCCACCAGACAGCCAAGGCAGCGTGGTGGTGGTTGGGTAGCATGCAGCCATCTCCACCAACCCACACCACGCAGCTGCCGCCAGCCACACATCTCTGAGCACGGCTCTGTGGCAGCAGGAGGTTTTGTACACAGTGGCCATCACTACTGGGACTGGTGGCCCCACAGGTAAGCAACAGCAGCCGCCCATGCCTGTGGTGACTGCTTCTGCCTCCAAAACCTCCCACTGCTGTCATGGAGCCATGCTCAGAGTTGTGCGGGCGGCAGCAACTGTGTGGTGCAGGGTGGTGGGGATGGCTGCAGAGCTCCATGGCAGCAGCAGGAGGTTTTGGAGGCAGCAGCTGTCACTGCCATAATGGGCCTCCAGGTAAGTGGCAGCACTGTGTGCAAGCCCAAGCTTCCCCTCTCGCACCCCCATGCCTTGCCATGGCTGCAGAGACAGCCACCGAACTCTGTCTGGCTGCATGCCAGCCTCCCTCTCCCCCTCCCCCCAGGCAGCTGGGCAGGCAGCATGTGTGCAGCCCACACATGGCAGGCACCACCACACTGTGTCCCACATTGCTTGCCCACAAAGGTCCCCACAGAGGGGCACCCCTTCCCTCAGCCCCTGGCCCTGCTCCCAGCTGCGATGTGCCACCCGGGGCTGGCAGCACCCCCTTCTCCCTCTGCCCCCAAACCATCTTCCCCAGCCGTGCCCCACATGCCCAATTACCTCCATGCTCCAGGGGTGAAGGATGAGTGTGAGCCTGAGCCCAGCCTTGACTGCCTCAGAGGCTCAGGCTCCTCCGTCCCCCCTCTCCCTTCCCCTCCAGGCAGGGCTGGGCATTTCCCACCCTTTTTGCAATTGGCTCCTGCAGGCTGAAGCTGTGCCAGCCTGCAAGAGCTCTTTGCAAAAGTGGAGAATCCATGGATTTCTCTGCTAAAAAAGAGAAATCCACATTTCTCTGATAAAAACAGGGAATTTGTGGGTTTTTTTTCTGTTTTTCCATGGGAAATGGAAAACCCAGATCCCTGGTGATGACATATCACTCCTCTCTGGAACCTACACAGAAAATCCTCAAATAATTGCAACCCATACTAGAAGCAGGGCCTCTCTGGCAGGGCAGAGGGGAGCAGCGGGCTGCAGGTCGAGAGTGAGAAGTGCTAACGGCTGGGGGGAGCAAGGGGCCACTGGTTGGGATTGAGGGGAACCAGCATGGCCCAGGGTTTGGGAGTGAGGGGCACTGGCAAGGCTGGGGCCTCTGGGTTGGGAGTGAGGGAGAGCAGCAGGGCTTGGGGGGCTGTGGCTTGGGAGCAAGGGGCAACAGAATGAGAAGAGGCAGGGCACTGCCATGTCACTTCCTGCCCACAGTTAAATTTCCCCCCCCCCCCCGTGTGCAACAGGTGTCCTCTTTTTTGGAACTGAAAATATGGTAACCTTAAGCACTACTCACCACATCAAGCAAGTCCTGGAAGGGGAAGAGGTATATGGGAGGACAGATTGAGGCCCCCACAGGGAAGGAGGGAGTGGAGCAGAGGCATGGGCAAGGGCTTGGGTGAAAAGGGCCTCAGGGAAGGTCGTGGGATGGTTGGAGCCTGGGTAGTTTGTCCAAGGGTGTGGGGGACTCCTGCCTCTGGGCACACCCCGGGGAAGGCACAGGTCCCCTGGATTTGTGCATGGGGTGAGGCAGGCATGGAGCCCCATGATGTCATGTGCCTGCTGCTGCCAGGCTGCACCACGTCTCCTGCCCTCCCAGCAGTGGCAGGCACATGGTGTCGTACATGGCTCTTGAGGCAGCACTATCTGCCAAGTCAGCTCCTAATTCATGTACCCAGTTGTCACAAAATGTGGCAGACTCCAAGACAAATTGATTCTGACTTAAGTAGCAGAAGAACCTCAGCCTGCAGTGGCAGCCCACCTATGCCCCATGCACAAATCCAGGGGACACATGTCCTCCACAAAACTCGTATGGTTGAGGGCCTCCGTGGCCAGCCCTATGAGGAGAGGCTGAGGGACCTGAATCTCTTCAGTCTCCGCAAGAGGGGACTGAGGGGGGATCTTGTGGCTGCCTGCAACCTTATCAGGGGCTAGCAGCAGGGACTCGGGGAAAGCGTGTTCACCAGGGCCCCCCTTGGAGTCACCAGGAACAATGGCCACAAGCTGAGGCAGGATAGGTTTAGGTTGGATATTAGGAAGAACTAGTTCACTGTAAGGGTGGTCAGAGCCTGGAACAGGCTTCCCAGAGAGGTGGTGCTCTCACCTTCCCTGGAAATCTTCAAGAGGAGACTGGATAGGCACCTGGCTGGGGTCTTATGACCCCTGCCACCCCCAGTGCTCCTTCCTGCCCATGGCAGGGGGTTGGACTAGATGATTTGTCTAGGTCCCTTCTGACTCATTGATTCTGTGATTCTATACAATCTGCTGCTCTGCTTCCTGCTCCTTGCCCCATCTGCAGCTGTGTTGCCTGCTTCCTCCCCAGTTTGCTGTGTGCCACACATAGAGGCTGCCTGTGCCATGGCTTAGCCACCTCTAATCTAGATCAGAGTTTCCCAACCACTGAGCGGCAGCCCGGTACCGGGCCACAGTGTGTTGGCTGCTGGGTTGTGGCATGAGCCCCCTGCTTGGACCCCCATCTGTCTGCCTGGGTGAGCAGCTTTTAGGGTTAAAGCTGAGCTTCCAGGGTTAAAGCTGTGTGGTGGAGCAACCCCAGGAAGGAGGCAGCTGGCTCCATGTGCCCCATCCTGCTCCCGCCAGGCCATGGTATAAAAAAGGTTGGGAACTACTGATCTATAGACTGCCTTAGCTGATCAAATTCTGGCCAGATTTCTATGGGATTGCTGGATTGAGAGAAGGGTTTGGTTTGAAATCCAGACACTTGAGGATGCTTAAAACTTTCCATTAACTTTACAAAAAAGCCTATATGATACAGAGTGTTCAATGATTTAGTTTGTATTCACAGAAAATTGTCATCAGTCTTAATTCCTGCTGAAGGATTGCAGGATTAGGTTTAGAATATACTCAGACAACTGAAGCAAGAAATGAGATGATCTCTTTTATTAGACCAAGTAGATAGTTGCAAATAAATTCTTTGTTTGCAAGTGTTCAGGCTCACATGCCCTTACTGAAGTTTCATTTCTACTTGGGAGAAATTTTACAACCTTTGCATTTTCCTTTCCCTGAGGGAGGGCATGTGAGCCCGAAAGCTTACAAATAACGAATTTTTTTTTGCAATTATCTAGTTGGTATAATAAAAGATACTGCCTCTACCACACTGACTGCTTTTGCTTTTAGACTAACACAGCTACAACCTTTATCCTTGAAGCAAGGGATACAGTTCTTGACCAAGTACTTCTGTTTTATAACCAGGATTGGGGAGAGGGTTGGGAATCTTCCATTAAGTTAATTGACATTAATTAATTTGCTTCACAACAGAACTAGATGTTTGACATTTCAATGAAAATTAAAGGTGCATATTTCCATTGCAGCTCTGCTCAGGAAGATTTAGAAAAGGGGTGAGGGGGGCTGTGATTTATATGAGATCTTTCATTTAGTGTAGAGAAAAGAAGCTCAGCACTTTCTGAGTAAGACAGTTAAGTCAGAATCAATTTGTTTTGGAGTCTGCCACATTTTGTGGCAACTGGGTACATGAATTAGGAGCTGACTTGGCAGGTACTGTTCCCAAGGCAGCTAATTGTTTCTCAGCAGCTTTTCTTTTATTCACTTCCTTTTAAGAACAGTTTTCCTGGGTGACACAGAAGCCAATGAAAAAATGCATAATGAGCATTGCTTTAGGTTTCAGATAGGACACAGGATTTCCCTTATGGCATGTGAAAACCTAAAACATTTTACACAGCTCCATTTAAAGGGGGATCAAAAGTCTGATGAGATTTTTGATTATATCATAACAAATGAACTACCACAAAAAAGGGGCAGGTATATACCAGGTACTTTCTTATGTCAAACAAGGTTAACACTAGAGAGATTACGAGACATTCCTTTTTGATTTAGGCAAGTATTCATTTTACTGCGTGCCAACTTGATTCAATTAAACATGGAAAAACTGCCAAAGCCTGTAGGACATATAAAGTAAGGTACCCTAATAAAGTGGAAAGGTATGTTAGTAAAGTTCAGCATGTTTATACTAATAAAATCTATGCTTCAAGAAACTTACTTCTGTCCTCTTTGAATAGGAGAAATTTGTTCGCTAGGTGTGAGTGAGTCACATCACATACATGTCCAAATATTTTAGGGTTTTATGTACATCAAGTTGATGTTGTTAAAGTACTGCTGAGCTCATAAGAAACAGAATTTTTTTTAATGAAGTCTCACTTATTTTTTGAAGGATGGAGATTTATACAGAAATTCATCAAATATGTCTAGGACATTTAGATTACCTCTGGTGATAACAAAATGAGATATTAATAACAGATAAAGACATTCTTAGTTACACATTCTAAAGCTTATTTAAAGAACCCAGATTAGATCATAGATCAACAGGGCCTCACTGGAAGCAGAAGTCTTGTCTTACACGTGGGGATCTACACTCCAGCACTCAGTGAGACTTCGGTGAAATAAAACTGTTTAGCTTTCAAGCCAACCTTGAGGTGACTTTCCCTTAAAAATTCCTCTTGGATTGTGTATTTGGTGTACATGTTAAATAAGCAGCTCAGCTAAAAATGCACCCCTGAACATAGCTTATGTCTTTCCCCCAAAACATGTGGTAGACGGTGAGGGGTGGGGGAAGAGTAGAGAATGGGGGTAAGAGAGATGAAGAGAGACGAACAAGATAATCATCTGAGTTTTAAGAGTAGAGTGTGAGCTGCTAAGCAGGACACAGATTCTAACATCTGGAAGTTCAAGAACATTAGGATCTAAAATGAGCCTAGGGACATAAGTTTGCATGGTCCTATTAACTATAGTCGCACTGGGCCAGGTTGTACCAGGCAAAGACCACACCAGGTATAGGTTTAGATTTTGAGTATTCCCAAAGTTTGTGAGGTTGCACAAGTATGCACTTTTTCTGTCAGGGAAAGCTGAGTGTGTAGGTTAGTGTATGTAAAGAGTCAGATCTTCAGACAGTGACATGCAATACAATTGTTGGTTGACCATGTGCAAGTATATAGAGTTCATTGTAGAGACAGGTACAGTAGATGTATATTTCCTCATGCCATCTTTTAAAAGGATATGCCCTCCGGATAAATTCAAGCACTGTCAGAATTGATACCTTTCTCAGGAATTAACAAGAGGCAAAGCTCTGTAGTGCCAGGCTCCTAGTAAATTCTCTCAGCATTTCATTATTTCTACAGCTGTGGATACTTACCCCAGGAGATCCAAAGGGCCTTTTTATTGTTCTGTGGAGCTTGTAGTATTTATTTAAATAGATGGGAACACCATGTCCTCTTGTTGGGAGGGAGTCATGTGATTTTACTAGAAGGTAAGGAATGAAAAATAGAGATCATTTAATTTTACAGCTCTCTATGACTCTGGTCAAAACTTCAGCTCAGCCAAAGGGCTAGTGCAGAGAGGAGTAGTTTTCAAAAGCTTATTCTTTTTGGTTTACTGCATTGTGACTTTTTTGTAATCTCCTCAACAAAACAGGGATCAGATATGGAAAAGGAAACTTCAACAATGTAGGCTGGCCCCTGGGGAGGCAGGGCTGATTAATGGACAATTTTATGGCTCATTTGTAAAAAGGGAAACTCTAACAGAGCACTCTGTTTACTTTGTCCATACGATTCATATCAGGTTTTCAGAAACAAAAAAAGGAAAAAATGCATCTGATAGCTTGGGAAAATAAAGCAAATAGCTTATGGACATCAGCAATAAAGAGTCCAAAGTACTGGAGGATTTATTACAAACACTGATTGTGCTGGAATGGTAATGTACCAGAACATTCATTTTTCTTTATACCTTACTCTAATAGTATAAACCTAAGCCTAAATGATACATTGAATTCAATGATCTCCAACACATTTTCCTCCTCTGAGAAGAATACTAGTCACTGACATGAAGCTGGCTTAATGACTTTTTGTAGCCACTCCATACATCTTTGTACACTCAGAGTATTGTGGCTTGATTCTCTGTGCTACTGAGTTGGGCATTGGAATTGCTGCAATAGGAGCATATGTCTTCAAACCTCACTAAGAAAGTCTGATAGGCTGTGCCTTTTTTTCTTAAGTAGTCCGTACTCTCAATCCACCCCCACCCTCATCCTCATTCAGAGAGAATTAAAAAAACCAAACAAACCACACCACCCAAAACCCACACGTGGGAAAAATTCTATTAGTCCCGAATCATACTGACATAATGGCTAGGCTTGCTGCTGATAAGTCTGTCCTTTTTTGGATTGCTAGCAGCTTCATTGTTGTTCTGCCATTCCCATCAGGTGTCACCCAGATGGAATAAATATATGAGAAAGGGGATAAAGATGCTGTGAGGATGAGGACTTAAAGGGAAAGATTTGGAGTAAAGAAGAGGTTAAAAGCAGGAGATACTAAAACTGAATAAAATAAATCCCCATCTATTCACACTACATTTTGTCAAGTATAGTAATAAAAAGCTTACTTGGAAAGCACAGAGGTGACTTGAATTTGATGGGTAAGTACAGAATTGTGTGCATATAGACAGGCATCTGTATAGATGTGTGTGATATTTAGATAGTCCTATGTGCACACGTAATTTCATATATACTAGGGATTTTGAAAATGCAGAGATCACAAGTGTTTTGGAAGAACAGTTGTATTGAGCTTCTGCAAAGCCATAGAGACTCATGGTGATATTTCATTTGTATTGCAGAAACAGCTCTGAGATCTATGTCTTGTTTGTACTACAACTGACTCTTTTCCATGTGTAGCACATGCGGTGATCACTTTTAATAGTCATCAGCTGGGCAGGGACATTTATCTCCAGTTGGTATCTCAGTGAGTTCTGGATAGTTTGTTTGCATTCTGTAGGTTAATGGAGCCTCGATAAAATATAAAGGAATTTTGATCTGTGTATGCACTTCCTTGTTTCCCATGTACAAATTGTATATTTGGTAGCATGGGGCCACATCTGACATTTATATATGCACAATTTGCCTTCTTCGTAAAACTTGAAGCACATATTTACAGCCAAGAGCAGATCATAACCCTTCTTGTTTGTACAGACTTTAGGAGCGAAAGTGAGTGCTATGGAGTGTTTTATACATGGAACTAAGAGCCACATTAATTTTACCTCTAAATGGCTACATAATATTTTGAATAGAAATAAATCCAGCTTCTGGGACTTAGATGAAGTTTGGGTGGCATCTGATCATGTTAATGCAACAGCTCTGTTTTCTGATGTCGTCATATTGGTAAGCCACTAGTAAGTAGGTGGTAGAGTTGTATCTTATGTGCCATTGTGGTAAGCTATAGGGGTATCTATAGTCCAAACATCAGTTCTCTTCATGCAGCCAGAGTAAACAGCATTGTGCAGAGAACCTACACAACTCCTTAGAAGGTAAATTCAGTGTGGAAAGAGCAAAAGATACTGCAGTTTCTCCCATACAACATGTGCCTTTCTCCTCTCTGCAAATGAGCTTGCCAGTATTTTAAACAGGGAAGTGTTTTTCTTCACTGAAAAAGGAGCATTCCTGGAGACATTGTGCATGCCATGGTTGATAAGATGGCTGATTGTGTCTGTTCATCAAACTGTAGGAGCGGAGTCTTGTGTTAAACCGCTCACAGCTGTAGCTATTGGCTGATCACTAGCTTGTGCCAAAGCGGCAAGTGAGCTGTCAGTAGTATCTTGACGAAACTTCTGCTGTGGAAACAACCATTTATTTACAGGAACTTGTAATGAACTACTTATAATAAAGAAGTAATAGTCTTGCTACTGCTTTTTGCTAGGGTCTGAAACCTAACTTTGTGTAATGTACAGTAAGTCCTCCTGGAAACGTAGATTGTTCAGGAAGTGTGGCAATTTAGGAGATTGTCTGTCACACCAGATGGTTCCTGATGTCAAACTTACTTGATTCCCTATGTTTCCAGGATTTACTCTGTCAAGCAGTCAGCTATGACTCAGATCTTTTCTTCTACATGCTGCCTTAAAAAAAAACCAGGGTTCTTGTTTTATTTGGGGGTGTTTTTGTATGCAAGAAAATATGGTACACATACTTCCACTCTACAGCCACAATCACAGCCAATAACAACGATTCTTATGCAAGGTTTTGGGAGCTATGCCTTATCTTAATTGCAGACATATAAAGGTTTCTCTGTGCCCTGTCATTTGTGGGTTCATTTGGAGTGGGCAAGCAGGACATCAGCCCTGGGTTCCCACTTAGAGGGAGACCCAGAATGGAGGTTTGCTGGGGAAGCTATAGGCATGGAGCAGCCTGATGCCATTGCTACAGCAGCAACAATTGTGGATATGTAGACACTGTGCCAGCAGCGGTTAGGGCCTTTGAGTCCCTAAGTGCAGGTTAAAACAGATTTGTCCCCACATCACACTTTCTCACCTGGGCTTAGCACCCCCTCCCTGTTGACAGGGTGTAGCTCAGGGCATAGAACTTGCTAGTTATACCTCTGGGCAAGTAACAGGGAAGGCAGGACTGAGTATGCCCTTCCAGCCTGAGTCTGTTATGCACTCCTGAGCCAGTGAATATACTCCAAACTCATTCCCAGAAGCTAATCTTAGAAAGGTCTAAGGGTGGGTGCTGGGGACAAGTCTGGAATGGACTCACTGTCAAACTCTAGAGCCAAGGCTGATTTTTCTGCCCCACCCCATCCATCAGATGGGGTGGGGCAAACTGTACTTGGTCTTGTCTTCCTTTAGACCTCAATCTGACCAGCCATACATGGGCTCTACATGGGGCTCTGTGAAGTGTATAGAAAAGACAGAGTCCTCCCTTTGAGCCCTGCTGCATATAAAAATATACAGACTTTAGCCCCTAATGTTGTCATCACAACATACCAACCTCTTACATTTTTTCATGTAGTTTAATGCTAAATATTCCTAGGGAGGTTGTTTCACTCACTTTCTGGCAAAGTATTTAATTGGCTAATTGAGTTTCATTCCTCATGCCTGCAGCACTCGTATTTTCCTATGCAGGTGTTGTCCTTGTTTGTTACATGTCATGGAAGTTATGGCACTGACAAAAATACTTTTGCATTGGCTAGATGCACATATTTATTTCAGTTTTTCAGGCTAAATTATTTAAAGGATATTTTACATTAAACTAAAATGAATAGCACACCATGGTGAAGTGTGCTGGAATCAACACTGGTTGATCTCTGAAAGCAGGCTATGTGTGTCATGAGCTCAGAAGCAAGGGCTATGGCCTTAAAGCACTGGCTTCTAAAGAGGCCAGATTTTCAGCAGAATTAACCCGCCAATGTCTCCCATTTAGGCACTGAGGTGATTGGGCTGGGGAACAGGAATTGTGCACTTTTCAAAATCTCACTTCAACACAATGCTCTGAGTGTTTTTGAAAATCTGGGCTTCAGTATTTTTCAAGGACATTTCTACTACCTCAGGGAAGCATTTCCCAAGGCAAAATAGCATGAAATCTAAGCTTTTTCTTACGTTTCAGTTCCTGGATGCTGACCATATCGTGAAGCTTTGAGTCCATTGCTTCTGAAAAAGCAATAGGTAGCTTTTTGAGGCAAACATGTCCATAGAATAAACTTGGATGCATTTAGTAAAATATTGCATTTTATTAGAATCCTTATGAGAATTTGTAGGTAAGTGGCCTTCATCCTTCTTCAAGTTGCCTTCAGGTCTCTTTTACTATATGGAGCAAAAGCATAACAAAGCAGCTGAGCACCTAGTGCAGTGGGATGCATGTAGGACAGTGGTGATTTCTAGCTGTTGCTGTGCTGCTGGAGTGATCTGTGTGGCTGTGGTGGCAGCTGATATTTTTCCATCCCCACTCCTTGCCAAATCAGTGCCCAGGATGGTTGCCCCACCCTAATTACAGTACTGGTAAGGAGGAATTAAATGTGGTTGCTTCCATGGTTTGGCAGTGTAGGGAGGGAGGAAGGGGGTGTTGTTTGTATAGCACTTTTGTTCCTAATGCTTTTCTGATAAGCTCAAGCTGTTAAATTCTAGCTAACCAATCAGGAGAACAATTTACTACCCCTGTGTCACTTTAAGTGGCCTGTCTGGCTGAACCAGGATGTATTCAAATGAAAGTTAACAAAGTATGTTTTCTTTTGAAGATTTGTCTGCTGCAAAGAACTCAGAGGGAACCTTTGAACAGGCCTTCCCAACCCTTAGCAGCTGAAATATCCATTGTGCTTCCCTGCTGGTTCAATAACTGCAGCTATTTTCATTTCCAGCACATTTGGAAGCAAACAATGTGAATCTATTTTATTTCATTGGAGAGATTCATAATGAAATGGCAAAGGGCTTGCATTTTTTAAATGTTTGGCCCCCAAATATCCTCCTCTTTCCAGATCCCTTAAGCCTTGCTTAGGTGACCCTTACAAGCTGAGCAGCAAAATCCTGCTGGGGGAGAGAGGCCCTGAGCTGCCACAGTCTCCCTTGTGGTCTCTGCCTATCAATGTCGGCTCTTAGTCTACAATGAGGCTGGACTGTCTTGGCAGGGAAAGCTTCATGGGATCAGGTATAATCCCCCAGAGAAAACAATTGTATGCAATGAAAACTTGAAAACATGAAAGGAAAAGATTTTCAGTTAGTAACTCCTCTAAGCAGAGCTTTATTGATAAAAAGTACCTCTGCCAGTTTTCTATAGCTACCTTTTATCATGCCAAGCCCTCAGGAAAGCAGTACTCATGTTATACTATTAGTCCAAGATGAAGTATTCTGCTAATTAAAAAAAGGGGGGGGGGAGTAGTAGTTTGGCTAGCAAGCTTAATAAAAGGCTGCTGACTGATTGTATGGCATTTGTTTTGATATGCAGATTTTTCACACATCCTCCCTCTTCTACCTCCAGGTATTTGTATTCTGTCCATATCTGGAAGGCATTGGGTGTTATGAATTCTGAATTAAAAGATTGACATTCAGATATTTTTTCTTATATTTCTTTTAAAGTAGCAGTTCCAAGTCTACTATTTCTTCAAAGAGCATCACTGCTTTTGGATTTTGACGTTGTTTTTCTCTGAAATATAAGCACATTGCTGATTTTTATTCACATGTTATTGGCCAGCAAATAGAAAGAGAGAAATGGTGAAAGAATATCCACTGACTTCTGCTTCACTACAGTATGCCACTTTTTAACATGATGTATAACATACAATTAAGCTACTAATACATTTTATTTCCAAAGTGAGCTAGTTTGAGAGCTCTGAGTATTGCAAAATGCCATGGTGGCAGTGCACTTGCAAAGCCTGCCACTTTAAGGGCTAAGTCAGGCAGCCAGCAGGTGCTTGATTGCAGCCATTTTAAAACACTGACTACCTATATAAACACAGCGGTTTATGGCTGGCAGCTAGAGCAGAAACACTACCTGGCTGCACCGCATGGGTGATCTAGCAGGAGGCCTGGGTCTGATCTAAAACTACACCCTGCTCCTAGTGGTGTGGGAGCCCCCAGGAAATGCCAGGCTAGTTACCTCCCTGGTGAAAGGTGAGGAGGGGTGCCTTAACCCCAGCCCCCACCTTTGGGTGGGTTTTGGAGGCAGTTGTGGTGAGCCAAATGTGGCAAGTGGAGTGCTACCTGAGCCTATGGGAGTGGTTGACTCTGAAGCCCTGAGAGTGGGTGGTGTAGTGAGGCCCTAAGGAAGAGGGTGGAGTTGTGAAGGCCCTGAGAGGGCAGGAATGTAGGTGGCCCCGCACAGAGTAGGGTTGAATGGGAGTAGGCCTGAAGGACTGTGCATGAGGGGGGCTGAGTAGGGCTGAACAAGGAGTAGGCCTGAAGGGCAGTCACAGGGGCATGTTGAGTAGGGCTGAACTGGGAGTAAGCTTGAAAGGTAGTACAAGGGCCATCCCTGTGAGTAGTTGATTGTAAGGATGATGTGAAGGTCCCATGGTGGGGTGTGGTGTAGAAACCCTAGTAGGAACCCCAGGAGTGGGGAGCAGGCTAGGGTATGCCTTTGGACACCTAAGGCCATTGTTGGGCCAGAGGCCAAGCAGGGGGCTCAGCCAAAGTGTGAGGGGCACGTTCTGACCCTGGTAAGTCCTCCACTGCTAGGAGGCTGAGTGTGGGTCAAAAGTAAGACCTGTAGTTTGAGCCTAATGGTCTGCTGCTCCAGGGTAGGAGTGAGAGTCCCTGTGAGAGCCTGGAGCACCAGTCATGGTGTAGGTTAAGAACATTATGTGGATGCCAACTGCCATGGGCTGTGGTGTAGGGGAGGTTCAGAGCTGCAGATATCACGCCTGGCATTGGGGCATGTAATGGGTAGTCTGCTGCATTTTTCACCAGTTTATGGGAACAGTTAAGTCATGACAGGAGAGACTGGGCAGACTCCCCCTTGGGACAGGTGATCAGGCTGTCATGAGACCCAGCCCTGAGCGTGCCCTCTGTTGCAGCCACTTTATAGGCTGACCGGACCTTGTGGGTAAATGTTACCCGTAAAAGGTTAATATCATTTGTGGCCACAAGTACATGTGAGTGACCATGTTTGTGACTGGGTTGCCAGTGTGTTTTTTTTTTTTCTAGGTACCATGCAAAACTACAGCTCAGAAAGACTGCTTACAGACGCTTAAAAAAAATGGTGCTTTATTTTAAACTCCATGTACTCCTGCATCAAACCCAGCCCATGCCTAGAAGAGGCAGTGTGCCATTTGGACCTAGCTCCCCCAACGTCTGTATAGATCAAGCACTTTAGTGGGGCTTTTTTGGTGCTTTTATTTAATAGCTGACTGAATCAGCTTTAGATAAAATTGCCAAAATGCCCCACTGAAGCACCTGATTTATACAGAAGCTGCAGAGCTGGGTTGAAGTAATGTGCTGTTTCTTCCAGTAAAGTGCACATTTTTTTGTTTTGTTGTTTCAGTAACTGCAAGCAGCCAAAACCACTGAACTGATCACATTTTGTCTACTCTTACTGTCTCAGAATAGCTTGTTTGTATGGCCCCTACCTCTTGTTTCCCTTTCTGTTCCCTGCAGCCCATGGGCCCACTGTGTGTGAGTAGTAGAAATAAATCATTGTCTGGGTTTCCCTACCTGACTTGGGCTCGTGGGCTAGGATTGCCATATTTCCAGTTTCAAAGAAGACACCTATCAGGGGGAACAGTTCACTCCCAACCCACAGCCCCCCATCCCCCTGGGCTGAGGCTCCTGCACCATGCTAGGTGGCCTGGCCATCGCCCCACCTTCCCTCTTCTTCCTTCCCCGCTCCTGCCCCTGCAGGCAGCATCTCCTGGCCACTCTGCCCCTGTAAACATGAGTACCGGCCCCTGTGCTGCTGGTTTAGCCATGGAGTTCCCCACTGCCCTCAAAGGTCCCCCTGCCTCCTTTCCCACGGGGGAGGCAGGTATTTCCCAGGCCCAGCCCTCCAACCCCCGTCCGCAACAGAACCGAGGCTCGTGCAGACACACGTGGTGCTCTGTGCCTCCAGTTGTCCTTCCAGGCATTTGTTAAGATTTCAAAAAAATTACCCAGACAGAGATCAGAGGACTGGAAAACAGGGCATGTCAGGGAAAACCCAGATGTATGGTGACCCTATCATGGGCAGATCTGGAGAATAGGAAAGCAGTTACTCCCTTCCAGGGGAAGACAGTTTCACACTTCAGATTAAATCTTGGAGTGTCTGTGTATATGCTTCTGAGAGGTTAGGAGCCTTGTGGGCCTTAACCCAGGTGTCATGCTCCTACCTAATCTTTATTCAAACCATGAGGTTTTCCTTCCCTTGCAGTAAGTTCTCTTATAGTTAAATTAGCAGTTTCTGATTCCCCAAGAAATAAAGTGGAAAGTAAAACTCCACTCCTGTTTCTGATCTTTAAAATTCAAACTCTTGTCTGCAGGAATATAGAACAGGGGTTAAAATCATGTCACTTTCATTCCAAAGAGAATAAATGAATGAATATAAGAGCTCAAGGTGTCATCTGTAATTAGCCCATTTTGTTTTAATCCAGTTGTAAAGAGTTTTGAGAGAGGTTGGTATGTTTTGGACATTTGTCACTTGTACAATCACCTTGCAATCCCATCAAAACAAATCCATTATCTTTTCTGATTAGAGAGAGATTTTAGTTAACCAGATTTACAGGGTGATATTGGCTAGAATGATAGTTATACATGCTGGAATGCTTTTCCAGTCATGTTGTGTTTATAAAAGGGATTGATCCAAGACTACTTTAATTTTTTATGGTCACATTTCTGGGGAAAATATAAATAAACAGATTGCTCTTACCACAAGTAATAGTTTATAGTCATGGTTAAATTATAATGGAATGTCACTTAATAACTTCTGGAAATAACTGGTGCATATTAACTTTATAATCTGAAAATAATACAGCATGTAAGTAGCAAGTAGAGTTGGGAAAAAATTCTCCATGAATGTTTCCATTTATCATGTTATACCATTTTAGATTTAGGGGTAATGGATATACATACAGTCTGTTTTTATTTGGATATTTTATTTTGCTTGCACATCAGTTCTGATCCAAATAAGGGTTTTGTGTTGTCATGTCAATTGCACCACATGTCAAGACATCCCTAATCTTAAACCTCTGATCCAATCAACCCTGAAGCTTTGGGGTTGGTAAAGTTATGAAACTGCATAAGCAGTTTTAATAGTCTAATACATCAAGCCTGAAACCCAAAGCCAAGTACTCCCCAGCTCACTTGGGACTGTTCAAAGCTCCAGCTATGATTTCTGTGGCTTGATTCTGACTCTAAAATAAATTCTTCTACTCTAAACTGAAGGGAGGTTAGGGAGAGAGAGAGAGAGAGACTGTCTGGCTTATTAATTCAGCTCCTTCTTTGACTCTTTGGTCAGCTTGGGTAAGGTTCAGACACTTAGAACAATTTACTTTACAAGAAACCCATAGATTATTTTATGCTATTTCACAAGCGTGACAATATTCAGTTCTGGTCTTCAGAGAGCAGTTTGGTTGGCTATAACCATTGAATATGCCCAGGATATGGCTGTGGAGATCACAAGGACTGAGGGGTTCATGCCAAAGTTGTACCAGAGGCAAGATTTTTTTGTGGGTGATATGTTTTAGTGGACCAACCATGTGGTTGGTATAGATGCAGGCAAGCTTTCGAGTATCACAGTACCATTCCTCGGGCTTCATGGTTATGAACATGATGATGAATAAACATGATAAATTGAAGTTTTGCTAGAAAATTCTTAAAAAGGAGGGTTGGGATGGGCTATGAAGGACTTTTTTGAAGTCCAGACCTCAAATATGGTCCAAGCCATATCTGTTTTGACATAGAGAACCACCTGAAATTGTAGAACCTGACTTGAGGAATCTGCCATTAATATAGACAGGGTGTAAAGTATTTAAGTCTTGTGACTGGCTTCAGTTGTTTGATTCCAGGTAAAGGTCTTGTAGGGGAAAAATCTAGTGATGCCCTTTTTAAAATTGAATTAATAGGGAACTATTACAGCAAGGGGAGTAGCTACTATTTTGAAATTAGACAGCTTTATGCTTCCCATCTTGTTGTCTCTCCTGCCTCCAACTAAATATTTTCCTAGCTAGACATCCCTCTTGACCAACAACAAAGACTGGAGATTAAGCCCTGGAAAATAAGGAATTAGCCCCAGGTGATTAGAACTGTATATCCTGGCTCCACAAGAGTCCAGTTAGAGTTCTTGAGTTAGTTGGCTAAAACTGTTTGTGAAAGGATTCCTGACAGAATTTTAAATACATGAATCCATAATGGTGAATGTTTTCCTCCCTAAGAATCTGGAACAAAGCCTATTGAAATCATTGGATATATTCCTGTTGCTTAAGAAGATTTTGGGGATCTGGCCATGTATACTTGTTGGTAAAACAAAGAAAGCCTTTTCCTAGTGCTTGAAACCAGATAAGAGTAATAATTAATAAGATGCTTGTTCAAGCTTAGTTTGCATACCATTTTTCATATTCATTTTAATAGGGACAGCTTCTCAAATGAATTGAGGAAATATACTTTCCTCCAAATTACCATTTGTGGGAGTAACTGACAAGAATCTGTATTTGTTACATAACCTCTAGCTCTTTTTTGCACTCTTGTTCTGATTCATACACAGGGATAAGAGAGGCATAACTACCCAGAGGACACTCCAACCCCTTTTTCATTGCCTATGAGATGTGGTTGGTAAAAATCCAAACTGAGGTGGAATGAAGCTACTTTTAGTCCTCCACTTCTGCCATACTTGGGTTGTTGGGTTCTTGGTGTAAAACAACTAGGCAAAGGATCCTTGGTCATGCCTTTCTTTCACCAACTGTACCTACTATTGCAGCATGTGGGAAGTCAGAATGATGTGGGAATGAGTTGGCAGGATTACTTAATCCAAACTAGGGTTACCATATGTCTGGATTTTCCCAGACATGTCCTCTTTTTGAGTCCCCCTATCTCTGCCTGGGCAGGTTTTTCAAATCTGAGTAAATGTCTGGGTTTTTGCTGTGCTCTGCTGGTAGGAGCAGGGGATGGAGGGGGATATTGGGGATGGGCGGGGATTGTAAGCAGGGAGCTGGAGGCAGGTAAGTCTGGGGTTGTGGGGCTGGGGCTGTGGCAGGGCAGATGGGCTGGGGTGAGGAGTGTTGCCTGGTCCCTTCAGTGGCCTTTCAAGGGGCCATGGCTAGGCTAGGAACAAAGGGGTTGGTGCCCTTGCTTGCAGGGGTGGAGCAGCCAAGAGATGCTGTGGGGGAGAAGGGAAGGTGAACCATGGCCAGGCCTCCTGCCATGGCTCGGCAGCCCTAGCCCATGTTGTGGGGGGCGGTGTCATAAATCTCCGTCACTGTTCTCTCCAGACTGTGCTAGAGACAGACTTGCTCTGAGCCACTGTGCTCTGGTTGGGTTGGGATGGGGGAAGCTGGGGCCTCTCCAGCAGGGCTGGGAGAAGCAGGAAGCTCTTGGATGGGAGTGCAGAGGAGCAGGCGGCTGCTGGCTGGGAGTGAGGGGCACCAGCAGGTCTGGGGGAGTTAGGGGACTGTGGGTTGGGAGTGTCACTGGCAGGGTTGGGGGAATCAGGTGACTGTGGGTTGGGAGTTAGGGGAACCAGCATGGCCCAGGGGTGCAGGGTACTGCAGTTTGGGAGTAAAGAGCACTGGCAGGGCTGGGGTCTGTGGGTCAGAAGACAGGGACAACAGCAGGGCTGGGGGGAGGTGGGGACTGTGGCTTGGGAGTGAGGAACAACAGAATGGGCAGGGGCACTCCCATATCACTGCCCCTTCCACAGTTATATTCCCTCTCGGGCACCAGTTGTCCTCTTTTTTGGTACAGAAAATATGGTAACCCTAATCCAAACCAAAATTTTCCTTGTGTCAAGGTAATCCTCCAGTGACTATATCCATACGGTTCAGGCCTGATTTGTTGTGGTAACTTGATGCAAAGCATTCCTGATGTACCAGAAACTCTGGACCAACAAAATTACATTAGTATAAAATTATTTTTCTAGATGAATGAGATTTACTTTATGCATAATAGTACAGAGGAAGAAAATTCACACTGAACATGCTTTAGGGGACTCAACTCCATGAACTCTTACGATTAAAAAGCATTGTAAAGTGAAGTATCATTTTAAACAGCTGGACAAGGCAGGAGGAGACCCATGCCAGACATTCAGCAGGTGCAGAGGACAGCAGGAGGGCAGCAGCACTTGTTATAAAACTTACCATTAAAGATAATTTTTATTAGTAATTTTATTAGAGGAAAGGATTTTTTTATTATTGTTTTTTCATTAGGAAGAAAATTCTTGCGTTAGTCACATTTATATTGAAACTGAGGCTTAATCACTCTCAACCTCTAAAAGGGCATATTGTATGCTACACAGCAGGCTTGAGGCTTTAAGTTGTATTTTTAACTTGTCCAAGTGTTCTGTTTCTCACTTGGAAAAGCTGAGTAACTTGTACAATTTACATACCTAGTAGAGGCTTTGGCTTTTATAGACATTGGGTTGTATTTTTAATTTTTTTTTAAATGGTGCATCAAGTCTTAGTTTTGCAAAACCTGAGGTTGGTAGCTGCTACACTATGAACACTCAGCCACTCTTTCTGGAGGATTTCTGTGGTATTAAAAAATATACAGGAGCCATTACGCTTCTCACCTTCCCTGCTCACCTCCCCCTCACTGCACACTCACACAGTCACACACAGAATCACCAGGCATAGTCATTATTTTTTAACAAATATTTTTGCTTTAATTTTGCAAATTTTTGTTCTGTTTTTGTAACATTTATTTCAAGTGTTACTCTGTGTAATTTGGGATTGTCCCCATAGGCTGGTTGAAATGTATTTTATCTTGCTGCAGTACCTGTAATGTATTACATAGTTGAGAAATTCATCCTCTTTTTGCCATAGCTAACAAAGCAAAATAACTTTTTGCAGTAGAAGCAGCCACTACCATAACTGATATCGCTTATGAGGCCAAATTTATTATAGGTACATTAAAAAGTAATTTCACCTGAAAGGAAGAACCCAAGTTGCGGAACCAGATGTTTTGTTAGCTTCAAATCCTATCGCATTTCACTTTCCATATTGGCATTGTTTTATTTTTTTCATCCCCAGTATGGACACACTCATACTTCCAGTTTTGTAATATGAGGACTAATTCTGTGCTGGTTAATGTGAAAAGGTACCTCCATTACAGGGTTTTAGCAGAAGGCTCCCTTCTAGTATATCATGGTTTGTTTGTTTTTTATCTACATGTTTTTTATTTTTCTTTATAAAATGCTAAAAGTCATTCACTTGAATAAAGAAATAAAAACAATATAGAGCAGGGTGGGGAATAAAGTTGCAATGGGCCATAAGTCATTTACTTGGGTGTTTTGCATTACAGGGCAATATACCACCACACAGGTGCAACCATACATGTAAAGATGTTAAATGTGCATTTTTCCAAAACATAACCAAAGAAACACCTGTGCTAAATAACAATGTGTAGATACTCTGAAAGTTCATATTGCCAGATTCTTAGCTGTTGTAAATCAGCATAATCATTGACTGAAGTCAATGGGGCTAGGTCTTGTTACGCCAGCTGAGGATCTGGCTGGTCATCTTCAATAGCCTGTAATGCACTTTGTTACTGAGTGACTTGTGGTTTCCCACTGTGCTGTGGTAAGTACATTCCATGAAGTCTACTTTTCAAGTGCAAGTCTGAATAAGTAGCCTTAGCAAAGAAAAGCCAGTGCCTCAATCTTTTCTGATTTAAAAATATAATTTAAAAATATTTGATATTTTATGAAATGTCTAATTAGGCGCAATATATTTTGGATCATATGTTGTCCTTATGCCACCAGGGTAAAACTAGAAAAACTCCCCTGACCCAGGTAAGAACACTATCTCATTTTGCCTTTCCCTTCTGTTATTAACTGTCATGGTCAATTTTGGCTCTCTCTTTTCTTTATTCCCATCTCTTGTAATATACATTAGTGTAATTTTTACATTTATATGTGATTGTCCTTTCCTTGGAAACCATCATACACCTGAGAGTAAACAAAAAGTCTGAAGGGGTATTTATTCAAGACCTTTAAAGTTCTTGAATGAAAGAAGGTATCAGGTTGTAGCTGTATTTGTCTAGAGGTGAAAGGAACTGAAAGTCATGGTAGAAGTGATATCTTTTATTAGATCAACTAGATTTTTGAAAAAAAAAAATCTTTAATTGCAAGCTTTTAGGCACAAGCACCCTTCTTCAGGCATAGGAGAAAATATTGTAAAAGTTCTTCTGGGTAGAAATGAAAGTTCAAATTTCATAAAGAAAACAGTAAGGCTAATGTTGAGGTAGCAACTTTCCCACACTTAAATACATGACCAACAAGTTACAGGATTAGTACAACATGAATAAGTGCTGTGTCATTCAGTGGGATAGAAGATTTAAATGCAGATTCTTTCAAAGGAGCAAAAGCCAGTGGGGGAGTAAAGGCCATTCCACCTGTAAGGGCTCTGTGCTGTAGCCAGGCAACTAAATCAGCAGCACTCAACCCCCTAAGCTAAGCCAGCTGAGTCTCGGCCTGCTGATCAGTTCTAGAGTTGCTTTAAAGGAGCTCTTGCAGCAGCTGGCCCCTGATGCCCAACAAACTGGCTTTAGTCTGTAAGCAGCTCTCACTGATGTGACTTCCCTGGTGCCTGTTCCAGCATTCCTGCCTGAGGACCCAGTTCCTGAACTTCCAGTAACCCCTTGCCTTGGCATGCGAACCCTGTTTTGACTTCAGGTTGCTTCCTGACATCTGTTTCTGGTAACCCCTCTGGCTCAGTACATGAACCCAAGTTTGACTTCAGCTTGTCCCCTGACTACAGGCACTAGACTGGCTCTACCCACTAAGCCAAATGCTTCTGTGGACCCTGACACCACTTTTGCATATGTTCATCATTCTAAAGCTGACCTTAAAGTTGGGCACAAAATTGTTCTATCTGCCATTAGCACTGAAAAGATATCCAGGTCCCATCTGTTTCCCCCTAAAAGCATCTCTCTCTGATGAGGATTCCACTGTCTACCATATCTGCTAACTGCTTTGGGAGACTGGAGATTAGCTGAAAATTCAGTGTCCTTTTTTCCAGACCAGAGGTTTTGCCAGTGTCCAGTAGGGATGATCCTAATTTTACTTAAACCAGCACAAATCACTGACTCTTCACTGAAATCAATGGGATAGGAATTAGGACTGTGTGAAATTTTACCTAGTGTTTTGTTTCAATGCTGTTTCGACTTTGTTTTGAGCTCAAAACAGTGAAATCAAAAAGCTTCAAAACAGCCTCAAAATGAAACGAGGACAGTAGAAATGTTTTGAAGCTGGGCTTGCTTATAGGGAAACAGAAAGTAAGGAGAGGGAGGGGAAGGTGGGGAGGATGGGACTGCTCTGATAGTAACATGTGTAGCTGGCCAGTGACTGTGGTCCTTCCCTGAGGTCCCTTCCAATCCCAGTGGTCTGGGAGTGGGACAGAAAAACAGCATAAAAAACAGAATTATTTGAACTGCCCAGCTTTCTGCCTTGGGGTCAGTTACTGAACTATATCTTCCAGTAGCTCAGCAGCGTCGGAGAAAAGCTATCACTTCCTACCTGCTAGCCTGTTACTAGCAAGTAACCTTTTGCTTTCTATACCCTTTTATTATTATATTCATTCATTCCTCTCAATTGATTCCTCCCCACAAATCCTCTTTTTGTTCTTGTTAGTCTATTTTAGTTCTTTTCCCCCAAGAAAAGAACTCTGTGCTTTTTCTAACTGTGTGCATTCCATTCACTGTGCAGGGAAGCACAGCATATATTGCATATTATAATTTAGAATTTATTCAGAAAACATACTAACTCCATTTATATGTTTTGTTTATTATATAAATACACACATATATACATTACATAAATACGTACATACAATTATCTACATATATTAAATAAATACAGATTACATAACAGAAGAGTGCATAGATTTTCCAGCATACCAAGGTAAACACACTATAAAACACATCATGAAGTGTGCTGGAAAGGCAGCTGGCAGGCCTTCATGGAGGAGTAGAAGAGGGGGTAGGAGGAGAGCTGTAAGTCTCTTTCCTCCCCCTCCCTGGAAACTGAGATGCAACCTCTTTCCTACAACTAGCAGGCATGAGGGTTCCAGTTCTACTGACAGCAAGGAGAGGGGAACAGTGCCAGTGCCAGTGCCTGTGCCTGAGTCTGTATCGTTTCCAAGAGCACCAGCCATAACCCCCCACCCCACCACCAACACCATGACAATAAGCAGCACCAGCATGATGGTCTCTTTCACCCCCATTTCACTTCCCATGATGAGCCTACCAGTGCCAGATGAAGAGCTGGAGCTGGATCTGAGTGCTATAGCAAGGGAAATTATGGGGGAGGAGGAGCAATCATTCGAGTTTGTGCTTCACACTCCTCAGGTTTCCCCTAGAGGCAGGTCTCCTTCCCCAGAAGGCATTTTGGAGGAGGTTGAAGTAGAGGTGGTGGAGGCAAGTGGCTCAGCTGAGTCCGCTCCTTCTGTTGCTGTGCTGCATCTGTACATGCACCCACATCCCAGAAGTGAGCAGGTAATATGGTCTGGGATCATTTCGAGCTGGTAAATGATCCCACGTACACTATCTGCCTGCACTGCCAAGCCAAAACCAGCTGGGGCAAGAGAACAAAGCACATGAGCACCATGGGGATGCTGATGCATCTCCACAGGCACCACTCATTGCCCTCGCTCCTCCTTAGCCTGGCACCAGTGGGAGCATGCCCAAAAAGCAGCCCCCTTCTTGCTCTAAAGCCCCTTTGCCTGTGAAGCAGAGGCAGGCCACTGCAACAGTGGGGGAAAGGTGGACATAAAGGGTGGGGTGCTGCAAAAGTGAGTGAGATCACCCAGACCACAGGGGAGATGCTTGCTGTGGATGGCCAGCCCTTCTCCTTAGTTGTGTGGCTAGGGCTCATGGGACTCATGGCCCCATCATACCAAGTGCCCACAGGCACCACCTTCAGCAGGACAGTGGTACCCTCCCTGTATGAGGCATGTAGGGAGTACTTGAGGGAGGAGCTGTGCAAGGCAGGTCTTCAGGTGGCCTTACACTTCACCTTGGACATCTAGAACAGCTGGGATGGAGACCATGCATATGTCTCCCTCACAGGAAACTAGTGCAACCAGTCAGGCTGTTGGTGGGTTTTCCTTCAAGCTGAGGTGATGGATGAGTCCCACACAGCAACTGAGATCATGGGGGCCATGGACCGCTTGGTGCAGGGGTGGCTTGTTGGGCAGGGTGAGCTCATGGTCACCGACAACAGGGCCAATTTGGTCACGGTGGTCCATGATGCCAACTTTGTTGGCATCCACTGTGTGGCACACAAGTTTCACCTTGTTGTCAAGGATGCGTTGGAGGGGGACAGGGCTGCTGGTGAAAGCACCAGCATCACCAGCAAGCTCACTTCCAAATGCAGAAAGATGGCAGGCTATTTCTACCAGAGCATCAAGGGGGGCAAGAGTCTGTGGGACAAACAGGCAGAGCTGAACATCCCACAGCACAAAAACATGCTGGATGTGGAGACTCTGGAACTCCACATACCTGATGCTCAAGAGGCTGGTCATGACATGGCCTTGTTCAGAGAGACTGGGATGAGCAGCCCCTTTAACAGAGCTGAGTGGGCTACCATCTCCCAGATCTTGGTGGTCTTCAATTCCTTCCTCAAGGCCACTGAGACCCTTAGTGCTGGCAATGCCCTCCATAGCCAGGTGATCCCTGTAGGAAGCCACAAAGGCTCACTATCTCACTGAGGACATGAAGTCACTATTGTGCAACCCCTTGGCATACTGGGCAAGCTGCATTCAGATGTGGCCAGATCTAGCCACGGTTGCCTGGGAAAACCTGTCCTGTCTACTGACCAGTGTTCCAAGTGAGAGTATGTTCAGCGTTGCTGGTGATGAAGTGACACCCCACAGCATCTCCTTGGATCCTGGTTTGATGGACCAGCTGGTGTTCCTCAAGGTGAAACTCCTGCTGCAGGGATTTCCCAAGCTCCAGGTGCAGATGGAGTGAATGGTACCCTCCTCACTCCATCCACACCTATTTCTTTTTGGTTTCTGAACCATTTAATGCCCTGTTCTCAGAGCTGGAGGGGGCACTCACTGCATCATCAGCCAGCAGGGGAAGAACATATTCCTGCTGAGGTCCCATGCCAGGATGAACTTGGAGGTATGGACTAGGGCTATGGGGAAGGAGGAGTCCCCAGGTCCTGGGCTTGACCACTAAAACTTCACCCTGCCAGGGTTGGGAGGCCTGGTGGGACTGCCAGTGGTGTGTCAGCCCCAGGAAGTGCCAGGACTGAGGATTGCCCTGGTGAAAGGCAGGTAGGAGGTTCTATAACCTCCAGCCACCACATGCACACACTTCTGGCTGTTACGTCTTTGATAAGCCTGAGGCTTGCTGGTTGCAGTAAGACTCCAGGTGAACTGCGCTTAGCTGCTTGGGATGCCAGCTTTCGGATTGAAAAACCCTTTGTCAGTCTGAGGAAGCACCTGCAGTTGGTGTGTGCACTGTTCCTGGATGGAAGGAATAGTAAAGAAGCCAGAGGCTGGCATGCAATGCAGGCAAGAAAGCCAGTCAGTGAAAATGGAAATGGAGGTGTCCCAGGGTGAGGGACAGGCTAGGGTAGGGTGGGGTGGGGGAGGGGGGCGGGAAGAGGAATGTAGCAGCACAGGTAAAAGTGTTCTCTCTTATACCAACGTGTATTAAGAGTAACTTAACTTCAGTCTGTCAAGTGGTACAAGAGCAGATTGTAGCCCTTTACTATTTTTAATTTGCAAAGGGCAGGAGATACTCAAATTCTATTACAAAGCAGCTTCAAACTATCATATAATAATAATAATAAAATCCTTACAATGAGATTCAAGTAACAACCAATTTACGATAAAGCTTTTAATAAACATGTCTAAATGCACGTTTAATTTAGATTTAGCAAGATAGTTACCTATGATATACTGAACAACCAGACTGTTGAAGAGGGACTAATAAATTAAATAAATAGCATAATAGGTAAATTATTTTAGCTTTATTATCAGAACTAGTCTATGTGAAATAAATGCCAGTTGGTAATCTTGAACAGGTAATGTTCTAAAATTATAGCTGGCTACACCAATAGTTGTGATGGTCGCCATACATTATTTATATTTACTAAGCTCTGTATATTACCAGAGACCCACATTTGTTGACTGCAGTAGGGGATATTCTTGATGGGTAAGACAGAATAATAACCTGCCTTTTCTTCCTCTGCCACTATTAAGCACAGAGCAGACTAGTAAAATGGAATGGTTATCACAATGTATGTTTCTTATTATAAACATCTTCATAATATACCATGAATTACACTGAACTGCTTATTATTTCACTCATAGTTCAATTTTGTGGAAGTGACTCCTCTTGTGTTTCCTGTCAAATTATTTTTAATGAGATAAATGGATATATGAAGATAGAGAATTATATTAATTCCCTCAATATAATCCAGGCCAGCAGATGCACATTCCCTGAATTTTACCAGGCGCAGTTATTTTTCCAGCTTCTCAAGAATACATTTATATTAATAGCAACTTCAGCCTCTTAATTTTTCTTTTAACTGCTGAATTTTGTACTGCTGAACTGTAGTAATGTAGCTGTTTCAGGAATTCAGGACTGATTGACCTATTACTTACACGAGTGTAAATTTGGAATAATTCTTGCTGACTTGTAATTTTATGGCAGTGTAACTTATTAGCTTTAGTGTCCCCACTTACATGTAACTCCTGCTATTCTGGCATTTACAGACAGAAGGATCTCAAAGGTCTGGTTGCTCATGTGTCAAAGACATGAGAAGAACCTGTGGGGCCAGACAAACAGCCAGACTGACATGTAAGGGCAGCTAACAACAGACCCTAGATAGCCTTCATATGGCCAGGATCAGCCATCCATGTAAGCTGCGTCTGGATTTTGCACATTGTTCGGAGGAAGGAAATGTATGGTAGAGAATCTACTTCTAACAACAGGGCAAGCTCCAGCCTCACAGCTGCTTTTACTGGTAAGGAAGGAAGGTGCAGAGAGCTCTCTATATTCCAAGGTGGTGCCTAGAGCCACAGAAGGGGAAGAATAAGTGACCTTTATTACTTGGCACACAGGGGAGCTTCAGGACGGAAAGTATTTTGCATTGCATGTGGTAAAGAGACATATGACAGCTCTATCAAGAAGCAAGATGTCACGTAAACCAAAGGAGTTGGGCACAGGCTGCAGTTTTTTGCTAGGTGCCATACAATCCATCCACTTCTTGCTGGGTCAAGGTCAGGAGAATGTGGTTAGGTGGTGGTAGTTAAGACAGCCACACAAGGGGAGCATCTACATGTGCTCTTGACTGTGCATTTCATACTGTGCGGTCATTTAGTACTTGCTAAAGCACTACTTGTACCTGCTGGTACTGCACAGTCCCAGCAGTGCAGAGTTATTTTTTGGTGTTACGTCGCTGTAACTTGTTGCTATTGTGCAGTAGCATTAGCATCATGGTTTCTGCCCACTGACACCACATCCCATAGACCGTAGCTCATTGCTACGACAATGTAGCATTTCATGTAGTTGCGCCCAAGGTGAAGTGCCCAGTACTTGTACCAGTCTTCCCAAGACACCTCAATAACCTTGAGCAGTCCAAGTACCAGCCTACCAAGCTATCCCCAGCTTCCCATTCAGATTTCTACCCTGTGAATTCTCAGATACCTTTCCCATCAGGTCTTTTTTTCCCCACCTCTGTTCTGCACTTCCTCATCACCATCACCAATCATATATTTTTGGCTACATGAAGATTATTTTTTAAAACAGGGGCCTGTTAAAGAATTTTCATAAAATGTCACATGTGGAACAGAACAGGCTTCACAGATATGGGAATACAGCTACACACAAATATACCTTTAGAAAGAATGTAGTGGTTTAAGTCAAGGGGCCAGTGTAAAGCAACTAAAATATTGCAAGATAGGAATGGTGGTCTAGTGCAGTGACCCTTTTTTTTAACCAGGGTACCACAGCACCCAGGATGTCACAAGATCCTTTTCAGGGTGCTGCACAATATTAACATTGTTAGGTATGCAAATTCCTGTACATGATTCTAAAGATAAACCCAAATATTCCAAACAGGAATAGCGTAAGAAACATTGTGATCTGTTGTGGTCTTTCTGAGTTCTTTACAACAGAAGAACTATATTTTTTCATAGTAAAAAATAAAAAAGTGAAAGCTAAGAGCTGGCATTTTCTGAGTGGTGCCTTAAATCTAAAAAAGCTGAGAACCACTGGTCTAGTAATTAGGACACTAGCTTGGGAGTTGGGAGACCCTGCTTCAAGTCTTTGATGCATCAGTGACATCCAGTGCAACTGATGTACTAGGACAACTCACTTGACTTCTTTTGGCGACTCTCTGCTGTTCGAGTTTCTTCTTTTTAGAGTTTATTTCACCTCTTACACTTACATTATACATATGTAACTCCATTACTGTCAATAGACTTAATCCTTATTTATATCAACACAAGGAAAAAAATCCAAGATTTTGCGTCTTTGCTAAGATAAGTGGGTTGAGTATGACTGATAAATCTCAACATACGTATTATCTATCTATAGTATGAAATACACAATGGTATGGAGAAGTAGTAAGCTTTCTCTGGCAAGCGTTTAGGATGACCTGAAGTCAGGTTCCTTTCTTAACCAATAGTTCTATGCCATAACACACCACTGGGGTGACATACAGTGCTGTAACAATGTACTGGCCCTTTACAAGAAGCTAAAAGTCACCCGTGGCTGTAGCCTAACTTTGTTTCAGGACTGTTAATGTACTGTGAGCATTGCTGTGTCTAGAACATTCAGTCTAAGAATGCTCCTAGAAGGAGTGAACTTATGAACCATTGACCTACTTGGAAGTGGTGAGCATGACAGATGTTTTGGGAAATTGGTGGGAGGACAGAACGAGACTTTTCCGAGGTAAATGTAAACAATAGCTCTGAGTGACAGGAATGAATCAAAGTGAGAATGATAGTGATTGGTAATGTGTGTGATTGGACAAGCAAAAGTGGTGTGATGAGGATTGACAGAAAGTATAAAGACACACTGGAGAGGTGGCTCTGCAAGTTCCTGGCTGTTCTGTGAGAGTGGCTAGACCACTCCAGAACTGAGCTGGAGAGAGACCAAGTTTGGGTCCATGTGTGATGTATCCAAGGACCTGTATGCTTCCTTGTGTCACTAGACAGCAGTGGTCTCCCATTTGGTGTGTGAGGTCTCACCTTGCCTCTAGAGCAGCAGTTTTCAACCTTTTTTTTGTACCAGGACCCATTTGCAAAGATCAATGGCTTGCCCTGACCCACGGGCCCCAGCCCTGCCAATGACCAACACACCGTGCCCCACTGTCCCTGCCCTGGCACAGCCTTGGCACCCAGCTACCTTCCTGCAGTGCTGGCAGGCACCTGGCCCTCCCCACCCCCACATCCGTTCTCTTCATGCATACACCGCAGCCCCCACTCTGACACTCCCTAAACTCTGACCCTCCAACTCCTGCTCCCTATACACTTACCTTCATCCAGCTGCTGGGGCTGCTCCTACAACCCTGCCTGGCTGCATACTGACCATGTCCCAAGCAGCCGCTTGCAGTCAGGAACACTGCCAGTCTGCAAGGGGAAACTTGCACTTTTATGAGCTTTTTCTGGCACTTGCTTTCAACTCTTTGAAATATTCTTGCAACCCACTTTTGTGTTGTGACCTATGGGTTGAGAAACACTGCTCTAGACAGTGGTGATCTTGCTGGTGTGTGGATGCCCTTTGGCAGTGTAAGTCTGCCCTTTTGTATACGCATTGCTCCAAGATTAACCATCTCCTTAGTTGATTGGTAATATGTGAATTCTGTCATCCTTGCATTGTCTTTGTTCATCCCAGACCAAATTGAAACTCATTATTATTGGGTTTTACCTTGTATTTATTTCATTACTAATACATTAATGTGTTGTATTAACATATTTAAACTCTTTGTTGGTTTACCTAATATACTAGGAAAACTAAATTGGGCATCTTAACAAGCTTTGCTGGTTGATTTGGCTAATCTCACCCTTTGACCAATGCTTTTCAGGGCTGAAACGAGAAGGATCTAATCCCTTCTGAAATATGGCCCTCAACATGGCCTGGGACTAGTTAGCATTTAACTGAGGTATTACAGGAGATGTGGATGAAGTAATCCAGAATCATGTGACAAAGTGAACCAGATGGTGGCAAGACTATGTAAATGAAAGTCAGTGGTTGATCTTGAGTAGTGGCTTGAAGTACATTCTTTATCATGAGAAAGGGAAAAGTAACCAGCTGTGGAAAACTAAGCTGTAAAGAGAAGAATCAAGATTGGCTTGGAGAACAAGGGAAAGCAGTAGAAGCGAATGGGCATTTGGATATGCTAGTGGATATAGGGCAGACTGTTTAGTGTTCATGGATCAGAGCCTAAAAGAGGGAGAATTTGCTTTCCTCAGTAGTGGGCTACAAAATGGGGGAGAAGGAACTGTTTCTCTCTGGAGCAAGGGTAAAAGGAGGAAGCCCATGGAAGACAAAGGACTATGGTTATGGCCTACAAAAAGCAAAGGGCATGTTCTCTTTTAGACTTTTGAAGACCATGGCCTTGGATCCGTCTGCTGGTTGGGACTTAGCTGCCTACTGTGAGGCGAAACTGAACGAGATTCACTGACATGAGACTGGGCAAGTGTTTGCATTGCATATCTTGCTGAAATGTCACTTCCAATCTTTCTTAAATCCTGTTCTCTGCTTATTATAACCACTAAGTTATTATGTTTCTATATATGTGGTTCCTTCAAGGACTGAACAAAAGCCGTGTAGTAAGCATTAGGGGTATAAAGCTGTTAGTCATGAAACTGTTCTCTCTCTTGTTTGTTTGTTCCTGTTTACATGAAATTTTCAGGCTGTAAACAACCAAGAGACTTACCTCCTTTTCCAATTTTGAATTGTCTCTAAAATGTATGGTGGGGACTAGTTCTGTTATTTGTCACAGATGAACTTTCCTTCCCTGTATCAATACCATGAGTCAACAGGGGTCACTGACTTAAAACAGGGCAGCCCATCTGAACAGTATCTCCAGTAGTAGAATGGCATCCCATTGTTTCCAGATAAAGTGCAATAATTGCTCTGGTTACAATGAAACCTTTGAGCCAGCTTTCTGTGGACAGGGATAATTAATTAAAATTCACTGGTTGTTATGAAACCAGCCATGCTTTAGTGAATTTCCTCTGAACAAAATACCTGAGAATAAGTGAGAACACCTGAGGGGAAAGATGGGTAATGATGGATTTCTGGGCACTGAAGGATGTCTCTAACATCCAGCAACAAAAGCCCAGAGCCAAAAAAGTCTTGTAATCAATGTCAGCCGGCCTGGGGACAAAGCAGGGAAAATAAATGGTTCAGTCGCTTGGCTACTTCTCATTATGTTGTACGCGTTATCCCCTCCAGGTAATGGAATCTGTCTGATCCTTTAAAAAACAGGCACCTGATGCAGGAGACAAACACAGTGTATATGGGCAGGAAGCTGGTAGCAAAAGAGACAGATTTCATTGGGACATCCCAGAATTAAATGTAATAGAATGGCACACTGCCATCTGAATGATGTTTTATGAAATGCAAATAGGCTTTTGTCTGCTGTGGAAAAATGCACATCATTCATTTTAGACTTTAATTAGGCTTTAATTTAATCAAATATTGGTACCAAAGCAGACCTTGGAGAAAGATTCTGATATTAAAATTTTCCAAAGACTGATACCCCCCACTTTTTTGAGAGGATTCTACATGGTTTTGTGCTATAGTAAATCAGCTCACTAAGTAGTGACTATACAATGTATATGTCTTCATTCCTTCACAGTAGAAACACAGCCTTTTGTAAAACTTAAAACTTTGAATCAGACCTTCTAAAAAAAAGAAGAGGGAAAAAGAGTCATACTGTGAATCACATTCTTTATCTCTGGGAAATGCAGTAGTTTTTGAACTTTTTGTCATAAGATGACAGTAAAAATGGTATTTCAGGGATGGTATGAGATTAAAGACATCTTTCTCTGCATTTGGAAGCTGTTGCAAGACTAAGGGTTATTGGCAAATGTATTGTAATCTTACAATGGGCATAGCAAATAGAAAATGTAATGGCGCCGTCCATTAAAACATCTGGGTATATATTGATTAAAAATTGAGCTATTGTAGGGGTTGGCAGCCTTTTCAGGCTGGAGTGACTGAGTTCAGCTTGGAGGCAAGGAAGAAAGGGAGTCCTAGGACCCAGCTGCCATTGCTGCTTTTTCCCAGGGCAGTACTGAAAGAGTGCCTGCAACCACTTCTTCTCCCTGATGTGGCATGTGGAAAGTGTCTGCTGTTGAAGACCTATGTTGTGGGCTTGATCCAATGGCTCTGTGGGCTATCGGGCAAGAAGGAGGGAGATAGCTTTTCTTTGGTAACCAGTGTCCGTGTAGGGCAGTGGGGAGGGAACAAGCAGTGAAAGCTGTTTTGGGGAGAACAGTGGCAGGGAAAGGGCCATTACTGGCTGAGCTTCTTGCGGCTGATCTGTGCTACGGGCCAGATCCAATCACTTTAAGGACTGGATTCAGCCCAACAGCTGTATATTGAGTACCATGACTGAGTATCTCTAGATTAAGTAACATTAGATAAGGCTTTGGAAGCTGTGGAAGTCCTTGACGCTATGTTCTGGTTAGGGATAGTGTTGTAGGATAGATAGTGTTCATCCTGGTGTAGAATGTCAGCATGAGTCATAAGCATTAAAACACCATATTGACAAGTTAAAGTGGGGTTAATTTAAAATCTGTATGAAAGCCCACAGATCCCTCCACAATGCCATTTATTTAATGACTGCATGTGAAAAAGACAAAGAATCAAAGACTTATCAAAGAACATTTGGTTTAGTGTGTGTGTACATATCTCCTGGTCACTGCTTTTATTTAAAAAATGAAACCTATACAACTGATCTTAAACTTCCGCTTTGCATTAGCTAATTAATTTTCAATTTAATTAAAGCTGTTTGACAATTGTTGGCATAATGGATTGACTTGTATCTTCTTAAAGGCTGATCAAAAAAAGGAAGTCCTTGGTCTTCCGTTTTCACTTTGAAGGATGTGATTTAAGGCTGGACTGGTTATTCTAGGACTTGATTCCTTCCGATGGAAAAAGGTAGTTTTAATGATGTTCCCTGACTGAACTACTGATATCATGGGATGAAGGGAAATCCTACATGAGCTTGGGAATTTCAAAAGCTTGTTAGCATATTTTACACTCCAGTGTATGAGCTTTCTATTTTATGAAAGCTATAGTAGAAAGCTCAAACTCGAGTAATGAGCTTTCTATTATAAGAGTGTGTAGATAGACTGCAAGAGTCTTCCTTCCTAGGTGGAGGAAAGTGGTTGTTTAGCTGTAGAAGAATATGTTGTTTAGCTGTTCTTCTTTCATCCACTTCCAAGACACTTGCTCTTGGCAGGACAGGAAAAAGTTTACCTTAATTTACAAAAAAAATCGGTTCTGTGGGGCAAATGTAGAAATGGCACATCCATGAGGGCAAATATTGAGAAGGAAACTGAGGACGTCCAAAGACAAATTGCAATTTATGATTAAGCAAAAACTCTGAATTTGATTAGTAATAAAAACTTCCAAAACTGTTACAATCATGGAGGCACATACATGATAAAGAAAACCAGCTGTTGCTCCACAAAAAGCAAGGCATTATGACCTAGTTTAAATCTGATGTATGGGGAAAACCTGAAAACCTGTGGTTTTTCCTTCTCCCCTCCCCATGTAGCTCATTTTTAGCTTTATATATAACACTGTTTAAAAAAAAGGGCACTTAAGTAGGGTAAAAATTATTGGAATGCTTTAAGCATGGCTTTCAACTGAGTTTGACAAACTCAGTCTTCCAGCATAGGTGGGAGCAAACTTTTAAAAATGAGTTAAAAAAAGCAGGGAGGACTTGCTAACCAATGTATCTTGGGTGGCAAACTGTGCTTGTTCTGGTGTTGATGGGTTCTACTGTTGCCTGGTTAATTTTTTCTTCTATAGAAAATATTAGAAATAGGAACCTTTTTCAGTAATGGCAGTAAAGGCTATAAACTAATGGATAAAAACTTTAAAAATAGGCCTGTTATGTATGTTCCTCATTCACATTCATTCCTCGTTTTCTTAAATTATGGACTTTAAAAATGGAACACCTAACAGCATGTAGATTTTCCCCTTCCATCTTTCATTCCTATAGGAAAGGTGTCCTAACCTTTCATGGGCACATTTGAAATGTCTATTATATCATAAGAAATAAATGCAATTAAAATGTATTGTATAATCAATAAAGATATTAGCATAATCTGTAGGAAAGATGCTGCTTTCAGAAACATTTTCTTTTTTCTAGCATCTTAGAATATGTCTAATCCTTTCTAAAGATCCAGAATATTGTATGCAATTTCTTCTTGCTGACAGCTTTTCAGTCTTATTCTCTGATCCTTAAACAATCTTAAACTATAAAGGAGACTTTAATATAGAGCAACTCATCTTCATAAATAAATGAATAAATATTACTGCAAATGAAGATTGCTGTAAGGCTGAATTACTTTGTCTGGCCTCTATTTTAGGATTTGGTCCTGAACTTCTTTTGTATTAGAAGTGCCCACTGATTTCAAAGGGCCTTTTGAATTCACCAGGAAATAGGGTAGGAGCTCAGTTTAGGATAATGTATATCTGTGAACCAAAAGGCAAAGCTGTTTAACATGTGGTACTTTCATTTTGCATACTGGTTACAAAGTTGTTGAATATACAGATGCTTTAACTTGCTTCGTGTGCTGAACCATGTATAAAGTAATTCATTTTCAAGAGGTGCCTGTCTAACATAATTTAGGGTATTGTGTTCATTTAAATACCTTAAAAGTAATTAGATAATTAAGAGAGTGATTTTTAAGCAACTTAGTTTGCCACTGCCCAAAAGAAATATCATGAGTTCAGTTTGATTGACAGTGTTATGGGCTGCTTTCCTGCCCTGCATTGTTTTCTGCAGATTGTCTGTTGCCAGGACATTGCCTTTTATTACAATCACTGCAAAAGTAAACATCTTAAATAAAGACAAGTGAAGTTGAGTTGTTGGGGAGAGAACAGGTCATACAGGAAATGCCAAACAGAACAACATTTTTTACTGTGCCTGATATAAATATGATTTGTTAAGCAGCCTCATATGTCCTAGTGGGAAGGAGCTCCCTGACTTTATTTTAGAAGAATATACATACAAGCATGGCAGGTCATGAAGATCGATCCACAAGGCACCATGAAAAAAGAGGACGGGTCCTTGGTGGTCATAAACTCTATACTTTCACCCCAGTGCAGGAATTTAGGTGCTGTCTTCCCTCAATATCGGTGTGTAATTAAAATTAAACACATTTCTTTTAAACTTAACTCTGATTTTCTTATTTGCCCATTGCTAGTTCACTGTTTTTTTGTTTTGTTTTTGTAGTCTTTGGCAACCTTAAACAGATGTTATTTTTTAGATTCTTAATTATAAAATTTCAAACCTATTTAATATGTATAAGAAACATCAGCTCTCACATAGAAACTACTAGGCACAGGCAAATAGCTGATGCTGTTTATGCTGTCAGCACCTCCTTCTGGTGCAGTGAATGGTCACAAGTTAAAGAAAAATAAATGATTTGATCAAGTTATAAAACTCCAGTGTAGTTTGTAGTCAAATGGACTTCTAAGTCACTGAAGGCCTGAACTTTCAGTAATTAATATGGGCTCAAGTGTCTAAAGGTATTTTGCAAAAAGAAAAAAAAACCAGAATGTGACTTGTCCTTAAGACTAAAATGGTTTTAATTTGAATGTGACTGAATTTTCTGATTTTTGTAACTATAAAATTTAGTCTTAGCTGCCTGGGCTTGAAACATATAAACCTGCTTTATTTTAAGCAACTTAACATTCCTATTAACCCAATGAAGAGACTGCAAATTCAAGACCCTAATTTCATTATTATTTGAAATTTTTGAAAATTGCTATCGATTGAAAAACCTACCTCATCAGTGGAGGCACTGTAAAAACATTTATAATGTAGTTTATCAAAGTTCAAAGTGGCGCTAGTAACTTCAAATAACTCATACAAAGCCTCAGCCTTATTCTAACTCATTGACTTAAAAATCACCCATTTGGTTAGACATCTTGTTATAGATATGGATCTTTTGAAGCTAGATTAGTGGGGAAATAAATATAATATGTATGCCGAGTGTTTATTCAGTGAGACAGAGCAAAAGTATTAGGATCTTTGACTTGGAAGCAGCCTAATTCTGAACCAGACCTTAAGCCATTTACTTTGCTTAACTACTGGGCTCAAGTGGACAGCCTTGTTTCTCCGCAAGAGTTCTAGGTATATCAGGGAGATTGTGTAGTTGTAATCTTTCATTGGCATTGATTCTTTACCTTAAGGAAAATTCTAGTAAAGTAATACCCATATCTTCTATATCCAAGGTCACAACCTAATAATTTGCACAAAGTTGTTGAATTAAAGATCAGGTGCTCAGCTGTTTGCTGCAGTTTTCATTCAAAGAACACCACTTCTTCAGTCAGCTGGAGCTCATCAACCACCCCACAGCTATTTAATGTGGCCACACTGAATTTTCTTGCAAACTAAACTCCCACCAAGTAAGACAAGTGCCCTGTATTTGGGAATGCAAAATGAAGGAAAAAATATTTTTCTAGATTTATGGCCACATAAAGCAAGGGCAGAGCTGGATCTTTACCTGGCTCATCCTCCCTTTCCTGCTCAGACAAGAACTTCAGTTTTAACCTGTTTACCACTGATTTATCAGCAGCTTTTGGCTGCTCAGCCAAATGCTGAAACTGTAGCTGCTGCTAAAGACTAAATTCCATGGGTGGATCTAGGATTTTGGAAAGCGTTAAAAAAGTCTGGAGGGCTGGGAAATGGGGAGTAGGTAACAGATTGAAAAAATACCAAAAAAGAATGGATAGATTGATTAATGGAACATCAAGATCATTAAAAAAGAGTGAGGGTCATTAACACTTGTGCAGCGAAGAGCAATGATCAAGACTCGGGTAGTAAAACATGAAGGCAATAGATCCATCAGTGCTGCCTGAATTAAAAATGACAAAAATTCTGGGCAGAAAATTGGCTTCCCCACTTACAGAACAAACACACCCTAATTTTGGAAGGCTCATCCTAGGAGGGGGTGAGGGAGGAAATGGGAGGATGCTAAGGTACCTCACCCTGCAAAGTGTCTAGGTTCTGCATTGATCTTGGAACTTTCAGTTCAGAAGTGGAAATGGGCATGTGTCTGAGCCATCAAACCAAGATTTAAATCCAGATATAAACTGTCCCTCTCAGGTTCTAACGTGTACTTAGACTCAAACTCGTATGAAAGATAGATAGATAGATATATATATATATATATATATAAACTTCCCCAAAAAGGCATTAATGATTAAGCATTTTGGCTACTTATTGGTAGACGTGGATTCAAATAAGCTTTCATTTTGTTGGAAATTTCATGACTGTGTTGCTGTTGTACTTTGGAAAAAATATCAGCAACAGCAAAACCCCAGAAAACAAAAAGTCACTTCTATTGAACCTGTTTTGTTGCAATGTTGGCCTTTAAAAACAGTAACACACAAACAAAATCTTCCTTACATAATTCTTTTGAAACTGGACATTTTGGTATCATCAAAAGGCTTTATTTCATTCTTTGAAACAATCTTATCAAACTGCTAATTTTTAATTACTTTACATGAAAATAGCTTTTGTTCTGCAATTGCTGCTGCTGTATGACCTATTTTACAGTCAGTAGCTGATTTCAGAAGGTTCTGCGTTAATTTCTTTAAATATGATTAAGTAATGTTTGGATATGGGGAGGATGAGAGAGATTGGGAATGGAGGTAGATGGAAGATTGACAGTCTAGAATTGAAAGGGAGGAACGTAGACAGCAATGATAGAAAGGTCACTTTGTTTTACAGTTCAGAACACCAGCACCAGGTGAGCAGTGAACTTATCAACTTTGTGTGGTGGGTGAACAGGCAAATAGAGGTTCAATGAACTCTTAATCTCTCAAAGAAGAAACTTATCTGGGGAGAGAAAAGCCTTGTACAGGAAGAAGAAAATAACATTCAATTGTGCCTGGCTTTTCCCTTTCCCTTGCTTTCCGATAGGACAAGAAGGCATCCCCTCTTACCATCATCATTTGCCTCTCTTCTAGCTACTCTAGGGAGTAGATGGCAGGGGAAAGACTGACAGCACCTGGTGACAACACTTCTGTTCATCCACTCATTCTTCTGGGAGAGGTCAACAAAGTTAAGTGGTGATGCACGTTTCTTCTTCTCTGCCCTATTCCTGAGATGTAGGTGGGGAGCACAGTAATATAACAATGCCTGTAGTACCAACTGAGAAGGGGATGGGCTGCTTCTGCAATAGAGGCAGTTGAAAATGGTCCAAATCCCAAAGAATGTAAGGTCTAAATAAGAAAAAGGGGTAATTAGAGAGGTGAGATGATTTCTTTGAAGTCATTAGGTGGGTCTGTGCAGAGCTTCATGGCCAGTCTTGGATTTCTCTATTGCCTTCTGCTGCAAACTATTTAAAATACAGAAGCAACCTCAATACTAAAAACATGAATAATAATTGGGTTAACTAGAAATCTTAAATAATTTGTTCTCCCTCCTTTCTTACCCTTTGCATATATTCTTCCTTTCCTTTTAATTCCAGGATCCTCCAATCAGCATATTTTCTCTTGAAATAAACATTTACATTTACAGCCTTTAATCATGTTTTATTTAAAACTGCAAAGAAATGTACAACCTTTTATGAATTCAAATTAAAAATGAAGTGTGATGGTAATGAATTATAGGCACTGTAGCTTAGCAGGGAAATATACAACTCTCTTGCAGTACATCATATTCTATTACTTTAATTTATAAGCATACTGTAATGTAACACATTAATCATACTAATTTTTTTTAAACTTCACTCTGAAAGATTTGTTGTGGTTGAACTTCATACACCTTCAAATAAATTGATTTTTTTGTTTTGTTTAAAACATACACAAAGCACTACAGGGATCCTCAGCGTTAAAAAGGGTATACTGGCATTTAGAAAGATCACAAGTCTGAAGTTTTTTCTTTAAGCTGAAATAATGTGCAATAGGATCAACTGTCTCATGTCATGTAAAAGATGGGAGAGAACCCTGTGGAAAATGTCTTGGGAGTGGCTGGTAATAAGAGGAGATTACTGAGTTTGAAACCTTGTTAGATTTCTTTCTTTCATTTGGACAATATGAAGCTACCTGCTGCCTTACTGAAAAAAGAGTGTAGTCTGAAATATTAAAAATACTAATCTGAATTTTACATTTACAATCAGTATAGCACTACAAATAATGGAAGGAAGCTTGCAAAATATGGATACTGTGTGTGCCTATTAGCGTGTATGTGTATTAATGTGTGTTCACAAGTTGTTTTCAGCAACCCAGTAATGTCAGCAAAAGAAGGAAGCAGTGGCTGTTGAATAAATAGTATATTCAACAATATATTAAAATCCCATTTAATTAATTATTTAATATTTGACTAGCACCAACTGGTAGGGCTGTGACTTTTAACATACTAATCTCCTTTACAAACACATTACAGTGTTCATGCTTACAGTGCAAAGACAGTTTGGAGGCTATCCTCTTTCTCGGACTTACCCTGGGTTTTGAAACATCTGGATGCATGGAACATCCAGAGCCTGGCAGATTATATGGAAGGAGAAGAATCAGGATGGCAAGTTGGAGCTAGTGTTAAGAAATATTTTGTGGTTTGAAGCTTGTATGAACTTTTTCTGTGAGCTTTCTTTATGTTGTTGGATTGCCCTGTGTTTCTCCCTCACTAATACTATTTAATCTCTCCTCCTTTAAAATGTCTTAATTCTGGGATTAGACACCTGAGGCGAACTTGCTTTGTACTGGTATTTTCCTTAAAAAAACAAAACTATTTCACAAAGAGATAAGCATGTGCATGGGAGTAAAGACGTGGGATATGAGACAGAAGCTGTCTCTTTTTCTTCCTTCCCCACACCCCTAGCAGGAGTGGGTGGAAGACAACAAATGAAGGAGGAAGTAAAAATGATTGAAAGGGCACAGGTAAAACCCATGGAAGGAATGATGAACCTTGTTCTCACAAGTCAGAAGGGCTGGGAAAATGCAGAGCTAGAGTTGACAAAGAGACCTATTTGAATTAAAAAGGCCGTGGACCCAGCCCATTAAAAAATGGGGGATGCCACTGATTGGGCAGAGTTGACAAAGAGAGTAGCGTAAGATGCAGGAAATGCAGTGCTTTTGGGTGTGTCTGTTTGTGTAGAATTTGACTATGAATTTGGGACTAGGGAAATCAAAACTGCTTAATTGCTACCAGCTTTAAGGATAAAGTGAACCTAAAGTGCTCCTCTTGTTCTTAGTATCTGATGTTCACATACAGGCAGTCCTCAACTTACAACGTTTTGACTTATGTTTCACACTTACAACTTTTATAAGTTGACACCCTGTTTCAACTTTCTGACATCAGTTTCAACTTTACAACGCTTGATCTGATGTGATACCACGCCAGGAAACAAGCTTGCTGTGTCACCCATCTCCATGGAGAACATCTGTCCAAACTTCTTTAGCCACTTTCTTTAAGAAAGCAGACAAGACTCCAGAAAAACCTGCAGCCAAGACTTCTGAGAACACTCCAGTCAGGAACCCTTCAAGAAGTCAGTATGATTGCTATTTACAATATAAATACATTAATGTAGCTAAATTACTCATCTATAATTGATCGAGTACAAAATTCTGGAGTGTTTGATTCAGGAACCAATCCCCCATTTATAACGTTGTTTCTTATGAGAAAATTGGTTCTGAGTTGAAACGTTTCAACTTAAGATGTGGTTTTCAGGAACCGATTGTATCATAAGTCTGAGGAATGCCTATATTTCAGTCCTAGTGGGACATGACAGCATTCTGTCATGCACCAGTATGTTATCTCATAGAAGCTGCATCAGGAACCATCAACACAGGCTTTAGCATACTTGGCCATGGCAACCTTTACAGGCTTCTAGCAACACTAGATGTTACTTCAGACAAGAATGACAGTCAGCACCACCATTTACACTACGGCGCCAGACTAGTGATTCTTAATCATGGTGCTGTGGCTTCTTGTGGTGCTTTGAGAACCTTTCAGAGATGCTGCAGGGTGCCATGTAATGTTAGTGCTGTTAGATGTGGAAACATGATTCACGTTATAAACCCAGAGAAATAGGAATCCGTAACACTGAAAACATTCTGACATGTTGTGGTCTGAATTCATTGCAATTATTTCTCTGTATTCTAAAAGAAAAAGGGAGGGGACTAAAAGCTGGGACTTTCTGAGGATGCCTCAGATCTATCAAACAGTGTCTCAAGTCTAAGAGGTACTTTGAGTCTAAAAATGTTGAGAAACACTGCTTTAAACATAGACTATGATTTTAAGGGAGAATAACATAATTGTTGATCAGCAAATTTGTATGGTAAACGTGATTACTTCTGCATGGTGCACTGCTGTTAATTGTTTCCATGACATTCTAAAGAGACTGTTCTTAATAACATCAATAGTTTCCCCCTATTTATCTGTTAAATCCATCCCACAAGTCCAGCTCTTTCTGTCCACAGTACTGGCTGACCAAACCAACAAAACCTCCAACTCCATTGTGCACTCCTCTGTGTAGGGCTAACTATGTGCAAACTGCTCTCTCGCTTCCCCTTACTCCAGGCTCAAGCTTCCTCTTCCTTTTTCCCTTGTCCCCAGTCCCTGAGGGTTTCTGGTATTTGTAGTCCAAATTAGCAGTCAATGTAACTCTGTAAACTTCCCTAGTGTTCCTCCTAGTGTTACACACATTTTATATTCATATTGCCATATGACATTCTAAGGACCCTCTGGTAAGGGAGGGATGCTTAAAGTGTTATTCTAGTTTAGAGCCTACTATAGTGTGGCTCAGAAGCTTGGGCACTTCACTAAAGCATAGTCCAGTGCCCAGCTCAGTTACTTCAAGGGCTCCTATTGATCTGTTTGGACACAAGATAGAGATCTAAGTGAGAGGAGAATAGGAAGTGCCATAGCTCTGGTCTCCCATCTGCAAGAGCATCTGTAGAGTGTGTGGGCTGTAGACTCAAGAGAAATTCTGGCTGAGATTTATGCTTTAATGTAGTTGTGACCACACCCTTTTTAAGGGTTATGCCTTGAAAGCACAGTCTCAGTCTAAAGTAGCAGTTGGCAACAGCCCAGCAATGCTTGCCAAGTTTTAGAATGTAGTGGGAGGGGGGAGATTGGGAGGAGGAGGAAGAGGGAGTAAAAAGGGAGGTAGGAAGTAGAAGACCTCAAAAGCATTGGATATATTTTCTTGAGGTTTGGCTTTGTATCCAGACTTGACTGAATCTGTGTGTTTCAAGATTAACTCTTTCATAATCCAAAATGTCAAACAGGAAACATTTTTCCACAAAACAAGAAAGTCTTCAGAAGTTTCCTTTGTAGAGAACTTTGAAATTTTTGAATTTTGCTCCAAATTGGAGTAACATCAAAATCCTTTTGTGAAAAGTAACTTCCATCCTCTACATAGCTCTAACTGCATGAACAGTATGGATCAAAGGACTGGGGTATAGGCAATAATTTTGTCTTGACAGAATACCAAGAAGTAAAGCAAAGTTCAGGCATTTGTATTAATTGATCGTAATGACTCAGATACTGGGCATTTTAGATACTGGGCCAAATGCCACTCTGTTGGCACTGACACAAACTGCATATGAAAAGTGTATGAATTGAGATTTGAACTGTCAAGGATTGTTTTTGATTTACCAGATGAATAGAAGGAAAACAAAAAACTTCTTTATTTTATTTCCCAGCAAGCTTACTTAGGTGTGCTATTAACGGACTAAATTCTTCTGCCTCTATCTAGGAAAGAATGAAGTGGCAGGTATAACGCTAGTGGGGTGTATTTAGTCAGGACTGGACAGTAGGGCTGTGCAAAACAGCAACATTTCATTTCGATTTCAGATTCGTCGTTTCAAAGAAACAGTGTTTTGGTTTGCTGTTTTGAAGCACTGTTCCATTTTTTTTCACCGAAACTGTTTTCACTGTTTTGACGTGATTGGTGCTTTGCCCATAGGCTATAATGGGGAATCACAAAAATGCCTATAACTTTGTAATTTCTTGTCTGATCTGCTTGAAAACAGCAGGGATGGTAGCCCCTTCGGAGGCCATGAAGCCTGCCTGGCTTAAGGGGATAACTTGAGGGGTGTGGAGTACAAACTCAGATGATTCCCCATCCTTCTCCAGAATTTCCCTTGCTATGGCACTCAGATCCAGATCCAGCTCTAGCTCTTCCTCTGGCACTGGAAGGCTCAGGCTGGGAATTGAAACTGGGGAGACTGTAATGCTGGTGCTGCTTGTTGTTGTCATGGTGGTTGTGCTTGAAGTGGTTGTTGTTATGGCAGGTGTTATTGGAGGGGATGCAGGCACTGCTTCTATTTCCTTGGTGTCACTAGCAGCAGAAGCAGCATGGCTGCTAGTTGTTGGGAAGAGGCTGTGTCTAAGTTGGGGTGGGGACTTAGAGCTCTCCCTCTACCCCCTCTTCTGCCCCAGCCAAAAGAGTGACCACCTGCCTTTCTAGCATGCTTCATGTTTGGTGTGCTGGAAAAATCTGTGTGTTTCTGTAATGTATGTATTTATGTAATATATAAATATATGTTGTGCTTTCCTGCACAGCCAATGCAGACTGTCAGGGAAAACAGATTTCTTTTATGTTGGGAAAGAATTACAGAGAATAAAAAAGAGGATTTTTGGGGAGGAATAAATTGAACGGAATGGATTAGGAATGGGTATTTGGATATTTCGGATTGGATCCCACTTACTAGGAACAGACTAGCAAGTAGGAAGTGAGAGCCTTCCTGATGCTCTTGATGCTGCTGGAGGACGCAGCTCAGCACGCTGACAAAGGCACAGCTGACAAAACTCACTTCAAACAATGCTTTTATGCTCCTTCTCCATCCCTCCCCCAGAGCATTGGGATTGGAAGGGACCTCAGGGAAGGATCACAGACACTGGCCAGCTACACATGTCGATATCAGAGTATGTGTTTTGAAGCTGTTTCGAAGCTTTGCATTGGGTTTCAGTTTTGGTGTGTTGAGCTTGAAATGCATTGAAACACCTTTGAAATGAAGCATCCTTTGAAATTTTGCACAGTCCTACTGCACAGTAGGGCTATGTCCAGATGAGTGCAACTGTGTGGTATGTGGAGCCACAGACATGTCTGCAGTGCCACATACCTCATGTTCAGTTGTGCTCCACACTGCTAGGGAGCATCATGGATATCCAGGGGTCAGAAAACCCTACAAATAAAAAAAGCAGAGAGGCACATGCGTGGGCAGGATGCACCACTCAAAAATTGAGCTGAGCCACCTGGAGCCATGCTGCTGCTGATGGCCAGGCTCTGCATGGTAGATTCACCACTGTCACGGCCATGGGAGGACCCCAGGTAAGGCTCAGGGGGCCAGCACAGACCTGGCTACAGCCTCCCCTGCTCCACCCGTGGTAACTTGCCGCACGCCAGAGGAAAGGTGGCGCGGTTGTTTCCCAGGGACAACTAGTGGCAGCACAAAGTGTACCACCACCAGTTGTCCTCAAGGAACCAAATGTCCACACCATAGTTTCATAGTTTCATAGTTTGTAGGGTTGGAAGGGACCTGAGCAGATCATCTAGTCCGACCCCCTGCCATGGCAGGAAAGAATACTGGGGTCAAATGACCCCAGCAAGATGTTCACCTTAAACACCCCCAGGGTAGAAGCCTGCACCACTTCTCTTGGAAGCTGGTTCCAGACCCTAGTCGCCCTGACTGTGAAGTAGCGTCTCCTGATATCTAACCTAAATCTACCCTCTGCCAGCTTGTGACCGTTATTCCTGGTCACTCCTGGCGGTGCTCGAGGAAACAGTGACTTCCCCAATGCCTGCTGATCCCCCCTGACTAGTTTATAACAGGCCACAAGATCCCCCCCTCAGCCTTCTCTTTTGGAGGCTGAACAGGTTCAGGTTCCGCAGCCTGTCCTCATAGGGCCTGCCCTGTTGTCCCCTGATCATGCGAGTGGCCCTCCTCTGGACCCTCTCCATGCTGTCAACATCCCTCTTGAAGTGTAGCGCCCAGAATTGGACGCAATACTCCAGCTGCAGCCTGACCAGTGCCACATAGAGGGGGAGGATCACCTCCTTGGACCTGCTCGAGATGCATCTGTGGATGCATGCCAAGGTGCGGTTGGCCTTCCTGACTGCCTCTCCACACTGCTGGCCCATGTTGATCTTGGAGTCAATGATGACCCCCAGATCCCTTTCCGCCTCTGTGCTGATAAGAGGGGAGTTCCCTAACCTGTAGGTATGGTGCTGGTTGTTCCTCCCGAGGTGCATCACCTTGCACTTGTCTGTGTTGAAACCCATCCTATTCTCGTCTGCCCACCCTTGTGGGCAGACCTTGTCAAAGTCTGATTGCAGCCTGTTGCATCCTTCCAATGTACCCACGTCCCCCCACATCTTAGTGTCATCAGCAAATTTGAACAGGGTGCTTTTTACCCCCTCATCCAAATCGCTGATGAAGATGTTGAATCATGTGTGGGCATGGCCTATGGGGGTATGATGTTTCTTCACTGACCACTACAACTTTCTCCTGTTTGACTTTGAGGTGTGTGTTAGGGATTGCAGTCACTTGCAGACCTGTAGAATGCCACCTGCCACTTGACTAGGATGTTATTTGTTCTAATTGATGATCTACACACCCATGTTTCACTTGCCACAATGGTGTTATTGGAGTTCGTTCATTACCTGCATGTGTAGTCCAATTAGTAGTCTCACCATTGTCCCGTGTTCCTGAGGGCTCTGCCACCCCTACACCCTCGCCCGTTCCACCATGTTCTGACCGGGCAGTTGGTCCTGCCACGTGTCCTCGGTTCCAATCAAGCAACCAACAAAAGACCAAAAAGAAAACAAGAAAACAGAGAAGGCCTTCGTGTGGAGGTCGCCACGATTTCTTTTAGCACCTTGAGTCCATCTTATTGGCTCATGCCACTTTTACATGTATTATGGTACCACAAAAGTCTATAGTGCCCCTCTATTAGGGTTATTACGTTACCATTCTCACTGCCAGACTCCCAGCAGGTAAACAAACAGCTCTGCACTGCAGGGCCAGGAGACTTGGCTCTAAATCTCCACTGGGATTTTACTCTCTGCAAGAGTCTTCTACCAGCACTCCACGTCACTTTCAGAGTTCCCTGCAGTGCGTGTCAGCTCGCTCCTCCTCCTCTTTCCGGTTCTGCGCTCCTCCAGCTTTCCTGTCCCGGACTCTTCTTTACACCGGCGCAGGAGTTCTCTGCCCCTCCCCTCCCGAAACACCTGGGTAAGGAAGATTTCTGCCTGGCTTCTTGGGGCTGCGGACGAGGGCCGCTGAGCCTTTGTTTAGCCCGGGTGCTTTGGAGCCCCGTGGCTCCTTCTCTCTCTCACAGTGTGTCCATTCATTTTTCCTGAGCTAAAGAGTGTGGTTTTTGAAATCACTAAAATGTGTGTTCACTTCATATTATCTTGCTTACTAAAAAAGCTTGCTTGGTGAATCATCATCTCCCCAGGCCTTTCCTTTCTGTGATGTAGTTGACAAGCACCATCAATTAGCAGATGTTTGTGTTTTTTTATACAATATCCTTCCCTTATAGCAGTGTAAAAAGATATCCTGAAGATCTCCCAGAAATTGTGATGGAATAATGCATTATTAGATATATGCTGGAAACAAATCTAATGACTTATTAACTTCTTGCTAATTTGATTTGAGTCTGAGAATTTTCTGGCAGACACTTTATTTTTCTGCTTCTCTCCAATCACAAATTACCCTTTTTGTTTGGGGAATAAACTAGATGATGTGTAGGTCTTTTCAAATCACAGAAAATTCTGAAGTAATGCTTCTCTGGATGTCATATCTCCAACTTTGCATCCAAACAAAGAGTTGAACATGTAATGGACCACTTTTTCTCTGCAAACACTTATTTGATTTCCAAACTAAATTTGAAATCAGCCTGATCCTTTTGTTCTCTAAAATTACTTGAATACTCTGAGCCATGAGGTCTTGTGAGAAGCCAGCTGTCCTTCCTCCTCTTTTTCAATTGAACTTCCAGTTAAGGCTGCAATTATAAAATTGGTGCTATGATGGCAAATTAAACCAGTTATGAGATATTATTGCTGCTCTCTTATATGCTGTAGTTAGTCCCATAGTAGAAACATAATTGAAACAACTTCTGCCCTCTTTTTCATGTGAAGTAGTATTTTCTTATCTAACTAGTATCACAGACTTCTTATGTGTCTTAAGTATTGTAGGTAGGGTTGATCCTGCCTCATGCAAAGAATTAAACTACATGACCTCTGGAAGTCCCTTCCAGCCATACTCTTGTATAATTCTATGCTTACTGTTTGTTAGTAAGGGCCAAATTTTCCCACCCTGTTATGTGACTAAATTATGCAAATCACTGTACTCTAAAAGTCAGTGTAAAGCGTGAATTGAATATTCAATTGTAAATTTAACAAGTTAAATGATCTGCAAATCAAGTATTCTACTTGCTGAAAAATGAATGAACAGTTTGAAAAAATGAATACATCTAGGACTTTCACAATCTTTTCGTCCAACAAGAACAGAGAAAATGTGTTGAATAAATTATTTGTCTGTTTCCAGTATGTCTATTCATTCTTCTCTGATAGGAAGCTTCCATCTTTCCAGAATGTGGTCTGTTGCTTATAGGTCATCCCCACTCCTTAAATCCTGACAAAACTGACAAAGGAACATAAATCAGTTCCTTATTCTATACTCTGTGCACTTCACTGATTTAAAGAAGATTCAAACTTACTTCAATTCCCAGAAAAAGATTGTTGACTAATGCTTTTCTACAACTTCAGCCAATATTCAGGAAAACTGTTTATTCTGAGTATTTTTCTTTCCCACAAGGTGATATTTTGGTATTCGAGTGAAGCAAGGAATATTCTATCCATGGAATCCTACCAGTGAGCAACAACATCTATCATTATTTGGAATTTTTACAGATCTTGAAGAAGCAGCAACTGATGCAAGAAAAGAAAATATTGGCTACAAAGAGCTGAATATTCTAAGTAAATGATACCTATACAATTCTTTTTAGGCAATCTTCTAACTTCCTAATGTGTTAGAGATTTGATATTGGAAATGTATGCCTCATATTTCACTTCCTAGCCTATAGTCCACTTTGTGTAACCTTGTATATTAAATGTGATATGAGTCCAATCCAATATTTGAAGTTAATAGATTTGGGCAGATTTTGAATCGGGCCTTGTTATAGTTGGAAGCTCCACTTTATTCAGCCTTCAGTACCAATGAAGGGATTGGTTGCGTAGATTCCTATAGGCTTAGGTCTTCTGGTTATTTATTCATGTCCATTTGGGAGATTGCTGTTTGGAATGCTGCTGCTGGGGAGTTCTGATATATAAAGAAAAGGACGGGATATTCTAACTGTATTGCATAAATGTATGTATGGTCAAAGAAAGGAACCAAATCAATCAATGGGTATAAACATATCTAGTTCTACATAGTTTTCCTTTTCAAAGGAGCTCAGAGGAGTTTTCATAACAGCGGGTGAAACTGAGGTGCAATAAGGTAGGAAGACTTGCTTCTGGTTAGTAGAGGCAGAAAAGAACTCAAATCTTCCGACGTATAGTCTAATGTTCTGGCACTAGGCGACACTGCATCCCTTACGGTCACCGGCTGATATCAGTATAGCTGAACATGGTAGTTTATAGGGGTGTGCAAAGTGGGCCCTATTAGATTCGGATTCGGCCAAAATCAGGGACAGTGATTTGATTAATTGATTTGGATCACTGTCCCTGATTTGATTTGGCCAAATCCGAATCTGAAGATTCAATGATGATTTGGAGAATCAGTGATTTTGACATAGACACAGCTTTAAAAGTTTTTTTGTTGCATACCTTGAGGTAGCAGGCACAATTCATGATCACTGCAATGCTGGGGCACATGGAGTGTCCCAAAGGAGTGTGGGGGGCACGCCATGTGCTCGATGGCAAATCTGGAATTGGACCCACTTCTGGGTCTGCTGGGGAGTACACAGCCCCCCCCACACACATACACACCTCCCTATCTTAGCGATCGGCCTCAGGGGGACCCCAGGTGCCCCCCTCCAGACCCAGGAGGCACTAGTCACTGAGCTGGGGGAGCTGGGGGGGAGGGAGGGAGAGTCCCTGTATGTTCCCCGGAGGACCCAGAAGTGGATCAGAAGTACTTCTAGTCCATTTCCAGGTCTGCTGCCAAGCGTGCTGAGGAGCCCCCTGTGCATCTGTGGGACGCTCCATGTGCACCAGCATCACAGCACTCATGAGCCCCTGCTACCTAGAGGTACGTAGAAAAAATATTTAAAGCTGTGTCTATGTCTGAATTACCTGAATTGCCTGAATCGGAGGGTTCCAATTCGATTTGGAGAGATTAAAGGTCCTCTGATTCAATTCAGATTTGGGGATTTAGCTACTGAATCAGGCCGAATCTCCACAGAATCAAATCGGATACTGAAGCATCACACAGCCCTAGTAGTCTACATACAGTCTGTAGGGGCTGGTTTGTGGTTGGTGGAAGGGAAGATGCAAAATTGGCATCAAACACTAAAGGAAGTGGTGTGAAAATGAGAACCAGGTGTGACTGAAAGTTCCTTTTAGATTCCTGATACCAGGAATTAGTATCTGCACAAGTTGTCAGTTGGAAACGATGCTAGGTTATAGTCTGCATGAAGGCAAGATGACGCTAAGAGAATTAGTGATCCATACAAAGGAACATAAGCTGAGTGCCCTGAAGGGCTGCAGCAGTTGGCAGGCTTCCCAAACCTATTCTAGTCGGTTACAGTGATTCTGCTGGGACGCAGCCACAGTATTCTATGGTGGTAGGGCTTTGCCTAGAGCCATAATAAAGGCACAGAGGCAAAGACTTGAGGTCTGATCTGAGGCCCACAGATTCCAAGGGGCTATGAATTGACTCTTGGACCTGAAACAGTCTTTTCTTGCTTCTCTGCTGAATGTTGTTGTGCTTTGTTTTCTGCTCAATATTTACATAAATAATCTTAAAAATATGTCCCAAGTTCTGGAAGGTTATAGTTATCCACATGGATACCAGCAGATCTTCAGCAGATTCCAGTTACAGAGGATTAAGTTACTGCCCAACACTGTCATCTCCGCCTCACAGGGAGGTGCTCTCTTTACAGTGAGATTATGAATTAATTCTCCTAAGTGACGAGTATCATCCTGCCAATTCAACTTGATTCATTAAAATCTGACTCATTAATGGTTCCCTTGTGCAGTGTAGAATTTGCACATTACAGGCATATGTATTTCATTAGCTTGTTATAAATTAGAAAGATGATTCCAGCCATTAAGTTTGTAAAGCTGAAAGGGTGTGGAGAAGGGGGGAGGGAGGAGGAGAGAGACTTCTAGTTTTCAGCTGTCAATTTTTTTCCACATAAATATTTGTAATTTAATCAAGCTTCTGAAATTTCATTGACTTTTCAACCTTACTCTTACTGAAGTGCTGAGCTACTTCAAACACTGAGTAACTGAGTTATATGGCTCACTGAAGTGTTACACAAGGCCTATGTTGAGTGTCTATCCTTTTTTGTATATTGTAGCTTTATTTTCTTCTTCTTTTTTCATGAAAACTGTCACATCCATGTAGACATTTGCCTAAATGGGGACCGATTTCATGGTTCACAACTGGACAGACCCAAAATCTTTTGGTGAAATGAGTTGGGCCCTGTGTTACGTAACTGTATACCTTGCCTACGAACATATGGATAGATCCTGCAGCCCCTGTTTTGAGAGAGAGTCCCACTTGTAAGTTGAACCAAAAGCATAAATCTCACTGAAGTTTGTGCAAAGCCCCCTTTCCTCCCACACCTCCCCCCCCGCAAACTTAGCCATTGGATCAAGTTATTGCACTTCATGAAAATGAAGCTTCATATTTAGACTCCTACAAAACCTGAATGAGGAAGATAGGACAGAAAATGTGAAATTATGAAATGTGTTTTTAAAAAGTGAGGTTCTGAATAGAACAGACTGGAAGAGAAATGTGATCGCTTTATGTAACATCTAAGCTCATTCCAAACTCAGGCTGAGGAATTGTTTCAGCCTTTCTAGAATTTGAGCAGCACTGTTGTTCATTTAGCTATAAATGCTAGGGGAGGACAGAAGGAATTTCAACTCTAACTGAAGTAGAAGTCTAATCCTTTGGTTTTACTGGCTACTCAGATTCCAATAACATAATAGTGAGATCCTTTTTTATTCTTATTGCATTACAAATGGCTAGTAAAATAACTGTAACAAAATGCTGATCCTGTTAAAATGTGGTTAAATGAATGCATGTTTCACCTCCTGTCTTGCTCACGATTTTGCCATATGTTGGAAGTTCAACCCCTTTCTTTCTTAGCACCTAGACCCCTGATCATTACTATGCCTTGTGCTATTGAGACATTTTTTGTCTAAGACCACCCCCACCTCCAATTTTTTTGTTCTGAACTGGGAAAATTTTTCCATGCAATAAAGTTCCTTACATATAACTAATGTCAATAAAGCCAAAAAGATATGCCAGCAAAGAACCAAACCGCCAATTTATAACTTTTAAACATCCTGCCCAGATACTCTGTTTACAATCAAACCTTGTTATATTAAACAATCCGTCTTCCAATGGTATCTCTATTTTTTTATGTTACTGTTTACAAATTACTGTGTCTTTATATCCCATATTTACTATGGAACTCATCTGTGTATATTCTAGGGAAAAATGATCTGTTTCTTTGTTCGCTTTAAAATATTTTAGATGATTATTTGGAAGTATACATAACAAATCTATGCTGTTAGCTTTGCCTGCAAAATGAAGTTGTGCCACAATAAACTTAAACAAACAATACAGAAATTACTGAATACTGTCTCTTACAATCAAAGTCCCCCAAATGACCTAGAAATGTGTTTACAGAAACTTTAATATATTTCCCTTGCTGTGTAATATTTCATTATCCCCTTTCTGCCTTGTAAATATACAGAAGAGAGAATATGCCTGACTATGCAGCTCTGTATACATTTTATGGGACTGAAAAAAGTATAGGCTGCTTCAAAAATAATCTGTATGATCTGTCAAACATTTAGATACAATTCAAGTCATTAAGCCACATTTTTGCAATGAAAAAGTTTAGTTCTTAATTACGAATTGAACAAATGAAGCATCTTTAAAGCTGTGGTGTGACATCTTAGCTGTATGCACCCAAACTTGTCCTCTGACAATGTTACTGCCACACTAAAAAGAAGACCTTATATATAAATGTTGGGTTCAGTCAGTCATATCCATCTGCTTGTGTTCGCCAGGGAAAACCTGGGACCTATGTGCAGCTTTTATTCGATAGAGTTCACACACATAACTGGATTCCAAAGTGCTTCATTTGACACAGGTGAACAGTAAAATCTTCCATTTCATGCCAGACCAACTCCAGAGGTAACGCATTCCTCCAAGGTAAAAGAGATGTCCAGAAGAGTGACAGGGCAAAAATGTGCATTTGATTAGTTATTCTGGTATAGATCTGGAGGTACCTTCACTGATCTCAATAGTGTAACTACAAATTCACACTGGTGTAGCTAAGCAAAATTTGGCAAATGGTGAAACCTTATCAAGTGTCAAATCTCCTGGGAACAAATGAGTAGTCTGGGAGAACTAAATGTCTAGGACATCTGTGACAAGCACAGTGAGAGGAGGAACATATACCAAGTAAGAACCATTCCTTTAGCTTCTTATAGGAAAACTGTATCTCAAAAGTGTCCTTCCTGCTTATAGTTTTTTAAAGGCTTTTACAGTTAAAAAAAAAAAAAATGCAATAGATGTAGTTTGTGAAATACTAAGTTAAGTATGGACACACCTATTTGTCTATTTGTAGGTACCCTCATCGTAACTGTGTCTAGCAAGGTGTATATTAAAGACTTACTTATCCAAGCTGCCTAAGTAAAAAGTGCATACCCTTGAAGAACTCTGCATGCAAACGTCTTTATAATCGGAACATAAAAGTGAATTGTGACACTTGAGAGAGATTGTACAGCCCCAGGACCTCAGCAATGAAGATTTCCAGAGCTACACTGGTACTTTTTGACACTTGCAGAAAATTCTTCTGTAGAAACTTGTAGTCTTGATTGACGAAGGTACAAGGCAGTGGAATATGCACTGATATCTGTCTAAAGGTTGGAAAAACTAGAAAATCAGGGTGGTGAATTTCCTCTTCAGCAAGTCCTATGAGGGGTAGAGTCTAGACCTGTGCGAAGCTTCAGTCCCTGATTCGATTCAGCAGAAATTCAGCCCGATTTCTTGCCCAAGTCTCTGAATCCAAATCTAATTGGAACCCTCTGAATCAATTCGGCAATTCAGACACAGACACAGCTTTAAATCTCTTTTCTACATACCTCTAAGTAGCAGGTGGCTCGTGAGTGCTGAGATGCTTCATGCACCCCACAGGAGCCCAGGGGCCTCCCCAGCGCGCTTGGCAGCAGACCCAGAAGTGGACGAGAAACGCTTCTGGTCCACTTTCAGTTCTGCTGGGGACCACGCAGGCCCCGTCCCCCTCCCCCGCCAACCTGGCTCAGTGACTGGTGCCTCCTGGGTCTGGGGCGGGCACCCAGGGTTCCCCCATGGCTGATTGCCAAGCCAGGGGGACATTGTGGGCCGGAGCAGTGTGATCCCCAGCAGATCTGGAAGTGGAGTGGAAATACTTCTGATCCACTTCCAGGTTTGCCACTGAGCACATGGAAACACCCCCCTGCACTCCTGTGGGACACTCCATCTGCCCGAACATCGCATCATTCACAAGCTGTGCTGGTACCTCATGATATGTGGAAAAAACTTTCAAAGCTGTGTCTATGTCCAAATTGCCAATTCTCTGAATCTTCTGATTATCCAAATCTTGAGATTCGGATTCGGCTAAATCGAATCGGGGACAGTGATCCGAATCAACGAATTGAATCACTGTCCCTGATTTGGGCCAAATCTGAATCAAATAGGATCCGCTTTGCACACACCTAGTAGGGACACAGGTGCTCCAGTTACACTCAACAGGTTTCATAGGGAGCTCTGTCCAGAAAAGTAACACAAATGAATTGCCAGGTAAGTTACTCAAACTGGTGGAAAAATACTTTCCTTCCAAGCATCTCAGAAGTTTGTTTTTTTTAATGGAGGGGAGCATGAAAATTCCCTTGATTGTGCCATTTTAAGTTCTGCAGATGTTTCTCTCTGTGGTATTTGTTTCCCCATCTCCAGTCTATGCAGTATGCATAGTAATCAAATGTGTCAACCAACACTGCAGGCTCAGGTAAAAGTCATAAAAGTACCTTATTGTGCTATGTTTTCCTAACCACTCTTGCCATTGAAGGAAATCTACTATCTCCTGTGCTGAAAAGCTTGTGATTGCTGAGGTTATGATTAATGGAGTTCCATCAGTGCTCCTACAGCTATCTTTGAGGTCCCTCAGAAATAGTATAGTCTTCCCCTTAAACTCTACTTTGTAAAGCTATTAACTGTGTGTAGGTACACATGAGAAATTCTACCCAAAACTCCCTCCAGTGGGGAGCCATTATTTTGAGCAAAAGTGTTGGAAGGGCTGGTGAGTGAGAAGTGCCTAGTTTCTGCTCCCATATGAACTGTATGGGGGAGGGAGGGCAGAGGCAGCTTGTTTGTGAGGATCAAGGACTTCTTTGCTCAAATCAAGGGAGCGAGGGATTGTCTGGAACTCGGTCTCAACTCATTCCCTGGCTTGCTTCTGTGGTGACATGCTTGTGTTCTGCCCCTTTCTCAGGACAGATTATAGTTTTGAGTTATACTTGTAACAGTTGCATGTGTACACAGAAAAATAACTTAATCTATGCATAGTCCCACTGATCTTAAGAGGTTTATTCATAGTGTGATTTTCAGTGTGTACAATCATATCACAGTCTGGTCCTGGATGAATATATGTACTGATCGTATGTGTGCTGTTCTCTTCCACTGCTGGGTAACAATATTTCAGTATATTTATATTTGGAGTGAAAACTCTGACTATAGCTTTGGGTTCAGGTGCTATAATGACATAAAAATAATATACCCAAAAGATAGCTATATCATGTACACAATTACATGCAGAAAATATAGGGACTTATTTCAAGCTGATGAATTCAGTGAGAGAACTCTGAAATAAGAATTCAGTGGCAATTTATCCCATCTTAGTTATGGGCTTTAGAGGAGATAAGAGCTTGCAATACTGGCAAACTTCCATTTAGTTATGGTGAGGAAAATGGCCAGCTTGCTGATTTGAAACCACTAACACCAGTGGCAGCTACTTCTTATGCAAACCTGGAACATAGAGTAGATCCTTAGCCTGGGGCTTCTGATTGACTACAAGCTTGTCCCTAATGTATGGGGAGGGGGAAGGATCAAGGTCAAGGGAACTTCAGAACAGAAGATCTGTCCTAAACTGACATGGCTTCTTTATCCCTGCCAAATTATGCACAGCAGTCAGAAGCACAACTGAAGATCTGTCCCAGATGAAATTTCATGGGAGCATTTCCCTAGTTCCTACACTGGAAGTGCAGATAAACTTAGGATAAGCACTTGCATGTTTATAGTGGGTGAGGGAAGAAAAGCTGTTGAAATTCTTAGCTCTGAGCCAAAAAAGATGGTCATGTCTAATGTGTGTGTACATCTTAGGGCCTGTTTTCAATGTGCTTCTGAAGACTATACAAATTACTGATCTTGGAAAAGTAATATAATATATTTTAGGTTTTTTTGTTTCTATCGTGTCCAGAATCCTGACACCTCTGCATACTGGGGGAGAGGTGAATTTTAATTTTTTGTTTTTCCTGCTTAGGGAACTCTTAGCAAGAGCTTCAAGATTTTATTGAAATTCTTCTTTAAAATCCATCTTGATCACATTGTGAGAGGCTTTGCCACCATGGCTATGTCAGGCTTCACTTACATGCATAAACAAGTTCACTCTGAGTCATTGCTGTTTGCTAAGTACTTAGGCTGACATTCCTTTTGTTTTTATGTTCCTGATTTGTTAAAAAGCATTCTAGCACGTAGGGGCCTGATATTTACTTATATTTTCTCAGTTTGCTGTAGTTTTATTTGTTCTAATTTTCATAAGTCCAGAGATAAAGGCAAGAAAATCAAGGTAGCACAAGAAACTCTGTGAAAAAATTGTTCTTCTAGCATTTTATCTAAGGGCTTAAGGAAATTTAATGTAACTTTTAAAAGTGTCTACAAAGGCTATTTGTGTTAATAAAAGTAAATTCTACTTTAACTGACATTTGCTGACACAAATCAAGAGCAGAAATGGCATTTTTCATTAAGGTTGATGTAATATCTGTGGTTGTATTCCTGCAGTGCCATCAAACCCACTGAAATCACTATGGGTGTGTCCACACATGCAAGCATGTGCACTTACAGCAGCTCAAATAGAAGTGGTGCAAATTTGAGCCAGGGCTTTTTACCTTGGTGCATGTGCTCGGACATGCACTCTGTTGTGGAGCAAATTGTGCCACTTGGGGCAAAATACCCCTGCCTGGCTCCTCCTGGATCTGCAACCCAGGGAAGCTAGAGCCCAGGGCCAGTACCTGTGCTGTCCCCAGCAGTACAAAAACCTGCCCTGTCCTGGCCCCAGCAGTACAAAAACCTGCCCTGGCCAGCAGCTCAGGGTTATGTGACCTCAGGAGTTTCTGGGGCCCAGGCAATTGGTATCTGGGGACACTAGTCCCTTGTGTCAGCTAGACTGCTGAGGCAGCATCCCAAATTCACTTTTTAAAATACCCCAAAATCCACATTCTTCCACAATTAGAACAAAAGAGAGAGAAAAAGGAGGATTGATCAGATGGGCAATGTTTTATTGTTATACTTACAATGCTAAAGAAATTTGGAAGCCTGTCAGTGTCTCTAGCATCATAATAAAATAAATCCTAAATATCTATGTTTTAATGTTTGGTTTTAGTTTCCTTATCACATGGTGGGTTTGTGATGGGGGAGATGTGGAGTTTGCAGGAGGGGGTGGGAAGCGGGGTGGGCAGATGTGGGTGGGGGTGGAGGGATGTGGGGGGGATAGGTGTGTGGGGACTCTGAGTGTGGGGGCTGCTTAGGATGGGTGGATCCCCTGCATGAATGCTGCATGCCCCTGGTGGCTGGCGGGGCACAGCGGCGCTGGCAGCAGTGGGAGTGTGGTGGCAGTGGTAAGCAGGGAGCTTTTGCAGATGCTGCTGGCACTGTTGGCAATGTGGGGGAGGGGTGGTGAGTGGCAAGCGCCCACAGACATCACTGGCAGTGACAGTGGTGGCCAGCGGCAATTGCTGACTGCCTGCAGACACCACTGGCAGTGGGGGGTGGCAAGCGGCAACCACCTACAGGCACCACTGACAGTGTCAGCGGCACCTTTTTTGAGGGGGTGCACTGCTGTGTTCAGGGAGTGCATTTGCACCCCCTACACATTTGCCAATGGTCCGCTGCCCCACACAGGGTAGAGCCCCACTCCCATGGCACATGGACTACCCTGCCTGCAGGATCCCAGGCCCCCACAGGGACAACAGCTCCCCCTCACCTCCCCCGCTGGTCTCCTGCCCCCTGCTTATTCCCCTGCTCCTCTCCAGGCTCTGGAGGCTGAAGTTAAGCAGGAGAACAAGCAGGAGGCTGGAGATAATAGGAAAATGAACAGCTTTCCATTCGTTCCCCCTGCCCCTATTCCTTCCCCCCTCCTGTTCATTTTCCCCACCCTCCGTTCATTCCCCCAACTCCCCACTTGCTCTCCCAGCCCCCCAACACTCACCAGCAGTAGCAGAGAACAAGCAGGAGGCTGAAGAGAGCAGGGAAAGTCTCCCGCTTATCTCCAGGGGGCTCGTTTCCAGCCTCCTGCTCATCTCCAGCCCCCTGCTCCTTTCCCTGGTTGTCTCCAGCCTTGGGAGGGAAACATTCCCCTGCTATTTCCAGGCCCCTGCTCCTTTCCCTGCTTGGGAAGGACCAGGGGGCTGGAGACAGCAAGGGAATGTCTCCAGGGGCAGTCTCCATCCTCCTGCTCCCTCCCAAGTCTGGAGAAAAGCAGGGGAAGGAGCAGGTGCCTGGAGACAGCCACAGAGACATTCCCGTGCTGTCTCCAGCCCCCTGCTCCTTCCCCTGCTCCCCCAAGGCTGGAGACAAGCAGGGGAAGGAGCAGGGGAATGGAGAACGGTCCTTGAGACACTCCCCTGCTGTCTCCAGCCCTCGGCTACTTTCCCTGCTGTCTCCAGCCTCCTGAGGTCCCCTCCCCACTCCGGCCCCCCTGGCAAAAGCCAGGTCCAAGTCCCTGCAACTTCAGGAGCAGAAAAGGGCCAATCATAGAGATGCTCTGGCACTCTGTTAGAGCATCTCTGGAGGACTGAGCCTCTAGTTGCCTCAGTCTTTTCCCTCAGGGTTTTTTTTGTTTTTTTTTTTGACCCCTGGATATCCAGGGCGGGTATAATTTTCTCTCTGTGCTGCAAGTTTGCAGTTCAGGGAATATTTTTTCATTCCTGCACATGCCTCTTGTCCCACCTCAAAGGAGTTTGAGATGGGGTAAGAGACATGTGTGTGCTTGTCTGGATGCATCCTATGAGTACATTCACATGTTACACTTAATTGATCTAAATAGGTATAGGTTGTTTTAAATACTGAACTGTATGCATGTTTGCAGACTTACCATACTTAGTTGAATATAAGATTAATTCTCAACAATTAGATTCTATATATGGAAACTTTATGAATTTGCTATAATTTTCCAGGTATAGAATCTAAATATTGGAATTCTACCTTGAATACAGATGTTCCACTGCTACAGCATGAAACATAAATCTGGGAGGTCAGGTGGCTCCCTTGCCCCTCCCCTGACTCCAACTTTCCTAGATTGCACTCCCTGCCTGGCTCCTGGCACTGGTGAATGTGTACACAAGTGGGGACTTGGTTTATGATAGTGTGTCTTAAAGTAAGTTGTGTGATAGCATTTGTGTGTCCCACAAATGTGTGGTATATGGGAACAAATGTCTAAATTTTTCCTTTGTCACAGTACAGCAGTGACTTCAGTCTCATACCATCCATGCAAGTATCCAAATAACTGGATTATCAGCTATTGTGGAATAGATCTCTAATTATTGGGGGGGGAGGGGGAGGGACAAAGACTAGAACAGATCATGGATTCATCCTGTTAGAGAGGGAGGCAAATTTCAGAATCTTGAAAATGTTGTTGTATTGGGAAAATGTCTTCTGCCTGGATCTATTTAGAATTAATCAGTATGTTATTTCATCTCCTGCCATGAACTCCCCACTAAGACCTTTCAGGTTCTTATTATGTAGATGAAATCTCATGCTGTAACAATGTCTGTTTTTGAGTAGAAGAATCTGTTAAAGCGAAAGTCCTTCTTTGTCTTACTGTTCTAAGACAAGTGTTTTTATGCAAAGTGCATGTATTCAGATGTCTCTGAGCACATCTGACATGTCTCTAACATTTTTTAATTTTTCTTTTTAGCTTTCAAAACTGCTAGTCCTGCTTATGACCTGTCTCCCATGCCTTACAGGTTTTTTTGCTGATCTTTATTCATGTACCTAATCTGTTGAGGAATTATTGGAAGTGCTTTGTATGTTCCCACACTGCTTTACAAATCCACTTCAATTTTCCCGTGCTATTTCAGTGCCAGTCCTCTCCTAAACTGAAGATTCTACCCCATCAAGCCATGAAATTACGTGTGTGCATGTACGTGTGTGGAGTTTCAGTAAAATTATTTGGTAATTGTGATGATAAAGAGTGGAAACCCCAGTCATTGATTGGGACCCCATTGTACTAGATTCTGTATAGACATAGAACAAGATGGTCCCTGCATCTATGAATATAAAATGTGATTACAGTGGGCTACATACAAATGGAGAACACAGTAAGTGCATTGAATGGCATAGTAAATGTTGACCTTGAGATTAGTATGATAACTCCAAACTCTCAATTCTTGCTGTGACCAAGATGTACGGTTTATCCTAGAGCTGTTGTAAAGTTGTTCTTCTGTCAAGAAGAAACTGGAAACCAGGGTAAGTTCACCTGCCTTGTAACTTGGCTGCTGACAAGCGTGGGAAAAAAAAGGTGGTTTAGAGGAAGAATGTTAGTTTGACCCAGCTCACCAGTGTCTGTATAGATTGCATTGATTCAATGAGCTATTAGATAAAAGTGGCAGAAATCCCTGCTAAAGCATATGATCTGTACAGACATTGGGCAAACTGGGTCAAACTAATGTGATGTCTCTTCTGAGCATGTGCTGTGCTCAGCATGGGGGCATGCTGAGCTTAAACTGCTAGCTTGCTTGTTTTATTTCCATGTCTGTAAGTAGCCTTTGTTAATTTAACACTGGGATTTACCCAAAGGGTTTACTATGGTGGACAACATATTTTTCCTCTTAAATACCTGGTCACCACCAGCTCAGAGCACACCTGGGCTCATTTATGATTTCATACTAAAACTAAAAATTGGTCTGAGCTTTAAAGTTTAGTTCTGGAACCCATTTTCCTAAAGTTCAGGGGTGTCCATCCTCCTCAAAGTTCAGGTGTAAGGTTGCGATTCTCGTGGATTGTTACTTAAAACCATGTGTAACACAACTATCCCTGCACTGGTTTAAAAAAAAAATCTAGGCAAAATTGAGGGGTTTAAATTAAGTTTCACCTTATTTTTCTTCAACAAAAAGATTTGAGAGAAATTGCTGAGAATTCCAGTAAAAATGAATGTGAAAAATGGCCCTAGCCCAAAGTTAGTTTGTTAACCTGAACTTCCACTTAGTCCATGTAAATACTTTTAAACAACTAAAAATGAATGTAATCTATAATCAGACAGAGTAGCATAATACATTACAATAGAAGGATTTAAAAATCCTTGGTCAGTGTAAATCAGCAAAGCCACTGAGATCACCAGAAGTATGATAATTTTATTCCAGTGGGGTATCTGGACTTAAGTCATTAATATTTCTTAAAAGATGACAAAATAAAAAAAATACTGTGGCACTTTTGAAGCACAAAATAATTTGACAGGTAATTAAAATTCCTGTTAAAATAGCAATAGTGCAATACATTGCTGAATGAAGAATTAGCTTAAAACTTGCTGATTTGTGAGAAATGTTTTCAGAACAGGCCAAAATAATTCCTTGTTAGAGGCATAACAGGGACTTTGGATGGTTTCCTCAACTGTGTCATAAAGGATCTGGTACAAACTCCTTTTTATTTTTTCTCTAGTAAATTGCATTCAAGCTCAAATAACTTGTGAACCAGTGGAGCTTACTACTTGGATATTTCAATTTTGTGTATTCCCACTGTTGAATCAGGTATTGTTTTTTCATTTTATAGGTAACTTCAAAGACCTGTTTCGTTTCCTTCAGCCAAATTTTGGGCAGTCACGATTTAATTGAGTGCATCTGTCTACTTAAGGCAAGTGTCCAGACTTGAAATATAAACACACATTTTCTATTGGACAAACTTGTGAAAACTGTGACTAGGTTAATATTGTTGTGATTAAATGTTGGGTTACATTAGTTTATAGCTGTTATGATTCAGTATCCAGAAATTCCTGAAGTCATGAAAGAAGTTTCTTCACAGAACTTAACAGCGAGCTTGAATTGTTAAACTGCAAGACAAACAGTGACACAATGGGCTGGATTCATTTCTGTCATTAGAATCTCGGCTTCAGTCTCCCCCTGAAAAGAAGTCTGCCAGAAGTAAGATCACAGCAGCGCAAGCTGCCTGCAACTTTTTAAAGACCCATGAAATGGCAAACTACGATGCAGACATTTTTAAAAATCTGAACTTTTTTACCCTTAACCCAATAACTCCACCCCCCTCCCTCATTTTGAGTTATTTTTGGCTTTTTGTTTAAAAAAACAAACAAACTAACGACATACTTTTTAACTCCAAATTGTGGGCAGCTTAGATTTTAACACTTCCATAAACATTTTTTTGAAAAAGGGGGCAGGAGCGGGGACCAAAATAATTCCACAGATTTTTAAAGTGGAGACTGTCTGGTTTTGTCCAGTTCCAGCCTTAAAGTATATACTGGCTTTATTCAAATCTATTATTACTTGAAGTTGTTATAATTTCTCAGGTATCTGGGCTGCTGCAATCACAATAAAGCTCTCTTCTGATTGGATAAATGACTACATACTGAGGTATGCCTGGTAAAATTTGCGCTCTGGGAACAAACCCCAGTAGACTCCTCCCTCATTCCTGCAAAGATGCCACTGCAAGAGGAGGTGTCACCAAATCCCATTGCCGTCAAACATCACAGCAGTGAAATAGGTGGCACCTCCCCCCGCAGCAATGTCACCGTGACATCTGGCCCTTCCCTGTGTGCTGTCCTGCTCCTGTGGCACTGCCTTTAATTTAGCACTCTGGGCTTGTCTAGTCGCCAAATGCTAGTTTTGGTACTGGCTACTTAGCTATGACTAGGTGACCTTTATTTCAGAATCAGGTTTCTAATATAAATACTCATAGGCTTTAACCAAATATTCTATTAAATTATTATTTTGGCAAATATTCCTGTCTGTAAATTAAAAGTGACCACAGTCTCTTTTTTTTTTTTTTAAAAAAAAAAGCTCATATGATGATTTGTGGAAATAGTTTCTCAGTTTTTGCACAGCTCTGCTTCCGTAAAGCTAACAAAATAGGTTTGAATCATTTGGGATGAAAAGCAATCTAAAATGTAAATATTTATTTATTTTTAATTATTTATACTGTCTGCGAGAAATGTTGTGATGTTCTGGACAATTAGCAATGATTTTGCTAAACAATCCTGCTAGCTGTTGCCCATTCTTTTTTTTGATTCAGGTGTTTTTGGTGTTTCTAAGTTACAAGAACAATTCTGCCAACTTTTTAATTTTCAGGAAACAGGAAAACTATTATGGTGAAAAAGTTGTGTTGAGAGACAGCTCCTATAGATTCCTACAAATAAATAGCTTTGAATTCTAAAATGACCACAACAGCTCTGTCAGATTTCTGCCATTCTTGCTCATCAAGAATGCCAGTTTACTACATGAATAATCCCACTATAATTAGGCTGATTGAGTCATAAGTACTACTTAATGTGCTAACGTGGCAGAATCTGGCTTGCTCGTACAATATTGCTCTACTACCTAGTTAAAAGGTTATTTTAGTCTGCATTTCAAAACACAAGTAAAGCTTTTTTTTTTTTTTTTAAAGTAATTCGTGGCTGTTTTGCATTAAGGCTCTGTAGAGCCAATATAGGAAGTCCTCAACAGTCACACTGAAGGCTTTTGCCTTTTCAGTGGAATTCAAATTAGCACTTGGCCATGCGTTAGTTTCTGTGCTTTTGAAATATGCCTCTGAATAGTTTGACTGGCTTGAAATCTTTTCTTGTGCCCTTTTCTTGTGCTTATAAATTGTTAGCTTACTATAGCACAGTTACTGAAAGTTAGGTTCCCAAGTCATGTTCTAACTAGTTAAATACAGCATGTATGAAGCAATTCTTCTTTTGAGGGAATGAAGACAGGCATTGCTCCTCTCTTTAGACACAATGGGCCAGGTCTCTTTTTACACTAGTAAAAGTCTGGAGCAATGAAGTCTTTGCTTGGAGCACCTGAGCTTGGGTACACATTTCTCTAATACAGGCACTTGACACCTACACCTGTATAAAGATGTAGCATTAGAGGCTATGATCCCTTTCTAAATGTAAGGTGTTCACAGGAAAAACACAGTGCCTTCAGGTATAACCCCTTTATCCAGAGCTAAAAGTTTGTGCTCAGGCCTGAAAGAAGCAACCTAAGCTGATAAGAACAAGAGCTGGGCAAAAGAATAAGGCATTTGCTTGGAATTGCATGCATGTGGGAGCCAGGCAGTATGGACAGCAGCTCCCACAGCTCCCTCCAGGTAAGTCAATGCAGGCATGGAGACAGCAGAATGAGTCCCCCATGGTGAGGCTTATCTGAAGGGTAGGGGGTGGCTCCACACTGGTGCACATACTCCTGGAGTGGGAGGCATGAGTCGGTATGTGTTCCCCAGATTTGTGCATGAGCTGGGGCCAGATGTAGGTTTGGGGCTCCCTGCCATGATGCCCTTCCCCAGGACCTCTGTGGCAGCATAGGTAGCTAGTCTTGGTGCCACTGCTAAGAGCCCCACACTAGCCTTGCTGCCGTGGCAAGGTGTTCCCTGTGCACCTGGGAAAGTGGGGGACACAACTCTGCAGTGCAGCTGCTGGTGCTGCCAGGTGGGCAGGTGGTGCCTCCCCAAGGTAGTGCAGCCAATGTGGGGCTCCCGGCAGCAGTACCAAGCCACAATGGGTTCCACCCGCTTGGATACAGAGGCCGCCAAAGGAGGGCACAGGGACACATGAGCCTGTAGGGGGCATCCCATATCCTCCCTGCCTACAGGCTCCAATCTGGTGGTGCTGTCTGCAGGGGGAGAGGGTAGGGGAAGGGAGGATCTGGGCTCCACGTTCCACTCCAGCCACAGCAGACGCCACCTCCTGCATATGGCATCTGGGGCTCAAGTGCTGCTGGTGGGGCAAGGGGATGCTGGCCCTGGTCCCATAGCTCTGGCAGACTGGTGGGTCTGGAGGAATCAGGGCCTGCAGGTCATGAATGTGGGGCACCAGAAGCGCTGGGTGGTTGGGGGGCCGTAGGTTGGGAGTGAGGGGCCCTAGCAGGATTAGGGGAATGTGGGTTGGGAGTGAGGGGCCATGCTGAGGAAATGGGGTATAAGCGGGGTCATGCTGAGGGAAAGGTTGGGAAGTACTGCTTTAGCTCCTTGTTTAGCTTTGTATTGAGCCTGCAAGGTCTCCAGAGCTGGGTCTGATTTTGTATGTGTTTTGAACTGGATCAGACATGTTGTGGGCCTGATCTCAGTTTGGGTATAGGAACTACTGTAACACGTATAATTAAGAAAAAGTACTATCATTAGAAAATTAGGGCTGGACAGGACCTTAGGACGTCATCTATTCCAACCCCCTGCTCAAAGCAGGACAATCCCCAACTAGATCATCCCAGCAAAGGCTTTGTCTAGCCAGGTCTTTAAATCCTCCAAGGATGGAGACTCCACAACTCTCTGGGTAACCTGTTCCAGTATTTTATTACCCTCCTAATAAGAGAGAGATTTTTCTAATAGCTAACCTAAACTTCTCTTGCTGCAACTTGAGGCCATTGCTCCTAGTTCTGTCATCTGCCACCACTGAGAACAGTTTAGTTTCCCTGTTTGGAACCACCCTTCAGATAGCTGAAGACTGCTATCAAAATCCCCTCTCAATCTTCCCTTCTCTAGAGTCTATAAGCCCAGATCCATTGGCGTCTCCTCATAAATCTTGTGCCCCAGCCCCTAACCATTTTTGTTGCCCTCCGCTGGACTCTCCAGTTTTTCCATGCCCTTTCTGTAGCAGGGCCCCAGAACAGGACACAGTACTCTAGATGTGGCTTCACAAGTGTTAAATAGAGGGAAATAAGTACTTCCCTCAATCAGCTTGCAATAGTCTTACTAATGCAGCCCAGTATGCTGTTAGCCATTTTGGCAACAAGGAGACACTGGGTACATCCAGATAAGCTCACATATGCCTCTTGCCACATCTCAAACTAGTTTGAGATGTATCAAGAGGAACTCTGGGACCAAAAAAACCCGTTCCTTATGTTGCATATTTGCAGCACGGGCTCACAATTTGATACCTGGGAACCCAGGTAACAAAACAAAACAAAAAAGTCCTGTAGAAAAAAGTGTGGCAGTGCACGGTCAAGGGCCATGCCCTGAGGCTACTGGACATTGTGGTCCTCCGAGGAGATGCTCTGGTAGCTGGCCTGAACATCTTTATGGCTTTCCTTTGCCCCAGTACTGAAGCATACTGCCTCCATGTGCGGAACAGCCTGGAGTGGTGCAGGCTACAGCCTGATGGGATCAGGCTCCATCCAGGTAAGTAAGGGACTGGGGGTGGGGGGAACTGGAGTGTGGGGGGGGGCTATGTGGGTGTGGCGGACTATGGGTAGGGGGGCTGATTGGGAGAGGTGGGTTCCCCGCAAAACCCACAGCCAACCCCCCCTGCAGCAGCAGAGGCCATTGGTGCACTCTGGGCCCTCCTGGCACAGCCTCCCCATGGCACAGGGCAGTGTGGCTCAGCCCTGGCCATCTGGCAGCTCGTACTGCCTGTGCCACATCAGGTACGCCCGGCCTGGCTTGGCTCAGTGCCATGTGCCTTCGGGCTGCTCAAGCTGTCACTGGGGTCCCAGTGCTGCTTGCAGGAACCATGTGTCATGCTGGGCTGGGTCCTGCCTCCAAAGAACTGGCCTGGCCCAAGGGCATGTGGGGCCCGCGCACACAGAACCCAGCCCAGCACAACACATGGTCCCCACGAGTGGAGCTGGGCCCTGTGTGACAGCTTGAGCAGCCCAGAGCTGTCTGAAAGTGCATGATGCCACACTGCACCGAGCTGGGCCCACCCAATGTGGCACAGGCAGCACTGGATGCTGGGACCAAGCTATGCTGCCCTGTGCTGTGGGAGGGCTGTGCCAGGAGAGCCCTGAGCACCCTGATGACCACTGCTGCTGCAGGGTGAGGCATGTGGGCCCTGTAGGGGGGGCTGTGGCTTTGAGGGGGGAGCAGAGGGTGAAGGGGCCACTCCAGGTTAGGGCTGCTTCAGCAGTCCAGCTGGCACAAGGGGTAGTGTCCCTAGATACCAAGTGGCTAGGCTTCAAAGCTCCTGTCTATTTGTAACATTCAAATACCATGGGCCCTAAGGCCCACCTGGCTAACTAATAGCCCCTATTGTATGGGGGCTAAAGGATGAATACTGCAACAAAATTCTTGCAACAACAAAGGCAAAAAAACAGGACAGGAGTGACGTGAGGGTCAAAGGGTCAAAACGTGAAAATGAGTGAGTCTGAGGGGGACACTGAGCAGAGCCTCCCAGGCCACACCCACTAATCCTCAAAGCATCCAAGGACCCAGTGGATGCCGCCCACTGGTGCTTTGCCCGGAAACATGCACAGACAAGTGAGAAGACAGCGGCCCCACAATCTCTGGGCATCTTGCCAGCCAGAGCCTCTTTCCTGTCAAGTACAGGGCCCACTTGGCCAGGAGGAGTTTGACCAGGAGGTCCTGGGACTTGGTGGGGCCACAGATGGGGTAACCAAAATAAAAAGGTCAGGGGTGAAATTCAACCAGAACGTCAGTAGGAGGTTCTGGAGGTAGAGGGGCTGCAGCCTGGTGCATTCAAGGGTCATGTGCTCCAGAGTCTCCCTCTGCCTGCAGAAGGGTCAGGAGACGGGGGTGTCTGTGAAGCTTGCCAGATACATGCCCGTGGTGTTGGCTCCATGAAGGAGACTCTCAAAAGCTCCTGAGGGCAAGTAACCCTGAGCTGCTCACCAGGGCAGGTTTTTATATTGCTGGGGCCAGCACAGGTGCTGGCCCTAGCCTCTAGCTCCCCCTGGCTGCAGATCCAGGAGGAGCCAGGCAGGGGTTTTTTGCCCCAGGTGGCACAACTTGTCCCCCACCAAACTGCATCTCTGGGCATGTACATTGAGACAAAAAAATCTTTTTGGGCCACTCCTATTTGAGCTGCTGTGAGTGCATGTGCCTGCATGTATGGATGTACTCACTGTTGACTCATTCAGTTTATTGTTTACTGTAACCCCTGGGTCCTTTTCTGCAGAGTCTCTACTTAGCCAGTCAGTCTTCAGTCTGTACTTCTGCATGGGATTGTTCTGTCTTCAGTTCAGGACTTTGCATTTGTCTTTATTGAACCTCATGAGATTACTTTTGGTCCAATCCTCCAGTTTGGCTAGGTCTCTCTGAATCCTAACCCTAACCTCCAGCATATCTTCTGCTCCCCCTCCGCTTGGTGTCATCTGTAAACTTGCTAAGGGTGCCTTCTGTGCATCTTCCAGGTCACTGATGAAGATATCGAAGAAAACCAGCTGCAGAACTGACCTCTGAAGCATGCCAGTCAATACCAGCTGCCAATTAGGCATTGAGCCATTGACTACAACCCTCTGAGCCTGATGATTTAGCCAGTTTTCTTTCCACCTTACAGTCCATTCATCCAGCTGGTACTTTCTTAGCTTGCCTATGAGAATGTTGTGGGAGACCATATGAAAAACCTTGCTAAAGTATGTCAAGTCCACTGCTTTCCCTGCATAGCTGCTTTCCCACAGAGCCAATCATCTCATCACAGAAGGCAATCAGGTTGGTCAGGCATGAATTGCTCTTGTTGAATCCATGGTGACTGTCCATAATTACCGTCTTTCCCTCCAAGTGCTTAGAAATAAATTCCTTGAGGACCTGTTTCATGATTTTTCCAGGGACTGAGGTGAGGCTGACCAGTCAGTAGTTTTCTGGATCCTCCTTTTCCCCTTTTTTAAATATGGGCACTATGAGAAGTCATAGTTAAAAATGGAGAGAGGGTTTCAAAAGTAGAAAAGGTGGATACCACTGAGCACTTAAAATCTTTGTCCAGGGTTAAAGCGAAATCTAGTGGAACACAGAGCATTAGGGCGCCAGTCCACTATCATTCTACTAGCTCTAATAGTATTTTCATGATACATTTTTAGCATGACTGGCCATTGCTATAGGAAGGTGATATGGTTTGCCTCTTTTGTAAAGAAACTGAGTGTTTCTACACTTACCAGAAATAAGAATGAAAGAGAGGATTCTACCTCAGTAAACTCTGATCTTATTATAGCACTGAATGTTCTTGTGCACCTTGCCCAGCATGCAACGTACGTTTTAATTAAAAAAAAAAAAAATTTTAAATAGGATGAGAATGAGAACATTGGATTGTACATCTGAACATAGTATAGTAAAAGCTGCATTATCTGGCACTTTACAAGCCAGCATGCTCTATTAACTGTTTCACCGAGCCTCCACAGCCTGGGGCAAAGTAGCCTGTGCTGCTGAGCCCTCACAATAACTGTTCTTTTCCTCTTTCTCTTCTACCTCCCTCCCTGTCCCTCGCAGCGGGAGGGGTGGCAGCACACGGGATGCAGCAGGAGAGGCAGCCTCTCAGGTAACCAGCATATTTTGTTATCTGGCACCCCCGATTCCCTGTGGGTGCCAGATAACAACGCTTTTGCTGTATTTCATGCACTACTCGGGCAAATAGTATGTTCAAATTTTATATGGTTGCTTATTTGATTAAATTATTTGAAGAATCAAGCCCATTTTTAGAAAATGTTTCCAAGAGATATAAACTAGGACAGAAGCTTGATTTTAATACTGAGCAATATTTATATGCTATTCAAACTAACTATGAAACTCTAAATAGGAGATGTTGGAGGCTATGGAAGCAAAAATAAAACTCCAGAGCATTCATGTCTCTCTTTTCACCATGGCAATTCCATGGTTTCTGAACCTGTCTCATGAACAGCCCACAGTAAATGGGGTTCTATAGAGTCTTTCCTAGAACCAAGCCAAATGAAACACCCCCACCGCCCTTTGAAAGCAAGCAGTGTCCTATCTATGATAGTGCTGATAAAGGTTAGTTATGTTAGTCTGAAGTCTAGAGGCTAAATATCTACAGGGTAGATATGTGCTTTTATTGACTAACTAAATAAGATTTCATTTAATTATTCATGACATATATATCATTAGCTTTCGTGAATGCAAGTGGTCTTTATTAGATGCTATCACTGATCAATTATTAGCCATCTTAATTTAAAATCCCCACTTCTAATGATTGAATGTTTTATTCTTTAGCTTCTGGAATTTCAGAAATGACAACAGTAGAATTATATGTGTAGATCTCCTTCTGCATAGTCCTTCAGCACGTTTGATTTGAAATGTTTACTGTATTGACTGGATCTAAATAAAGATGCCATCGCTATTTTATGGTAGAAACATTGGATCAGATATAATTTCCATAAGGAAAATTATGCAGCTGTTGTTTGACCCTCTCATGCCCAGTTCCTTCCTTTGACAGATTAGCAACCTGGTTTTTGTCTCAGGTGTAGGATAAAGAGCTGGCCTATTCTCTGGATGTCTAACACAGGAGAAAGTAAAGTTGCAAAAGTCAACTTTCACCTGTCACCTCATCCACATTTCACACTGCCCCAAAGATTCCACACATCCATAATACAACACACCTGGCACTTTGTTGACTTCCGAAAGGGTCAGTAGGGACTGGTAGTGGATGACTGCAGACTGAGCTTCCTCTTTTATCAGAGATCCTCAAGGACAGAGCTGGTGACCTTCAGGATAACAGTTGCTTGCTTGTCTCTTCTTAATCAATCACATATTCCTTTTGAACTAGGGCTGAGAGATGGAATCCCATGCTGCAGCAGTTAGCACCTCCCAAGTTTCTTTGTTGCACAGCTCCCTGGGAATTAATGTTTCCCTGTGCATTCATTAATTTTGATTTGGGTGAAATCACTGCTATGTATCTAGGCACCACTAACAGAGGCTAAAATGTAACAGATCTATGTATATTGAATTATCAGAAGTGATGGAGAAAGAAAACATGATTCTATCTTTTTTTTAAAGTAGAATATATGGGAGTTTTCCTAGACTGCCTGACTTTGGATTTGTCTGTGTGTTTACAGCTAGTGCTGCCAATAGATTTGAGTTGGAGTTCTCTTCTATATGCTGAAATATCATTTGAGTGTGTGTTTCCTGTTTTGACTCATGAAGTAACCCATGCAGGGTGTGCAAAAACTTCACAATGAGGATCTCTGGTCAGACCATATCAGCAGAGAAATCTTTTGTTACCTGACTTAAATTGGGACATGTTCAACACATGCAAATATTGCCTGCTCTGGTAGAGGGAAAAAATAGAAAGAAGTAATGATTTGTAGTTAATCAATGAGAACACTCTGGTTCAGATCTATGAATAAAACTTGAGAGTTTGTTAGCTACAGAAGAATCCTGGAAGATCTAGTCAGTCAAGTCCATAACTAGAGAGCCTGCATCAAAAAGCTTTCTCGTAATGTTTTATCTAGAATAGCACCTAGTTGTCATGCTTCCCCTTTCATCTATTGTTTATACAGCACCAACAGCATGCTAGTAACCTTACAGATAGGTATGAAGAGTTTACAGTTAAGGCCCTGATCTTGAAAACCTTTGTGTTCACCCAAGTAGGTAAAGCTAAACATTTGCATAATGTATAAACATTTGCAAGATCAAGACACACAACAACAGCATTCAAGTAAAGGAAGAAGCACTGTGTTCCTTTTTCCAAACCTAATTTAAAATAAGACAAGTAAATATTCCATTTTGTCATGCTGTTAAGAACGTGTGACTTAATAAACATCTAAAGTGTGATGTGAAGTATTGCCTACACAAGGCTCTGTAAAGGACAACACTGCAGCTCAAATGCTTGCAGCCAGAAGGATCAGTTAAACAAAATACAGTACATGCCTTTTGCACTGTGAAAACTGCTAGCAGTATCTCTCTTCTTCAAACAGTACATCTCCACATTGTATCCAGTATTCTACAAGCCATTATTTAAACCTAAATTTCATAGGAATTCTGGATAAGTATGCCTTAAGCAGCCCTCTACCCTGCTTTGTTTGTTGTTGGAAACAGATCTAGTACTGATGGATGGAGCCTTGTGTAGGTGTGGAAAGAAAGACATGTCTCATAAATAAAGTAGTTTTGATGATTGATCATATGATAGTAAATGCTCAGCAAAGGAGGGAAGGGTTCTTGTACATTTATTTTGAAAAATACATAAAGATTTACAGTAGGTTTGCAGTGTTCTTTTAGCCATGATGGTCCAGGAAATGTACAAGTGGGAAGGATTTTTTTGTGATATCATATATTGCAACAACTCTGTGGCTGGGAGACTGGTGGAAGGAGATGCTCATAAACTACCTCAGTGAGATCCCTATTAGAATTAATGAACGCCTAAGGAGTCTCTGTCTTAAACTGGTGGGGAGCCAATATGCCACTGTCATCAGTGGGTATGCCCTTTTTCTTGATGCCACTGATGAAACCAAGGAGGAATTCTATGGCAACTTTGACCAAGTCTTTCTGATGTCCTGGAGGGAGACAGATTTATTCTTCACAGATTTTAACACCACAGTCAGAAGAGACTCGAACCTCTAGAATAGAACCATCAGCAAGGAAGGAGTAGGAAAGGTAAACTCCAGTAGCATCCTCCTCTTGACCAAATGCATTGAATATGGACTCACCATCACCAACACCCTGTTCTGTTAGAAAAACAGGCACAAGACATCATGGAAATGCCCACAATCTAAGCATTGGCACCTGATTGACTGTATCATTGTTTGTGCCCAGGATCGTAAAGATGTCCGCATTACCCGAGCTATGCTAGGAACTGATGACAGAATTTCATAGGTGCCCCAATGCAGGTATCACTGCTGTGGCTACCACCACCATGGCCAGGTGAAGCTACTCTGTGTGCCTCGTGCACAGCTGGGTGGGGAAGTGGCCATAGGCGGAGAGAGAAAAAATTATTTGGGGGGCCTAAGCATGCGTGCTTTACACACATCCCCCTAGCAGGTAAATTTGTAGGCAAAGGGGTGGCAGGAGGGGGAAGGGGCATGAGGGGGTACAGATCAAGACCCTCATGGTCAGCAAAGGAGTAGGACAAGCAGGGGCAGAGGCTGGGGTAAATGGCACCTCAGCTGGGCCAGGTGATGGGACAATCAGAGCATGGGCGACTTGTCCAGGGGCACGGGGCAGGGGGGAGGTTCCTGCTGCTGTGCACACTCTGGTGAAGGCCTGAGGGGCATGTGCTCCCTTATCTGTGCACGGGGCAGAGGTGGCTGCCTGTGCACTCTGGGCTATGCACCCCGCTGCCACTGCCTCGAGAGCCATGTGACACTATGTGTATCCTGCTGCCAGGCAGGTAGGGGGTGTGGCTCATCCCAGTGGTGAAAGACACATGGTGTCATGTGGCTCTTGAGGCAGCGGCAGCAGGGTGCAGAGCCCAGTGCACAGCGGCAGCCACTGCTGCCACACACACAGTTTGGAGGGCATGTGCCCCCTGAGCCTCCACCAGAATGCACTCAGCAGTCAGAACCCCCTGCATCCCTGAATGAGCCTCCCAAGCTCCAGTTTTCCCACCACCCAGCCTGGACAGGCCCCATTCACCCCCACCCCTGCCCCTGCCCCATCCTACTCCCTCCCTCCAATGTGGGGGCCTCAATCTGCCTCTCAAGTCCCTTCTCCTTCACAGAGTAGACTGGTACTTGCCTGGTATGCTGGGCAGCCAGTGATCCATGCACCGGGCTGTGATCCTGGTTGTGTGCGTGCCCCTCCCCATCCCTGCTGCAGTTGCCCAGAGCCTGCTGTTGGGCTTCCTTGCAGCACTACCTGCTGCCCCGCATTTGGGAGGCAGGGACGCGGGGGGTGCTGAGTTAGTTCTGGCCTTTTCCCACCTATGGAAGTGGCTGTAGCTGTCCTGGAAACAGGTGCATGGGGACCTGGAGGCAACAGTGGCAGTGTAGCAGCCTGAAGAAATGCAGGAAACATAAATCTCCAGGCTGCTATGCTATTGCCACTGCCTCTAGGTGGAAATGCCCAGCTTGCCTCTGTTTTTACAGGGAGCATGCAAGGCTAGACTGGGAAGTGGCTGTGGCAGGAGTGTTGCTCCTCCCTGCCAAACTGGAAAAATCCTGGCTGCAATTGGTTTAAAAAAACCTAATCCCACAACCACAGCCACTTCTCCATCTCGATACTAATGGCACAGTTTCACTGTAGCCCCAGCGGGGTTGCCTGCACTAGAGCACCTCTCAAATGGTCTCATTGCACCTTGGTTAAGAACCAGTGACATAGATATTAAATATGAAAATTGGCACTCCTGTCTGCATTAGGTTTATCTGCTCCTGTTGCAGCTGCTTTCCAACCTGGCTCCTCAGAAGGCATGTGGGACAGTCCCATCTGGTCATGGTAGAAGCAGCAGCTTCCTGGCTGAAAACTACTGAGGTAAGCTAAGGCAGTACAACAGTGGTTCTCATCCAGAGTGCTGCTAAATTCAGAAAAGTTAAGGAGTGGTGCTTTAAGTCTAATTGTAGAGAGCTACCGGTCTAAGTATTTACATTGCTACCATGACTGAGATAGGGACCCCCATTTTGAATGTATCTTATAGCAATCTACTTTCTTTGCAGGTAATGCTTAAAGGTTGCCAACATAATGAAAGCAGTAAAGTTCCATGCAAAAAAAATCAGAACAGTTTTCCATTTTGAAAATGCTGTTTCATCAACTCAGAATGTTGTGGGAATATGTCACTTTCAACCAAATTTGATCGGGAGAGTCAAATCAAATTGTTTTAATTTTCTTGGATTGTTTGGATGATGTGGTGTTTTGACTAAAATGTTGTAATAGGTCATATTTGTATATGTTGCATTATTTACCTTATCAAAACAAAATGTTTTAGAAATTATTATTCCATGAGAAACTGCAAAGTTGTTTTCATTCTGAATTGGACCAAAACCAAATTTTGAAGTCTTGATCTCTAGTAGAATGGAAAGTTCACCATCTGACTAGCTGCAGGGAACAGGCTTTGAAACATGGATTTTTGGACATGGCTAATAGTTAAACCTGTGTCCACTCTATACACACAGTTGTCTCAGTTGTTTCATGATGGATTTGATAAATGTTGCCAAATGATCAAAATTGGCAGTTGTCTGCTTTGTATGTGCACTGATCTTAATGCACATGCCAACAGAAACATAGTCACATACTAACTTGTTAAATTGTAGGGTCATTCCTTTGGTACTTACTCTAATCAACCAGTACGTAGACTGCAGAGAAGTAATCCCGCTGACTTGACTAATGGCTGCAGGCTTGCCCTGGGAAATAGTGAGGTAACTTCTGCCACCACTTACATCAGTGGAAATGCAGAGCAAGTTAAAGGATTTACCCCAGATTGACATGGGTATAATGTAGGGTTACCATATTTCAAGTTTTAAAAAAAAGGACAACCGGGGGGGGGAGGATTAATATGATTTTTGTGGGGGGGAAGTGATATCCCTGTGCCCTGCCCCACCCCGCCCCTGGCCCTCACTCCCTACCCACAGCACCTCCCTGACCATTCTGGTGTCCCTCACTCACAACGTATAGCCCCCTTCTCCCTGCTGATACACCCAGAGGCAGAGGGAGAAAAAAATGTTCTTGGGTGGGGAAGGGCTGAGTGCGCGCATGCCCTCCCCCAGCAGGTAAGTCTGTGGGGAAGGGGGACAGGGTTAATATGATTGTGGCAGAGGGGGGGCAGTGATATTTCCATGCCTTGCCCCTGCCCCTCACTCCCTACTCACAGTACCCAACCCCCTGACCAATGCTGGTGCCACTCACTCCCAACCCCCAGCCCCATTTTCCCTGCTGATACCTCCGTAAGTGGAGGGAGAAAACATTTGGTGGGGGGGCTGAGTGTGTGTGTGCATGCATGTGTGCCCTCCCCAGAAGGTAAGCCTGTAGGGGAAGGAGGGGGACAGATCAAGGTGCCCTGCCTTTCACAACCAGGGTGGGGCGCAGGATGGAACTGCTAGCAGCTTGTCCGGGGGTGCCTGGTGTGGGGAGGGGGTGGCAGCTCCCACTACTGCATGCACTCTGGGAGGCATCTGCCCCGGGTCTGTGCATGGCAGGGCAGGCTGCAGCTGCAGGTTGGGGCCGGGGCAGCACCGGGCTGTTCCCAGCGGGGGGAGCTGGGCCAGGCTGCACTTGGGGCAGGTGGTGGGAGCAGAGGATATAGTGAATTTTGGGGTGGGCTCCAGCCCCCAGCCCATAGCCCTACTCCCAGTGCCATTGCTGCCCAGCCCAGCCCAGCCCAGCCCAGCCCAGCCCAGCTCCCTCTGCCGGGAAGAGCCCAGCCCTACCCTGGCCCCAGCCCACCCTGCCCCAGGCAGATCCAGGGCAAAGTGCCCCCCACAATGCCTCCCAGGGTATGTATAGCAGCAGGAGCCACCCCCCTCAGACAAGCAGCTCCTGGCTCAGTCCCACACCTCACTGGCTCATCCCCCACCCCTGCTGCAGCCGCTGGAAATCCACAGCTGGGGTTCCTTGCAGCCCTAGTGCTGCCCATGTTTGTGGGGGCTAAGCCCTGTAAGCCCCCTTTCCACTGCCTGTGGATACTCTTCACTCCTAACCTGCAGCCCCCCTGGCCCTGTCTGTGCCCTGCACTCCCTACCTCCTCCAGCCATGCTGGTGCCCCTCACTCCCAACCTGGTGCTGCCAGTGCCCTGTACTCCCAACCCACATTTCCCTGTCCCCCTGGTGCCCCTTGCTCCCAAGCCACAGCCCCCTGCCACCCCACACTGCCCATGCAGTTCCCTACTGCCCCCAAAGAAACCCCTCCCCCCTTCCCCTTATAGAGGGGCAAGCACCACCTCTGCTTCCCTGCCCTGCTGCAGCCCTGGTGCTGTCAGGCACCTGCCCCCCTTGCGCACACACACACACACACACACACACACACACACACACACACACACACACACACACACACACACACACACACACACACACACACACACACACACACACACACACACACACTCTCTCTCTCTCTCTCCTGGCCTTACCAGCCTGTAGATTTTGGGGCTTGCGAGCAGATGCATGTGATACCTCTCTCCTGCTCCCTCCAGCCCCAAATAGCTACTTGCTGGGGTAGACCAGGAAATGGTGGGAAAGCAGAGGTAGAGCAAAATCCTGGATATTTGCTGAGATTTTAAATAACTGCCCAGACAGAGATGGGAGGACACATGAAAACCCAAATATATGGTGTAATGGAGAGTAGAATTTGACACTGCAAGCTTCAGAGTTTGTCCTAATAGCTCTTAACCATTTCCAGAGGTTTACTTTTAAGTTTCTGCTCTGTAAGTATCCTTTTACCCACAAAGGAAAACAAACAAACAAAAATCAGTCAAGCAAACAAAATTAGGCAGCCCATCTGCATTTGCTTTGTATGCCTTTCCAGAACTTACTATGAGGCTGCACTTTGACTTTCAAAATAGTGATGCTGTAACTTATTCCTAGCCATCCATTTGTGGGGCTAATCAGCAGTTAAATTGTTTCAATGGCACCCTGAAAGGACAAGAAGATCCAGGTCCTGTTTGCTGTGGACTGAACTCAACTGCATTTGAGCGAATAGGTAGTTTTCATCCCCAAACCAGTCACCAAGTTCTTCTTCAATTCATCCATCTGCAGCCTGTTCCCTCTGCCTCACATTGGTGATGAATTATACCCTGCTTCCTCAGTCTAATCCTTTTCATTTATTTATATTTTATGGAGGAAACATAAAAGACTCCTCATAAAAATCCAACTGTTTTTGATAAACCTTGTCATGTGCAAATAATGGAGCCTTGTCAAGCACAAGCCCGACTGGAAATTTATGACTTCTAATAATAATAAAAAAAGAGAAAATCAGAAACAAATAAGGAATATATTGAATTTGATTCAAAGCATGCTTATGGTTTTAAATTGGTGGCAGCAAAGTATTTTTTATCTAAAATGTTTTTACATGTTAGTGTAACTAAATTGCCATGTTGTGCTTGAACTCTGGGATCGTTAACACAGTAGAACTATATAGACTGATTTGTTTCCAAGACCTGGGGGTTGGGAGGGGAAAGAAACATCTGACTTTCTGTAAAGCAGCATTAGTAGGAGATCAGACAATGGTGATGACCTGCTGAACATTTGAGATCCTCTCTGTAGTTTAGAAAAACGTTGGAAGGAAGTTTTTCAAGTAGGAATTTGTAACGGGTACTTTTTAGTGTTTCAGTAGCAGCAAATATCACTTGTAAGAGACAAAAGGTAATTTGACACGTTTGCTGGACTTGAGTCATCAGTGCACAGGTATTGGGTATGAACATTAGATAAGTAATGTGCAGCTAATAATAACATCCAAAGGCAAATGTTCTCCATTCTTTTTAAAATCTTCAGACATCTCCTGCCACAGTGCCATTTTATTTCTTGTTGCAGTTTTTGCTTTGAGAATTAGACAAAGCAGAATGTTAATGGCTCACTTAGGAACCACTTAACATTTTAGAGTACTTCACAAATGTCAGAGAATCAATGGGACCTTTCAGGGACCAAGGCTTTGAGTAAAAGTGTCAGAATCAGACCCCAGAAAACAAATTACAGAAACATCTCTGTGACAAAGGCCACAGGAGGCTTCTTACTATCAACTAGGACTGCATTGCTTTCAGAGACCCACATAACTGTTATTGTGTTCCCAAGGGTAAGGCTCTTCAGGAAATGTTCAGTAGTATCTTCTTTAGTTTTACAAATGAGATGACTAATCCCACCTGGAAGATGGCATAAGATGTGTTAAGCCATTAGAATTTCTGGCTGTTACATTTTTAATTCTTTGGAAATGTTGTTGTTTGGGGCCATGCTTCTGAGAGTTATGAACATGATAATTATTAACTCACCCATTAGCTCTCCCATTCTATCAGAAGCAGTTTCTGAATAACTAAGGAGTCTAAGCAGCATGAAACAGACTAAAATACCATTGCCCCATACTGAAGATACCTCCTGGTAAGCGTTAGTTTAGTTATCTTACTGCCAGGTCTGGGTGCTCTGTGAGACAGGAACCATACTGATTTTTGTAAGGAGTCTTGAGGGGTGGTAAAAAGGAGGGGTCTTTTAAAGATTCCACATGTGAGTGTGCAAGAGTTGTGTACTATATGAGCTTGTAAATTGGACAAAAATATGTTTTCCTTATACGGGCTAGGGTCAGAAATTGCACATAAACAAGTATAAGTGATTGGAAATCAGTTCAAATCTGTTACACAGCAGAAGTTCAGTGCACATAAACCACTTTCAGAATGGCTAAAACCTGTTTAAGATAAACCTGGATGGATGTAGTATCAACTAATTTACATTAAATTGGTTTATCGAATTTCTTTCCCAGATCCTCTCCAGATTCAAGTAAACTCACACTCCCCCAGCATTCCAGGATGCTTTTCGCCTCCCCTGAAAAGTCCCCCCTCCCCCCACTCCCTCCTTGCAGGGTGGGTGGGCTAGCCATGGCCCAAGCTGTCTGCTCCAGCTGATCAGGGAGATATGATCTAGTGCCTTCCAGCCTGGGCCACTGCAGAAATGTGGCTGCATTTCTGAAATCAAAAGTGAATATCTGTTTACTTGCTTCTCGATTCAATCTGTGTAGTTTAGACTAACCTACGAAGATTGAATCAATTCAGCCCTGGGCTTCTTGACTGTCTGTACTTAGCCATATACTAACTGCTTGTTCATATAAGGAATAGGACATTACCCTCATGTAGACAGATTACCTTGCTGATCTCACTTTGGCCACAGAAGTCTCATAATGTTCTCCCACACAAAAATGTCCTTGAATTGAAGAATCTCTGACTGCAATGTTACAGATGACTTTGGAACATAAAACTGGAATAGACTGCTTGGTTGCTGAGTACAGTGCTCTGTGATTATTGACAACTATAAAATAAACTTTTGTCTGAAAGTGTCCACACCCTTTGCAGGCCCTCTGGCTTCTGGCAAATAACCCATTGTATTTGGAATGTATAAATAGCCTGAGAGAAGAGCAATGCTGGTACCTTCATGACTAAATGGATCCCTAAAGTTAATATGGCTGTGGGAAACTTGTGATTTCCAGTTCACAGGAAGCTTTGTGGGCTGTTTAAAATCTGTGTCTTGTTATGATTGAGAGGACTAAAAATTTAAGAATTTCCAATAAACAAAAATTTAATTTGATTTTTTAAAAAAATATTGTTTTGGAATTCTGAGACTTGTGTTATTACAAACACAATACACAGTTATTAATATAAACAAGGCACTTGGTCTGGAAATAAGGTATATTAAAAAGTATTTCAATTTTAGGTATATTAAACCTTATTTATATATAATATTATTTAATATAAGGTATATTAAACCTTATTTCAATTTTATTTTTAAAATCATAAAATAAATCAACTTTTGACAACTTCTCAGTCACAAGACTGAATAGTGCATAATAATGTAAGTGAGAAGTCATGAAATAATGTAAAAGAAATATAAAAAATGAAGAAACTAAATGAAGATAAGGTAACCTACAGAAACATGAAAGTAAAAAAAAAGTCTTCTAAATGTTAAAAGGAAATGTTCCACTGAAATTTTGTCAATAGTTTGAATTTCAGATGACCATTTTTTGGAAGATATTTAGACAGACTTCCACAGCGGTAATGGCTTCCATATTAAAGTGAGTAGTAAATTCTATTCTTGCCTTACCCCTGCAAGATCATCTAGAAAGCACTCTCTGTATTAGGTTGTGAAGTAAGCTAAGGATTTGGGCTGTTAACATCCTGATCTGTCAGGTATTCCCAGTAAACAGTTGCAGGACTCTCCAGCCCAAATCAAAGACCAGATATTTTAAATAGTTTTCTAAACATAACTTTAAAGAGTTATATTTAAAGGTAGCTAGTCATATTAGTCTGAAGTCAGGTAGAAAGCAGGCATCTGATGAAGAAGGCTGCTACGTAAAAAATGTATGCTTCTCTAAATGAGATAATCTCTTAAGGCCCCCTCTACATGTTACAGGTATTGCACAATTAACTGGTTAATTGCACAATTGACTTGATAGTAGCTACATGTGCACATATCATGTCATAAAAAGCTCCAACCAGCTATAAAGTTAGACCTTGAAAACGTGTACAAGAATAGATCGGAGTCTGGTACTATATAGATACAGATTTATCTTAAACTGGGTTCTGCAATTTTTGGACCAGTTTGTGTGTATGGACATTCTGAACAGTTACAGCTTTAAACTGATTTCTGGTCATTGAGACCAGGTCTGTAAGTATAAGATTGGCACTGGGATGAGCTAAGTTTAAATTGGGTGGCCATTTTGAACCCAATTTAACCTCCCCAAATGTCTGTACTTAGTCCGGCAGTGTGGCTGAGATTAAAGATAGCAGCCTCAGCCCTTCTTTTTCTGCAATTCTTTGTTCTAATAACTCACTTTGTTACTTAGTCAGCTATTTGAATTCAGTGTGTGTCCGGTCCTACCACTCCATAACATGACATGATGATCTAGCAAGTATATTTTATGCCACATAATGAATTTAAAAGCCTTATCATCTGTTGATACATGTATAACTGAAATGCAAAGTATGGCGGGTGGATAGAAGTGGACTGTATAGGTGTTGTTAGAATAACTTTAGATTACTTGGCATTTTTCCGATGGACTTCTGTTCTTCTTTCCTTTCAAATGCTGTTAATAATTCTGTGCTTAGTACATGCTTTAGGTACCTGAATTTGCAGTTTTTATTGATTTTTTTATTCATTAGTAATTCAAAGAAAAATTGTTAATGAGAACAGTTCAGAGTAATGAAACTATAGGTTTACTTAATAAACATTTGAGTTAGTTATAAGGTAATTTTAATGACAATGTTAAAATGTTTATTGTACATGCTGATGCGCTGACAATTATGCCAGCTTTCTAAAAACAAAAACAAGTGAATTCTGATGCCTTGTGCTTACTATCCTATAGGCTGTGTGTTTCTAAGCAGGTCCTAGTAATGGACCATAAAGTTAAAATTGCCTTCTAGTGCAGCAATGGTGGATATAAGTGGTGGTGGGTGCTAGTGGGTAGTGTAAGTGGCTGTAAGATCTTGGTTATCATTAGTTTTTCCAGTATTATGCTAAGTAATATAGCAATATTGAAGCAGTAATCAAAATGTTGCTAAGGAATCGATTATAGAATAGAATTCAAGGGGCTCATCTACATGATGCTACTGCAGTCATTACTCAGCATTTATTTAGTATTTTTATTAGCAAATACTAAATAAATGTGCAGTAACTGGACTTACTGTGCAGTAGTGCCAGCACAATGTCTTTTAAGTGATGCTACTGTGCAATAGCCTAGTAATACTGTGCATGTTAACACTGTACATGCTGTGGTGCACTAGTGCTCAGTATTGTTTGGCTACTGTACAGTCTGTGTCTCATGTAGATGCACCCAACATGTCCCAGAAAACACTGTATAGTTATGAGTTTGTACTGCAGTAATTATAGGCTCATTTGCAAGCATGACAACCATCCTGCAGCAATAGCTAATGTTATAGACTTGGAGCGTCATTTTGATCTCTCACTAGTACTAATCACAAGTCAGTTGCACAAATAGAAACTGAACATTTGGACACTAAAGTCAAATTAAATGTCATTCAAGACTTTTGTGAGAATGGGCATCAAGACTGTTAAATAATACATTAAGCAAATTAATTATTAAAAGCTATGTAGAAAGAAGAACCAAAGGCTAGTGTCCGATCTTTTTTTTTTTGGGGTGTATTTTGAATCATAGGTATTTTTCAAAACATGTCCCCTAAGAGATGCACCTGTCCAGAAAGATCATCTAAGGCAGTGCTTTTCAAACTTTTTTCATTTATGGACCCCTAAAATATTTTGAATGGAAGTGTGGACCCCTTTGGAAATTTTGAATAGAGGCACGGACCTCTTTGAATTGTAAACATGGGTATTCTCATACTCTTGATTTATCATAGTAATTTTTGCAAACCCCTTAGACATAGTCTGCAGACTCCCAAGAGTCCACAGACCAGCATTCCCTCTAAGCTGCATGGCCGCGGAGGTGTGCCTGGCAGTGCGGCATGAGTGCACCTGCATGGCCGCGCACACCGCATAGCTTAGAGAGAACACTGCCATAGACCACAGGTTGAAAACCACTGATATTAACCTGAGATTCTCACAGACAACTTATTTCCTTCTATTCTTCTGTCCTAAAAATTTAAACATTTTTTGTTAAGAGCACTACTCTTAAGAGAGAGACTCATTCTTTGTCCCATTGGCTAAAATCTACAGTATCATGCTTGTGTATTGAGAGATCCATCTATAAAGTACTTACATCACAGAAAATTAAGAGTATTACACAGTACCTGAATTTGATATTAATCATAGGGTTGAGTAAAAAGTCTGGACTTGAATGTAGAATTGAATTTTGACCAAACATTTAGATCCAGGGTGTGGTTTTGACTTAACATAGATACCTGGTGAGCCCAAGTTTTAGAAACTTCTCTGAAGATGATTTAAAAAAATATTTTCTCTTTCCCCCACACCCTTTTTTGAGATGTGAGGTCTTTACTGCTTGAAATGTTCATCAAAATTCAGTTCTGGCTAAACATATTTGGTTAGATTTCCAAGATTTTTTTTCACACTTTCATGCAGAAACTTAAAACAGCTTTGATCTGGAGCAGCTTCTGCTGTCTTTGTGCTGTCTTTAATATTGACTGAGAAAAACACATTCCCCTCCCCCACAACATGCTTGTCTCTTAAAACATTATGGATATTAGTTCCTGTTTCTGGTAATATATTAATTACTCTCTTTGTAACTGGAGCTGCTGACTATATTTCAAATATACCTTCACTAGGCTTTTTACAATTTTAGAATTATTCCCAGGAGGTGCATTATGTCCCTACATTAATTAATTCTAGGCTATATATATATATATATATATGCCATTAAGCACCATGTTGAAGACATGAAGAAGAATTTTATTCACCAGTCTAGGATTTTTTTGTTGTTTGTGTTTTGAAATAGAGCTCTGTCTTTTCCTTTTTCCTTCTTGTCTCACTCCATTACCTTTTTACATCTTAAATTGTAGTTACTTATCTGCCAGTGTTGCTAATCTGCCCAGCATGTGTTGAACTCTATTGTTGTCATTTTGTATTTACAACTTTATTCCCCCCTTCTGTCTACATTTTGCATTGATACCCGTTATTTTGACTATCATTTTGCTTCAACGTTGATAGCATACAACATTTTTCATCCTGATGATTTTTGTGATGATCTGCCTTGCTCAGTACGTCCTAAACTGAATGTCCTCAGTTCTGAACACCAAGAGGGCAGCGTAAAGGGCCCTGGAAACCTAATGGAATGTCTTGGATACATTTCCTACACAGTTCTTAGCTTTCTAACAACTTTTTTCCAATTAGTCAGTTGGTCTAATAAAAGATCTACTCAAAGAACCAAAGGTTTGGTAACCCTTTTCTTTCCTGCCAGGGGCAGGGGGTCAGATTAGATGGTTTACTGAGGTCCCTTCCAACCCTAGAATCTATGAATCTAGAAACCTTGCCTGTCTATGTCCTTAGACAAACACGGCTACACCCAAAACCCTACACAGATGGGAAATCGAAGAGACTGAAGAATCTGCCTAACTGTCTTTGTTTTTGCCTATTCTCTGGCCTGCATTATAGAAGATAGATAAGCAAAACAAGAATAGCTGGAGTTCTCTGTAAACTAGTTATCTAAAGTAATGATTAAGATCCTTTCAGATCATAGCCACCAAAGCATAGCATGCAGAAGCTCTGAAGCCGCTCAACTTATTCAGACATCAGAATCCTTTTGTGATTTCTCTGCTAAATAGTTGTGCTCAGCAACTACGGGGTTCAGGTGAGATTAAGCGTTTGTGTCTTGAGTATTAAGGATCATCCTGTCTTTCTGTTTAAAGTGTTTTCAGTACAAATCTGATAGCACTGGTTTGCACTTGATATCCTGCAGACAAGCAGTGTGCATCTTTTCCTCTGCAATCCTGCTGGTGCAAATGATTTGGGTATACAACTCCTAATATTGCTAGAATTGGCTGTGCAGTTATCTGTGCAACACCAAATCTTTATACAGAAGGTAGACCTTCTTAGTATTAACTTATCTTTTAGCACTTTCCATTTCTCATTTTGTGTCCTCTCCCTCCATTGCTTTATCTCATTCAATTTCACCCAACACTTCCCACATTCTTATTGCAGGCAAGTAATATATGTAGCTCTTTATCTTTACAATGATGAAGCTTTTTGAGCAATCCTCCTCTCTGCAAGAAGGAACTCTAAAGCTATATATATAACACTTGGGGAGGTAGACACTTCTCTTTATGGAACTGGATGAAACAAAGCACTCTTACTTGAGGAGGGGTTTCTATCTAGTAAGTTTTATTTCAGTCTACAAAGACTGGAGAAAAACAGCTTTATGTCTTTATACAATGACCAATGTAGTTGAATGTAGATATTGATGAAAAGTCTAGAAAAACAGAAGGGTTTGTCCAGAAGATATAGGAAATTCTTTATTCACATCTCTGGCTTAATTTTCAGCTGTTTTTGTTGTGCCATTTTTTTTTATTTGCTTGCTTTTTTGAGGGAGGTAGGAAGGCTAAGAGTGAACCTGCTATGGTGGTCACTTTTCCTTTTGTTTTTTTAAGGGATTAATTTATTGAACTGGCAAAATTTCAGTTTGATCTAACTCCTCTGGAAGTGTATCCCATGGCATAAGGTGTCTGGCCAGTTACATCATGCTCATCATGTAATGGGCAGTTGTATTTGCTGTTCCATACTTAAAAGTCCAGGAAGTTCTTTCTTTCTTCCATGATCCAATCCCATTGAAAGCTTTTTTAGATCAGTACTGGGACACTGAATTTGATTCAACAGTAAATGGGTAGCAAATGTAATTATTGGGCATCTGAAATACATGCTTTATTTAGTTGGCTCTGCTCAGAAGAGGAGCAACTCTATTTACACACTAGGTAAACATTTTAATTAATATTTTTATTTAGACTGAAATAGAGTGAAAAGCAATAGATCACCTGCAAGCTAAGAAATGCATGTACTATGGATTTATTTCTCTCTGGTAGGGGTGGATTGCTAGATGGTGTTAGAAAAATGACTGCCGCTGAAAATTAGAACTAACACAGGCCTAGTTCTGAAACAGTTTCTTCTTTTAATTATCATTTCAGTCTTTCCTGGATTTGGGCTGAGCCAGTTTTTCATCCATTTTGTCCCCCAGATATCTATAATGGATAACAAGATGTAGCATTGCAGCTCTGGCAGAGACTGCAGGCATCTGTGTGGCTTCCTTCTGCTCCCCCCTCATCCTCTCACCACTCTCTGCTAAGGAAGGATTCCCCACTCTCCTCTGCCTTGCACAGACACCTCTTAGCAGTAGCTAGCATACCACAAGCTGGTCCATGCTGTGGGAGGCCAGACCAAGGCAGACAGGTCTATGTCCACTTAGGGCTTTTTGGAGCTAATCAACAGGTAACTGGTAATGTCCCCCCCATTCCTTCCTTGGAAAAAGTCATTTAAAGAGAGCTTGAACTAATGGAGAGAAGCTTTTGTTTTCTTTGTTTTCTTAATGGGATGATAAACACTGTATTATCAGCTGGCCACTGGGCTGCTCAGGAGTGGAGGAAGAGCTCCCTAATCAGAGCATCCTGCTGGGGCCTCGCTATGCCCCACTCAGCTCAGAATTGGGGAACAGAGGGCTGCTCTAGCACTCCCCAGCTTCTAGCTTGAGCCACTGTAGGCATGTGCCTGCATTTCTGGGATGTCTGTGTTACAAACTGGTTTAGCCTAGCCAGGTTAGACTAACCTGCAAAGATTGAATCATTTTGGCTCAGGCTTTTTGAATGTCTGTCCCTAGCCTTTGAATCCAGAAGGGCTAAATCTGACGTTTGTTGACTTTGAACTTTTTCTCATGAACTGGAGTTCAATATGTATAAATAGTTGGTTGTTCCCTTTCAAACTTCAAAATTCAGTTAGGAGTGCTATAAGCAGGGCTGAGTTTGCAAGAATTTTTGGGTTAGCTTGTCTAATACATTTGTAAAACATCTAGTACATTTGGAATAGTACTGTATTATAAGCAGACCAAAATCAAATCCTGCTTAGTTTTTGTTCTTAACCTATAGTGGTATGAAAATAAATCAAAATAGAAAAATGAGTTCAACAAAGGACAGTGTCTTCTCTATTTGGGTGTAAGAATTACCATAACTGACACATACTCTCTCTGAATTCATGCAGTGCCATCAGCTGGTGGCCATCTATGACCAATTAAGATTAATTTATGCACTTAACTGTCTTTTAACTGTCAGTCACTTCACTTAATATCCATTCTCCTGGTTCTTGCTGCATTTTGTTATAAGCATAAATGATGAGCTCTCTGAGGTGGGACTGTTTTTGTTTTTTTGCTCATTTTTATAGCGCTTTCAACAATAGGTTTCCTGTCTGGGTTCTCAAGGCCCTACAGCAGTATGAAATCCATAAGTAATCTTAATGTATGCTAGTATTCTTTCCATCCAAGAAAACAACATTTACAGGAGGCTAGCTATCATGCAGCATTTACATATTTACCACTCAAAGGCAAAATGTAAAAATTGGAGTTAAAGCTTGGTGTTTGCTGTGATTTATAGCTATGGCATTGAAATCTTCTGATAAAAAGAGTTAGTATTTTAAGTCTTTCCTATGAACCAGTTGCCCTGAAGTTATAATTCTGCATACCATTCTTGAGTTTTCATCCCATCCCCCCTCTACCATTCCCCACCCGCCCAGGATACAAGAACCAGTTATTCCAAATGAAATCAATTTTTTGAGCCCTAGATCATTACTCTTCCCCCCCCTCTTCCTTTTAAAGATTTCATTCTGATAGGCAAGATGAACTGTTGCTTAGAATTTGAACACTAGAGTCCTGTATGGAAATCTAGTCTGGGCCTACCCTATACTTGGCTTTAAGTTGTTGACAAATATTAAGTATGAAATCCAAATCTGTGATCTGGCATCTAAGACTATTGTAGATCTTGCTATATCAGGGGTACTTAGTGCCTGGCTTGTGGGCCAGATCCAGCCTGAAGTTTCATCTCATCCAGCCCATGGGAGCCTTGACAGCTCTGGCTTTGCCTACTAGATTGGGTGCAAAGGGTGGTGCAGGACTTGATCCCAGCACATGGGATCACATAGAGGAGGTGTGAGGTCTTGGGGCACAATCCCAATGATTTTGAGTGCTCCAGGGTGCAATCCTGGCATACAGCTCAATCCTGAAATGTGGGGCTGGGTAGGGACAGTATGGGCCTGTGGGGTATGTGGGTGGCATGAGGCTTGATCCAGGCATTCAGGGCCAACAGAGGCAACACAGTCCAGACCTTGGTGTGGAGACCTGATCCAGTCCATGGACTGCATCATTCATCTGGTCCACAGAGCCAAAAAGTTGAGCTTTACTATGCTAGATGGATCTCACCTCATTTTGAAAAGATCAAATCCTAACATTTACTCAGCCTAATAGCTAAATGAGGTATTGTGACAGATGAAAATTATATCTGTGTGAAGATTAGACCAAGTGGTTTTTTTGTCATTTGTTCAGATATTAAGCTATATGTTGTTGCTAAGAGCCTAATTAAAGTCTAAGATGTAGTGAGGCTTGTATGTAGTATGAGGCCTAGTAAATTTAGCAAAGCCTTGTAGAAGTAGTGATGGTAGGCCCTGTGGCGTAGTTAAAATTAACCTTATCAGAAGAATGCAAAGTTTGTACTGCTACCAGTCAGTCTAAGGACAGTTGAAGTAAAAAGAATCTGAAAGGCTGTTAGTTATCAGCATAGGTCAGAAGTTATAAATTGGCTGGCACATTCAGAAATCATTTAGAAGGAAGATACAGCTCTGTGAAAGGAACTACAGATTAGCTGCTGGCCTAGATTCAGTTGGCCTGTGGATCTTGAGGAGCCCAAAGACTGAATACTAGGGTCCTTCCTGGTACCTCTTGGATAGCACTGATCGGGGACACCTGACTTTGCTGAGCTTTGTGGAAAGAGAAACTTATCATACATCAGGCATCAGAGGGGACTGCTGATAAGTTGTGAACGTGAATTTATTATTGTCTGTCATTATCTATCTTAGTATACTATGCGTAGTTGTGTTTTTGTTAAGTCAATAAACCTTTCTTACCTTTCTACCCCCCGACCACACTCTCAATCCTGAACCCTCCACAGGCAGCTGGGACAGGTATAGTACTTTGAACAGTGGACAAACAAACAAAAGGAATCTAAACAATAATGATTTGACACCTTAAGTTGATTTTGTACCTTGAGTCTCTGTTTTGTTCTTTCTCTCCCTTTCTGGTCTCACAGGCCTTGAGGGTATAACCACCTTAACTAAAGCCTTGCATCTCCTCTTATCTTGTGCAATCTTGTTCTACTTTGCTGCATCTTCACAAATCCCTTCCAGATCTGTTTTTATATTATCTTCCTATTGTTATAATCATAGAAAATGAGGGTTGTAAGAAGCCTCAGGAGGTCATCTTGTTCAACCCCCTGCTTAACACAAGACCATTCCCAACTAGATCATTCCAGCCAGAATTTTGTTGAGCTAGGCTTTAAAAACCTCTAAGGATGGAGATTCTACACCCTCTCTGTGTAACCCATTCCAGTGCTTCACCACCCTCCTACTGAGAGAGGTTTTTTTTTCCCCCCTAGTATACAACCTAAACTTTCCTTGCTGCAACTTAAGACCATTGCTCCTTATTTTGTCATTGGCCACCACTGAGAAGGGTTTAGGTTCATCCTCTATGGAACCACCCTTCAGGTAACTGAAGGCTGTTATCAAATGCCCCTTAGTCTTCTCTTCTCCAAACTAAATAAACCCAGTTACCTTAACCTCTTCTCATAGATCACGTACCTCATATCTCTGATCATTTTTGTTACCCTCTGCTGGACTCTCTTAAGCTTGTTCACAATCCTTTCTATAGTGGGAGGCCCAAAATAGACTAGAGGAGAATAATTACTTCCCTTGATCTGCTGGCAATGACCTTACTAATTGTCACGGGGGCACTTGGGTGCCCCGTGCCTTGAAGGAAATAAAGAGAGCTGCCAATCACCAGGGCAGCTCAGGTGCCGGTTGCTGGGGCAACCAGGCAGGTCATGTGACCTGAAGGGGGCAGGGCCGGGCCTTTATAAACAGCCCAGGCAGCCGCAGGAGCAGGAGCTCTGTGGGAGAGCTGAGCAGGCTAAGTGGATGGTTGTTGCCTGGCCATGTTGACCAGCTGCAATGATGCAGGGGTAGAGAGGACCCTGAGGAAGGTATGGATGAGAGCCAGCATGGCACGGGATTTGTATGATAAGCCTGGGGCTTATGTTATGTTGTAGCCGGCTGGCTAATAGTGTGGTTTAGTTACCATTAGACCGGAGGACCGGGTGAGTCTGTAGGGGTGTGAGGAGGCCTCACAGGAGCTCCCCAATAACCTGGGGGTTCCTGGGGCACAGCAAGCGGTGCCAGTGGGGCACAGCTGTTTGTGCCAGTGAGGCACGGTGTGTGGGGGCAGAGACCCCAACCTTGAGGGCGGTGTTGGCCCCCTCGGGCAGATGATCCCGAAGAAGGGCAGGGGGCCAGGCACGGCTACGCGCCACCTGAGCCCCAAGGCATGGGAGGCGCGGCAGAGGCCCCAGAGAGGGCAACGGGCGCGGGAGGCGCGGCAGAGACCCCAGAGAGGGCAACGGGCGCGGGAGGCGCGGCAGAGGCCCCAGAGAGGGCAACGGGCGCGGGAGGCGCGGCAGAGGCCCCAGAGAGGGCAACGGGCGTGGGAGGTGTGGCAGAGGCCCCAGAGAGGGCAACGGGCGTGGGAGGTGTGGCAGAGGCCCCAGACAGGGGGCGCTGGTGGTGAAACCAGCTCGGGGGCGCCAGGTAGGGCGCTGAAGCCCAGTGAGGTGAGTTAGGGAGAAGCCCCAATTGGGCAAGCGACCCAGACGGTGGTCCAGGGGGCGAGGCACGGCTGCGGCCACCTGAGCCCCAACCGGGTGCAGGACCTGGAAAGGGTCCCGGAGGGCTCCACACAGTTGGAGACGCTAAAGAAGCACCAGAGAAGGGCGCTGGGGCGTGACGAGCACAGGGGCGCCAGAGAAGGGCGCTGGGGCATGACGAGCACAGGGGCACCAGAGAAGGGCGCTGGGACGTGACGAGCACAGGGGCGCCAGAGAAGGGCGCTAAAGGGTAAGGACTTGATAACATCCAGGAATAGCTGCAAGGCTTGGGGCGTGCTGAAGGGGAGGTAGGAGGCATGCATCGCCCATAAGGCAGGGGTGCACTGGGGCACCCCAATCGGAATGGGGCATAGAGCAGAGCAGTGTCCAAGGTGAGACAAGGCAGCCTCCCTTACTGAACATAGAACATCAAAGACATGGCGGGCGAGTAAAGGGTGCTGAATCACCTAATTGGACATGGCAGGGGGCGCTAGGGAGCTTCATGGCTGCTCCTAGGCCTCACCCCGTGACACTAATGCAGCCCAATATGATGTTAGCTTTCTTGGTAACTAGGAAACACAGTTGACTAATATTCAGTTTATAGCCCACTGTAGCCCCCAGGTCCTTTTCTACATAGCTACTGCTTAGCCAGTTGGTCCCAAGCCTGTAGCGGTTCATGAGATTCTTTAATCATAAATGTAGGTGTTTACACTTGTCCTTGTTGAACTTCATGAGATTTCTTTTGGCCCAATCCTCAATTTGTCTAGGTCACTCTGAATCCTAGCCCTACCCTCCAGCATATGTGCTGTTCCCCCCAGCTTGATGTCAAATGCAAACTTGTTGAGTGTGCAAATCCATCCCATCTTCCAGATCTTTAATGAAGATATTGAACAAAACCAGTCCCAGGAATGACCCCTGCAACACTATTTTATTTCAGCTGCTAACTAGATCTCAAGCCATTGATCATTATCTATTGAACCCAATGATCCAGCCACCTTTTAATCCAACCACCTTTTTATCTACCTTACAGTTCATTCATCCAATTCCTTGACTTGCTTGCAAAAATGCTGTGGAAGACTGTATCAAAAACCTTGCTAAAGTTAAGGTATATGAAATTCACTGATTTCCCTGGAGAGCTGCTTTCCCATAGAACCAGCCATCTCATCATAGCAGGTAATCAGGTTGGATAGGCATGACTTGCCCTTGGTGAATCCAGGCTGCCTGTTTCTGATTACTTTCTTCTCCTCCAAATGCTTAGAAATGGATTCCTTGAGGACCTGTTCCATGATTTTTCTGGGGACTGAGGTGAGGTTGACTGGCCTGTAGTTCCCTGAATCCTCCTCTTTCCCTTTCTTAAAGATGGGCACTATATTTTCCCTTTTCCAATCATCTAGGACCTCCCCTGATAGGCATGAGTTTTCAAAGATTGTGATTGCACATCAGCAAACTCCCTCAGCAAACTTGGATACATTCCATTCAGTCCCATGGACTTGTACATGTCCAGCATTTCCAAATATTCCTTTCACCATTGAGTGCTACTCACCTTCTTCGCAAAATGTGCTGCCTGGTGTGGTAGTCCAGGAGCTGACTCAGCCTGTGAAGACCAAGGTAAAAAAGGTATTAAGTACTTCAGCCTTTTCCTCATCATCTGTCACTAGGTTGCCTCCCCCATTCAGTAAGGGACCCACACTTCCCCTGACCTTCCTTTTGTTGCTAACAAAACCCTTTTTGTCCCTTGGTAGATGCAATTTCAATTGCACTTTGGCTTTCTTGATTTCATCCCTGCATGCCTGAGCAACATTCTTCATCAAATAATTCTTTCCTAAGCCAAGCTGGTCACCTGCTATTTGCTATTTCTGTACATTGGGACGGTTTGTTCCTGCACTCCCAGTAAGGTTTTTTTTAAATACAGCCAGCTGTCTTGGACTCCTTTCCCTCTCAGACTGGCCTCCTAGGGTATCCTGCCCATTATTTACCTGAGGGAGTCAAAGTCTGCTTTTCTGAAGTCCAGGATCCATACTCTGCTGCTCTCCTTTCTTCCTTTTGTCTGGATCCTGAACTCAATCATCTCATGGTCACTGCTGGCCAAGTTGCCATCCACTTCTATATCTCCCATGAATTCTTCCCTGTGTGTAAGTGACAAGTCAAAAAGATCATGACCTTTAATTGATCTCTTCAACACTTCCACCAGGAAGTTGTCTCCAACACTCTCCAAAAACCCTCCTAGATTGCCTGTGCACTGATATATTGCTGTCCCAGCAGATGTAAGCATGGTTGGAGTCCCCTTGAGAACCAAGGCTTGTGATCTGGAAACTTCCACTTGTCTGAAGAAAACCTCATCTACCCCATCTTCTTGGTCAGACCCCCACCACAACATCACCCTTGTTTCTCTCCCCTTTAACTTTAACCCAGAGAGTTTCAACAGGCCTGTCTTCAGTTTCATACAGGAGCTCTGGGCAGTAATGCAGCCTTCTTCCATACAGCACAACTCCTCCTCCTCCTCCTTTTTTCCCTTGCCTGTCCTTCCTGATCAGTTTGTTCCCATCCATGACATTACTCCAGTCATGCAAGCTATTGCATCAGGTTTCTGTTATTCCTATCAGGTCATCTTTCCTTGACTGTGGGAGGACTTCCAATTCTTCCTTGTTTCTCAGGCTCTGTGTGTTCATGTACAGACACCTGTGGTAGCTAGCCAATTGCCATACTGTTGCTTTGGTTTATCTTAGAGGTGGACAAAATATGGCTCATGGGCCAGAACTAATCCACCAAGGGATTCTGTCTGGCCTGTGGTGGGTCCCTTGGTGCTACCCAGCCCAGGTGAGGATGGGGGAGTAGAGGAGGGGGGCAGTGTGGTTCATGACATATGTGGCCTGTCCTGCTTCCACCAGGCATGCATCAGGGTGGGGTTGATGCAGGAGCTAAGTTCCACTTCCCAGCCAGCCCTGCAATGGAGGCTCCTTTTGGCTGTTGCTGTTATCATCTCTGCCACAGATGGATCTGGTCCTGGTGTCTGGGCACCCTGGGTTGTTCACCCCAAACCCACCACCAGGGCACTGGATGGAACAGAAAGCAGGGTCTCCATGGAGACTGGCCTGGGACCCCATGGGTAGGGCGTGTTTGGTCAGGTGAAAGGAATGGTGTTGCAGGTAGACAGGGAGCAGTGTCCAGGAGTGGGATGGATGGTTGGGGGCCGGAACTGGGGCTGGGATCTCAGGGTAGTGACAGCACGGAGCCAAAGGCCAGGGCAGAGCTGTTATTCACTCCCTGCAAGGCCCTGCATTATTACTCCACCATGGTCCTGGCCCCAGACCCTGCCTGCCCACTCCATCAGGTATCTGATGGTGGGTGTGGGGTGGACAGGCCAAAGCCAGATATGATCAAGTGCCCGTACCCCTTTCCTGCCCCACCCCTTGCTGCACCAGTACCCTCCTTTTCCCCAGCCCATAGCATCTCACCAAAATTCCTAAAGTGGCTCTCCAGCCAATCCCTGGTTTATCCTGAGGTCTGATATCCTCTACCTCAGCTTCCAAGTTCTGCATTATATCCCTTCTCTCATCGTACTCATGATGTGTCCCACCCATTTCATTTTCTGCACTCTTATCTGGCTCATCTGTTTCATTTAGTAACTGAAAACCATTGTTGTTCTATTTTGCTAGATGAATTAATGCTTGCAGTATATTTATTGTATATATTTTTGTAAGTTCAGTAGGACCAGTGAACTGTAGTACTGTGGTGTAAGAGTTACAGAACGTGGCACTTCTTCAGTGAGTGCAAAGAGAGAGGGGAAGTGGGGAACAGTGAAGGACCATTTAATATTTTTTTCCCACTGAATTACTTTTAATTAACTGCTGCTAAATTTTCCAGACAAATAGCAAAAGTTGGGAAGTCATTTTTATTTTTGGCATTTCTTTGGGGAAATTTAGAAACCTTCTAGAAGGATCAGATGCTGCTTATTACCAAGCCTAATCTTACTGGAGATTGATTGCAAAGAAATATCTTTTGAGAGGAGACAATAGAGGATTCTTTCTGTAAGAGGAGACCCTCCGAATACTACTGTTGTCTTAGACTGTCTCACAAGCTGGTATAGAAATGTATTCTAATGCTGCCAACAGTAGTTGACAGCAGTTAAAGTATTTTCTATTGTCTCAAATATATGCGGCTTAGAGTGAATCTCTCTACAATGACTTGGATTGGAAAGGAATGGAGTAGAGCAGTGGAAATGAAAAGATAAATTCTTGTGGTCAGGTTTCCCTCTCTTTTTAGTGACTGAACAGAAGAGATTTTTCCGCTGCCTTCCACTTTAAGGAATGTTCTAGGTTGGGCCAATTAGAGGCATACAATTCAAATGCTTTTGATTTGGAAATTATGTGCAACATTATTGGAAATAAAGAGCTGATTTTGACTTATTTGTGTAAAAAGAAGCTGTAAATTATTGTTTTTTGCATTTCCCCCCTAAGCAATGAGTTCAAAAGCCTTTAAAATAGAAGGCCAGATCTTCATATGTGCTGAAGAGGAAGCTGGATTGATAGGTTTCCTTCAATGTTCAGTAGTTCTCATTTTAGGGAAAAATCCAGGAGCTAGTTTCACCCCAAAGCAAGTTAAAGTAGTTGATCTGATTTAAGCAGACTGCATTGCTCTTTCTTGCACTGGGGGGGAAGAGTATCTGTGTCCTGTGTTAGCTCTGGCATGCAGCCTTACCTCCACATACTTTGCAGGCTCTGCATCCTTAACAGTATCCTTATGTAAAAGGAATGCCCAAAAATGCCCTATTTGCACAGCTTTCCATCCTAAGGATCTGGCTTAACTTGTTTAGCTAGTCCAGTAATTAAAGGCAGACATCATAGATGGCATAAGGCAATCTATAGGATTTGTATATCTTCATAGACATATACTTTTATCACAGTTGTACAAATGCTACAAAATACAATCAGTTAGTTTTTCTTGAGGAAGAAAATCAACTTTACATTTTAATTCAGATTATGATGGCTCTTCTCATTCTTACTGCTGGATATGAGGCATTTTCTATGAAACAACTGTGCCTTCATTGTATCCTGAAGTGGGAAAATTGGGCCTTTGCTTAGTTCATTTGAGGTCAGCAAAATGTAGCAAAAGAATGTTGAGCAAGATGAACCAATTGCCATCAACATGCACTTGTGAAATCAAAACAATATTTTACAGTCAGGGAGAATTAGTTATGACTTCACTATAAACCAGAAAGCTGTTAAAATGTAGTTCACATCACTACTTGCTATAAATACAGGTTTTTTTAAACTAAAGTCTTTCCTTCACAGGACCATTCAAATAATTTCCTCTTCCTACTCTTTTAAGGCACTTGTAGACACGATGGGGGTTTAGTCCCCGAAATTGAAATGGTGGGTTTTCAACTGCAATGATTAAAAACCTACCATTTCAATTTAGGGTCTTCTGTTATTGTTACAGCAAGAAGCCTGATCTTTTTTGAGGACCCTGCCCATGTCTCCCACAGCTGGGGACTGAGCTGCCGGCAGGCCGAGTGACGTCTGAACTGTGGGGGTCCCTGGCCCTTCCTTCCAGGGACTTTTGAGAAATACAAAGAAATACGGAGAATATTAACAACTGCACTTGTTTAAAAACTACTAAGGATCATATTTAAAAAAAAAAAAATCAAAGAACACCAAACTAACATTTGACACTTCCAATATATGTGTGTAAAATCTAAAGAATGTGCAACAAGGGACCGTTATCGGGCTGAAGCAGGACATAAAAATATACAAGTCTATCTGAGCTGTGTCGATAACTGAGCTTATGGAACGTGCATTATGTCATGAACACTGACAGCTTTAACTAGGCAGGAAAACACAAGCACCTTTTTGCGATAACGGTGGGTGCCTTGATAGTCTTTACTGACCTTATCCAAAGAATAATAAATGTTTCAATTTCTCATTTTGTTCTTTATAACTATTTTTGTTAGCTTTTGGTCTTTGACTGATTGATAACCCCCAAGACAATTAAGAAAAACTCTGACATATGAACCGTGCCAAGGTGTTGACTCAAGCAACCTGCAGTTTGACGCCTTTGAATGTGATTTAAAATTAAAATGTAGGTTGAGCAACACTGACTTTTTTGGCATTCTACAGCTTTCTAATTTTAACTGCTTTATCTATGGAGCTGTGCTATTTTAACTATACCCATACAATGTGGAAGCAGCTACCCTGCTACAGAGAGAGCTTTTTTTACCCTGTAAATATTTAAGTAAAATAATCTGACCCTAAATGGCATAGTCCTACCCTTAAAACTTTGAAGTGTAGAGGAGACCTAAACAAGAGGCTGTGAATGAGTTCCATATCCTGTCTCTGTTCAGGTATTTTAAAACTTAGCAAGAATCCAAAACTATGACCAACACTGTTTCAAGCACACAGGCAGCATTTCAGAACAGCTGTAAGGTTTTGCATCAAGTCTCCAAAGTCAGTTTAGCACAGAAACTTTGGATAGCTTACAAGACAAAGTCTTGCAAAACTAAAAGGGATGTTCTTAACTGGACTTGCCTTACCAAGTTACCTAGCTTGGGTTGGTATAGGAGTGAACACAAACATAACCTCAGTCCAGTGGAAGATTTGTTATGAAAAATGAGCTGCCTAAACCCAAAGTAGTGATCATGAAAACCTGTACTTTAAATTTCCTGAGGTTTGTTAATTGCATTTCTCTGAATACCCAGAACTACCCCAGGGCTTGATAGGGCTGAATATTTTTGTGCCTATTGCCCAACTATCCAAGCAGGATTTAGAAAATATGCATTTCTCTGCTTGAAGTGGTTCATTCAAGAGGTAACTCTCAGAGCATGGCAGGAGTGAACTTCCTACAAAAGGCAGGAGTGACCATTACTTTACTTTTAAATGCAGAAGGCAGTGGTTGTGATTCTGTTTCTGTATCCTTATGTTAACTTAGTAGTTTTTAAACAAGTGCATTCTCTGTATTTCTCAAAAGTCTTTCTCAAAAAGAAAGTTGAAGTTTAATGACACATGGCTTCTAAATTAAATTCACTACCTCTGGAATTAACATGGGTCATTTTTGTATGGCCTACCTGTAGATAACATTTTTGTTCAGTATGCTGGCCATTTTGGATCCTATTCTACAGCCCACATGTCCTGTGTAGGGACAATACATGCTTAACTCAGGGTTCTGGATTGATGTTTTGTGGAACTGAAGTCTTAGGCACCAAAGTCCGTTCTTAATTATAGCCCTTGGTTATTTTCACTTCAACTAACCTGAGTTAACTCCCCCTCCCCACTTTTTAAAAGTAGTGTGGAGATACGCTTAACTTTACTTATACTTTAGAACAGGGGTGCTCAGCCCTTGACCCACAGGCCAGATCTGGCTTACAGCCCCATGTCATCCATATTGCAGGTTCTCCACGGCTAGGGACGGACATTCAAAAAGCTTGAGCCTGAGCTGATTCTGTCTTTGAAGCTTAGTCTAACCAGCCTAGGATGAAATGGTTTGCAACTGCTCAGACATTCCCTCTGAACTGAAGAAATGCTGGCACATGCCTGCAGTGTCTCAGGGTAGAAGCTGGGAGGTGCTAGAGCAGACCTTCCTTCCCTTCTACAGTGCTGAACTAAGGGGGGCATGGCCAGGCCCCAGCAGGATGCTCTGATTAGGAAGAGGTGTTAAACCTCCACCCTGCCTGCACCATTTCAGGCTTTTTCCCGCTTGCTGTTAAAGGGAGCGGAAGTGTTGCCAGACCCCAGCACCAGCTAGAACTCTGAGGCAAAGGGGGGGGGGGTGCAGTGCATGCATCTATTGATGATACTGAGTTTTTCAATCTCTTGCTTCTTGCTTCTTCATACTGTCTGTAAACCTGACTTATGTTCTGTTATAGGTATAAAATAGTTTCTGATTACTTAAACCAGTTTATGTGTAATGTCTGTTCCTAGCCCATGAGTCCAGACACTTGATATCAGGAGAACAATGGCAACACTCCCTTCCTGTGAAATTTCCAGATGCTGGAGGAGCCCCAGGCTCTGTGTGCTAGATTGGGTACCTGGTTATGGCATGTAGGATATTCTGCCAGGTGGAGCCAGGCCCCAGGGCCCAATCCTAACATGTGGGAGGCTGGTACATGGTGGCACTGGGGACTAGGAGGGGTTGGTGCCAGGCCCTGGGACCCTATCCCAGTATGCTGGATGGGAGGGGGTGACACCAGACCCACAACAGTCAATCCAGTGTGAGTGGGCAGTGCCATGCTGGTGCACAAATCTCAGTCCAGCCCATTTACTGGGCCTGCCCCACTCAGCTACTAAATCCATTTTCTGTTTGTTCACCCGCACAAACACACACACACTCTAAATCAAGGAAGTTGATTGGGTAAAGTAATCTTACTGTAATTTATAGTCATATTAAATTCTCTGAAACAATTTCCAGGGTAAATCCCATATTAAAAGGGTACAGTTAAATACCTCACTCTTAAATGAATGGGGGCAGGGCATACTGAACACCACTTAGCTATTGGCCTAAAACTTTCCACAAGGGATTGATTTTGAATTTTTGTGCCTTCTAAGATAGTCTCTGAGGGCACTTTTACATATGCTCCAGGGTAGGCAGGGGAAAGGGTGATGCATTAACTAAATTGGCTTGGAGAGCCACTCTAAAGTGTCACAGCGTCTTGTGTGTCAGCATCCCCGCTTATTTGGCAAACTTTAGTTCAAGTGCCCCTGCTGCCATTTTGGAGCATGGGGACCCTGATAAATAAGACATGGGAGGCTGCTGGAGCATCATAATTACCATGCTCCAGTAGACTCTATTAATCAAGTCTGTTCCAACATGCTCTAATTACAGCATGTTGGAGCAGCCTCCGTGTTCATGTACAGGCTCCCTGAAATGTCTAGTTATTTAAGTGTCATATATAAAGTCTGTTGAAAAATGTTCTCCATGACAAAAAGACCCAACCAAACTCCTCAAATGCTTATGTATTTTGTACACATAATTGGGTTCAGTAGATTGTTGTCTCACCCGGAAAAGCAGTGTTAGTATTGTAACAGAATCCACAAGAGCACGGTTTTGTAGTAGATTCAGTTTTTGCCAATGGTATTACCAGTAGTGTAGTCAAGTTTCCCTGTAAAGTTTTCTGATGTGGGTTCTGTGCTTTCAAACTATGTCCCTGAAGAAGCAGAACTGCATACTCTTTGATCTTGATCCTGACCCTTTCTTTTCCTGCAGTCCTCCTAAGACCTGTCTCCAGCACTTTGTTCTGATGTAAGGCCACGTATCCTTGAGATGGAAGCATTAGAGCAATACACAGTAACCTATTTATAGATTTCATAGATTTCCAGAGTTGGAAGGGACCTGGTAGATCATTAGGTCTGACTCCCTGCTTCAGGCAGGAAAGAGCACTGGGGTTAGGTAACCCCAGCCAGATGCCTGTCTAATCTCCTCTTGAACACCTCCAGGGTAGGGGAAAGCACCACCTCCCTTGGAAGCCCATTCCGTATTTTGGCAACCCTCACCATAAAGAATTTCTTCCTTATGTCCAATCTAAATCTGTTCTTCTTTAGTTTGTGGCCATTATTCCTGGTAACCCCAAGGGGCGCCCTGGTAAGCAGAGTGGCCCTTCCGATGAGTTTGTAGGCAGCCACAAGGTCACCTCTCTCAGCCTTCTCTCGCGGAGGCTGAAGAGATTCAGATCCCTCAGTCTGTTTTCATAGGGGCTTACCTGCAGGCCCTCAATCATGTAAGTAGCCCTCCTCTGAATGCTCTCAAGGTTATCCACATCCCTCTTGAAGTGTGGCATCCAAAACTAAACTCAGTACTCCATATGCAGCCTCACCAATGCCACATATAGGGGAATGATCACTTCCCTAGACCTGCTTGTGATACTCCTGCTGATGCAAGAAACAGTGCAGTTATCCTTGCTTATTATCTCATTGCACTGGTGACTCGTGTTCATTTCTGCATCAACCAGGACACTGAGATCTCTTTCCGCTATTGTGGTACTCAGAATGGTACCCCCCAGTCTATAGGTGTGTTGGAGATTCTTTCTCCCCAGGTGCAACACCTTGCATTTGTTCTTGTTGAATTGCATTCTATTCTGATCTTCCCACTTCCCCAGTTTGTCCAAATCTGCCTGAATTCACTCCCTGCCCTTCAGTGTGTTTACTGTGCCCCATAGTTTAGTGTCATCTGTGAATGTGGACAAGGTGCTTTCAACACCTTCATCCAAATCGCTGATGAAGGTATTAAACAGTACTGGTCCCAGGACAGAGCCTTGGGGGACACCACTGCCCGAATCCCTTCAGGGAGAAACTGACCCATCCTCCACCACTCTCTGGGTGCATTCCGTAAGTCAGTTTTTCACCTGCCTTACTGTGGAAAAAATCCATATGGCAGCTACTCAGTTTGCTCATAAGAATTGGGTGCAACACTGTGTCAAAGGCCTTTTTAAAATCCATGTAAATAATATCTACTTCCTCCCCTGCATCTAAGCACTTTGTGACCTGGTCATAAAAAGAGACCAAGTTAGTTAGGCAGGATCTGCCTGCTATAAACCCATGCTGGTTGCCCCTTACCATTGTGTTACCTGCTGGCCCCCTGCAAATGTGGTCCTCTATGATTTTTTCTAAGGTCTTGCTGAAAATAGAGGTAAGGCTAACTGGCTTATAATTACCTGGGTCCTCTTTCCTCCCCTTCTTAAAGATGGGGACCACATTGGCCCTTTTCCAGCCCTCTGAGACCTGTCCCAAGTGCCATGAGCACTCAAAGAGCTGTGCCAGTGGTTCTGCTGTGTCATTGACCAATTCCTTTAGTACCCTTGGGTGTAGATGGTTAAGGCCTGCCGACTTAAATACGTCCAACCCACCCAAAGGCCCCTTCACTAGGTTAGAGCTGACCATTGGTAGATTGGTATTACTCTCACTCCAGGCTAAAGACTCATTGGGAGGTGCAATTGTATCCATGTCTAGGAAAACAGAGGCAAAGAAATTAGAGCTCTGCTTTTTCCATCCTATTAGTTATGAGTTGCCTAATCCATTCTGTAGTGGCTCTAAATTACCCTGCACCTTCTTCCTTTTTGTTATTCTTAATCCTTGTTGCCAACTTGAGTTCTGTATCTGCTTTGGACTTTCTCACTGCTTCCCTGCAAGTGCAAGCGAGTAAGTATACTCCTCCTTGGTGGCTGCCCCCTGCTTCCACAGTCTGTAGGCTTTTTTTTCCCTCTGAAGGCTCTCCTGGATTTCTCTGCTCAGCCAAGAAGGTTTCTTGGCTCTTTTGCCTCCCTTTGCATGTACTGGTTGTGTCCCCCTGTGCCTGTAGGATCAGTTCCTTGAGGAACTTCCACCCTTCTTGGACCCGCATCTCACAGATGTGATTACCCCTCAGTCCCACCTTAACCAATGTCCTAAGCTCATTGAAGTTGGTCTTCCAGAAGTCTAGCACTACTGCCCTACTTTTGTCTTTTCCACTTTCCACTGGATAGCGAATCCTATCAACTGGTGGTCACTATCCCCTAGGTTGCCTTGAACCTGTAGCTCCCCCACCAAGTCCTCCCCTGAGGCCAGCACCAAGTCAAGTAAGGTATCTCCCCTAGTGGGAATACATACCTCCCATGTTAGATGCAGGTCCTGTATGCAGGTTAAGAACCTATGTGAGCAGGCAGACCTGGCCAACTGCTCCTCCCAGCAGATATCCAGGAAATTTAGGTCACCCATGACAACTAGGTCTTTTGAGCATGCTGCCTTTGAGAGCTGATTTGAGAATTCTAGGTCTAACTTTTCCTCCTGGTGTGAGGGTCTGTAGTAGACCCCCCACTACCAAGTCCCTTTCCCTGTCTAATCTAACCCATAGGACTTGGATTTGCCTATCCCCATTTTTGGATTTGTCTCTCCCCATTTTTATTACAGAGGATGTATAATGTTCCCTGACACATAGAGCAATGCCCTCCCCCTTTTTTCCCCCAATCTATCCTGCCTATATAGTCTGTAGCCTTCAATGCCCACTGGCCAGCCATGTGTAGGTTCCTACCAGGTTTATGTTAGATCAGCCAGGTCCAAGTCTTTGTCTGCAAGCAGGAGTGCAAGTTCCTCTTACTTGTTTCCCATATTTCTAGCATTAGCACAGAGACACTTAGCCACCTGACAGGTGCCCTTTGTATTCCCATATCCTGATTGTTAGTGGGTCCCTTTGTACTTACCTAATCATTTCCAGTGTGCGGTTTGTGGCTTGTCCTACCTGATCATGTCCTGACCTTGGCATCTCCATCCCCCAATGAAGCTAGTTTAAAGCTCTGTCTAGAAGGTCTGCCAGATTGTAAGAGAACAGATTCTTACCTTTTGGACTCCTGAAAACAAAACATCCTTGAAAGAGAACTTGCACCCTAGCTACCCAATGTGAATTATATTTTACCCACATTGATGATGGACACTCTCCATAGCCCAACTGGAAGGTTTTCGTTGACCAATTCTTTGACCCTGTTATGAAGGTTCCAAGTGCTTAGTGAAAATCATGCTGTCTCAGGGGAAGCTACATACTTGTTTGTCAATTTGTTTCCTCTATTGCATATAAAAATGTAAAGGAGTGGATGTTCTTCCTAGTATGTACTCATATTTTTAATTTTAAAATGAATCTCGTCCACCAAACAAACACTAATACTTAGATGTAATTTTAAAGATGTTATGTATTATTTAATATTCCTTTGAATCAATTGCAAAGAAGGCCACAGCATGAAACATTCAGATATTAAAAGTTATCATAGACTTCATGTGTTATCCTAATTTGGTTCTTTATTTATAATATAAACATCAATATAAATATTTAATACCATAACTGCAGTGAAAAAAGACATGACTATTCTTGCTGTGAGAATGCTGAGCACAATGAGAACTTTTAAATTATACGGGATTTTTTCTTATGTTTGGCTAGGGTCTGTGGATGGAGAGTACCCAGCAATGGAGGGAAGCCCAAAGGTGTAACTTTTTTTTCTCCCACTTACCTCAGGTGGAACAAGTAACATTTCTGGGGACAGGTGCACCACACTAAACTTCTGAAGCCAGTGCTGGGTCCAGATTGCTGGTGGCAAAGCCCAGAGAGGTACTTCTGGTCCCAGAAAGGGGTAGCCCGGGAGAGACTGTGGCATCATGGAGGAAGAGATGCTGGAGAACTCCCTTGCCTGAGCCTGCCTGCAGCAAAATGGTGAGAGGGGGTTCAGCAATAGACAAGGGTGCTTGGAGGACCACCAATCAGCTGGAAGACTACTTACAGAGAGCTGGGCGCAGCAAGCCAGACAAAATTGAAGCCCTGGATTGAAGCAGACGCCTGGGGAGATGAGTGGTATGAGGCTCAAGCTCATGTGTCTGTTATAAGAGGGGCAATCAAGCTGGCTAGCATGAGTTTTCCTTTTTGTTTTCTTTTTTCAAATTGATTTTCTCATTTGGAGACTGTAAGGTAAAATGAGGGGATCCACACCAGAAAAAATGAAGAGACTTGAGTTGATGTGTGATTTTGGTTCTCTGTGGGACTGTTAAAAAAGAGAATTGATGGGAGGAGGAAATTAACCCCAAAGACAATGCATGCCCATTGAATTGATTCCTGTTTGGTTCAGGTCTGTTAAAATTAATTGATTGGAGTTCACATTGGCACCCTGTCAGCCAACTCAAGATGGGGGATGTACCCTTGTTGAACTACTGGTAAAAATTTGAAGCCCACTGAGGGGCTTCATTAAGACCCAGCAGAAGGGTCTGACATAGATTCCAAGATGGCCAGATTGGTCTGTTGGACATGACCTGAGGGGGTTCAGAATAAGAGTGTTCAGTAATATTAAGGAAGTGGTAAGGGTGAGGTGTAGAGGAGGTGGAGCCCCACGAAGAAATACATCTGACAGGCCCTGATGTGTCACCCAGTGGAACCAGCTCCCTAACTGAAGTAAGATAAAAGCCACGGTGGGTGAGAAAATAATATTGGAGCATGGCCAGGAGGCTGGGGTCACCCCTTCCACATCTTGATGTCATTCGTTGCAAAGATGTCAGGCATGAGAGGGTCTAGGCCTTACAGCACCTATCTCCAACAGGGTCTTTTTTTCCAACATGGAACAAAATGATAGTGAGTTATGAGTTAATGGAAAATATTTCTTAGGAAAAAGGTCTGTTTACAAATGAAGCCCAATGAAATATTTTTCATTGTGCTATTGTGATCCCTGAAAAAAAAGGTAAATATTTAATTGTGTGTGTGTTTGTATAAATTGTCTAGGAGTTGTACTTGATTATATCTCAAAAACTAATGGTGCATATATTTATCTAACATTTCAATTAAACAGAGATGTAAGTCATGATATAAAACTGTATCACAACTCCATGAAAATACAGGGGTTCACCCTTATGTGACAACTTGCAATGATACTGTTAGTTGGCATATTCTGAGCTTCTAACCTTTTTAATTCTTCCAGAAAGTCTCTCTCTACTCCATTCTTTCTCATCTAGCTTCTCACACACAAATTCACTTAACAACTGCTTTTACCAAAATATCATATGCAGTCATAACCATACAAAACCATTTCTGGTTTTGCACTGAACCTTCCCCTGTCTACTCCTGCAGTAAGGGTGAAGTTGCATGTTACGCTTAGACCATACTAACTTAGCACATAAGCACCTACACATTAAACCTTGTTAACTCATGCTAAGTGACCTCTGAGAATCTCCAAGTTATGCCACTTCAGGTTCAGGCTACCCAGCTCACTTTAGGGTGACTTCAGTCTGCTCCATGGAGATAAAATGAGCAATTTGCAATCCTCCAAGATGCTAGGATACATCTCTTTCCGTCCCTTTTCCCCGCCTCCCTCCCAACCCAGAATGGGGATAGAACTCAGATATCTTGGCTTCTAGCCACATCCCTTCTCACCAGCCCACCAGTGGCAAGTCAGAGCTGTATAAGCAAGATATGGATCCTCATTAATGGATTTCTCACAGCATATTCTAACTTTGCCATCACTTAACATTCCACAGCTTTAGTCTGGTTTGAGAGTAAAGTGTAATTTCACCCTAAGATGATGGCTTCAGAAAACCTAAGAATCAGATTAAATGTATAACAGGGGGTTCTCGTATCATTGCATTGCTGTCAACAGATGCCTTATTTTGGATTTTTCCATACTCTGAGTATAATGGCTCCTTGTCACAGGTTGCACTAGGTGTGAGAAAACAAACATACTTAGCCCATCTGTGCCCCTGGGGCTGCTCTGCCCTGGCTCAAAGTGTTGATGTCCCAGGTGCAAGTGTAGCCTGGGAGCAGTTGACTTCAGCTCAGAGAGCTCCAGAGTCTATCGCGTCACATTAACTGAATGTGTAGCTGCACCCACTGTGAGTTAAATTTTTAAGAGCTGTGAGTAAATCCTGCAGCAGTTTGTTTAATCTGAAATATACTAATTCCTGCATGGAAAGCAGATAGTTCTTCTTTGCATGCATGTAGTATAGGGAGGATTTTTCTTTAAAAACAAAACAAAACAAAATGGGGTGGTGCGTAGGCTTTATCAGCTTATGTATGTATAATGTTAGTTTTTGTAAAATAGGTCTTCCATTCCTATTGCCTGTACTTATTTTCACATTTCTAATTTTTTTTCCCTTTAGGAAGCTTGTATATTTGAAACTTAGAGGTGAATTCCATTTCCTTTCCCACTCCCTTGTATCTTAAGAAAAGCTCTTCCTCCATTATTTGTTTTTTAAAGTCACTAGTTTAAGACTTTGTGGGTGTGTCTACATGAGTTTCTAACTGCACAACAGCCTAATACTGCACAGGAGCATGCTGGGCAAAACCTGTGTTAATATGCTACTGTGCAGTAGTATTCCGCTATTGTGCAGTTAGCATTCAAAAAAATACATGTGCCAGTGCCGCTGTACTGTAGTGGAAGTTACTGTGCATTGATTTAGTACTTGTGTAGTAACTATGGTGTATTAATGAATGTGTGGACGCACCCTGTCTGTGTTCCATTCCTGGCTTTACTACCTTCAGCTTCTATCGCACTAACCAAGTCATTTTATCTCTTGTGCTTCATTTTTAAGCTGGAACTAAACCCTATCCTTCTACCATTTAGTTTGTTATTTTTATAAGCTCTTTAGAGTAGTACTGCCCCTTTCCCTGTGTTCACACAAACCCTAACACAACTATTCTCAGCCAGGGTGTCACAGGATCCTTTTAAGAGTGATGCTGGGTGCCATGCAATATTAGCCTTAGCTAGTGTGCAAACAAGATAAACCCAGAGATTTCACATAGAAATCCATAGTGTGAAAAACATTTTGACCTGTTGTGGTCTTTATTGAGCTCTTTGCAACAATAGAGTTGCAGTAAAAAGGAGTGAAAGCTAATAGCTGGCATTCCTGAGGGGTGCCTTGAGTCAAAAAGGTTGAAAATCACTACTCTAGCACATGGGTAGTCACTTAGGTCCTAAATTTTGGTCCTAAAGTTTAAGTCCTGTTTGTAGAGCATCAGAATCAAACTTGTTAGCATGTTATCTTTTGGCCATCAACTGATACCATTTAAAAGAGTAGGTTAGGTTATTTCTCTACCTTTGGCTTAGCATTCATTACTTTGAAATACTTAAACTCAACTATTTGCTTCTTTTCTACAGGAAAAAAAAATAGCTAGAGCCTTATGAGAGTTCTGCAACCTCTCATTTTTTTTATACTTTATACAGTACAGCTTTTAAAAAAAATAGTATTCATTGTACCTGAACATCAAGGCAAAGAGAAAACAGACATTTTTCCTGTTACTTTAATTAGGGTTATTACTGAAACAGAACATGCATTGCTGTTTGTATCACGTTAGTAAGGTATACTTTGCTTGCTCCTCCATGTCACTAATTATGTAGTAATCTTTTACCATAAATTACCTCTCTTCTTTGTCCTGTTTGGAATCATGTTCAATGTAAAAAGACGATTGTTTGGAAGTGTGTGTTGGGGGTGGGAAGTAGAAGGAACCAGTGATTAGTTCTGCAGTTTCATTCCATATTCTCCCCCCAAGAGAGATCTGTAATTTCCTTTTCTACTTCTATTTTTGTAGAACCAGATATGAAAACATGCAAAAATGGTAAGTGTAATTCACAATGGACTAAAAATAAAGATTGCCTTATGGCTTCAAAAATTCCACCAAAACCTACTTTCTTTAAGCTTCTTGCTCTATTTGATTAGCACGGCATTTGCAATAAGTTTGATTCTTTTGTTTTTGTTTGTTTTCAGTGCCAGTGGTGTTATGCCATACACGGGTGTTAATGAGTAAAGAATTACATATTTAAATGTAAATGAACTGTATCTTGAAAACTTGGTTTGAAACTTTATGTAAAAGTTGCCTGATTTGATTCCCACAAACACAGTTGGAGGCATATACATATGGGCAAATAATTCAGGAGACTTGGTCAACATTACGTTGAAAATACTGACTGAACAGACTTGATTAATTTTGCCCATATTTGTTAAATAGTGTATTTGCTGATTTATGAGACTCCACAGCCCCAGCTACCCACATCTCTGACTTTAAATCACCCCATGTACAGCCCAGCTCTCAGAGCCTCAAGTCTGGAAGTCTTGCCCTTGCAGCGCAGATGCCTCCTGAACCCAGCATTCCTCAAGGTCAAAATCATGAAGTACAGTTGGCAGGGAACCATTCTCCCTGATGGCAAACTTCTGGGGCTTCTGGAGGGTTCAAGGCCCCCACTCTCACCAGTCACCTGACTGGGCAGTGGTGGGGAGGGAATTGTCCAAGGTAGGGCTCTCACAGGACTCACAAACAACTTGTCCCTGGGTGGTCTATCAGATCTATCCAGTGCATAGATGGCAGAAGGCTGCAGATAAGGGGGATTAGCCCCTGCAAATGCAGGCAGCCTGGGTGTGGGCTCTGGGTGGCTACAGTTGGAGGAAGGGGTGGGGCATGCACAGAGACAAGCATCTGGAGCCCGCAAGTGGCTGGGAACTCACCCTGGCCTGGCCGTGTGTGGAGCAGTGCCCAGCTGAGCAGGTAAACATGTGGATGGGAAGGGGTGTGTGGAGGGAAAGATCTATCCCACTCCCTCTCTCATCGTGGAGGCCTCAATCTGCCCCCTCCATGTCTTTGCCCACAACAGACTTACTTGCTGGGTGGAGGGGGTGCGCGTGTGCACTTGTGCGCTCATGCAATCAGCCCTACCAAATCATATTTTCTTTCTCTGCCTATGATTAGGTGTTCACTTTTCCTCCTTCCTTCTCATGTGGAGGGAGGGACAGTGGGATATTGGGTATCTTCCCTGAGAAGAGTGTACCACCATTCATGTTAGATCAGGAGGAGGGAGCTCTTCGTTGTGGGAATTGATCTACTTTTCTTGCAGAAGAGACAGTTTTCTTCTGCAAGAAATACTTTGAATGCCTGTTAGAATGAGAGAGGCTTTTCTTTTGGCACAAATGTGATGTCTTTAGGCTTAGGAAGGTGGGCTTGATCATGGGCCTTTATGTATAACTCTGAACAATCATAATTGTAATGAGTTTAATTAAACGCTCCTATTTGTAAAGTTATATTTGTTGTGTTGGGTCTAAATAATTTAAAATCCTAATAAATTTTCAGTTTACTTCAATGGTTTGAGATACTTCTCTAGAAGTTTGTAAATAAAAATGAAAAAGTGTCAGTATGGTGAGGAGCAGCTATTCATAACTCCATCATCAGTAGCTTCAGTACATCATGAGTTATCAGAACTCCTTTGGAAAACATATCCTGAAAGGCCTTCTGAAATAGGGATCTGGGTTTTCTGTTTCATAGAATCATAAAAAATTAGGGTTCGTAGGGACTTCAGAAGATCATATAGTCCAGCTCCTGCTTCAAAACAGGACCATCCCCAACTAGATCATCTTTGTCTAGCTGGCTCTTAAAATATGCCGAGGATGAAAAATCTACCACCTCTCTGGATACCCTGTTCCAGTGCTTTACTACCCTTCTGGTGAGAATTGTTTTCCTAATTTCATAGATTTCATAGACGTTAGGGCTGGAAGGGACCTCAGAAGATCATCGAGTCCAGTCCCCCACCCAAAGGGCAGGAAGTCAGCTGGGGTCATAGGATCCCAGCAAGATAAGCATCCAATTTACTCTTGAAGGTGTTCAGTGTAGGTGCTTGAACCAACTCCGATGGCAGGCTGTTCCAGACCTTGGGGAATCTTCCTTATATCCAGCCTGAAATGGTCTTGCAGTAGTTTATAGTTATTTGACCTAGTCATCCCTGGAGGCGCTCTGGTGAACAAACGTTCCCCCAGATCCTGGTGGTCACCCCTGATAAACTTATAGGTGGCCATCAGCTCACCCCTGAGCTTGCGGTTTTCCAGGCTAAAATCCAACCTAAACTTCCCTTGCTGCAACTTGAGACCCATTGCTCCTTGTTCTGTCATCTGTTAACACACAGAACACTCTGGCTCCATCCTCTTTCAAACCCCGCTTCAGGTAGTTGAAGGCTGCTATAAATCACCTCTTAGTCTCCTCTTCTCTAGCCTAATTCAGCCCAGTTATGATCATTTCTCAGAAGGCATGTGCCCTAGCACTCTCACCATTTTTGTTGCCCTCTGCTGCACTTTCTCTTATTAGTCTATATCCTTTCTGTAGTGGGGGGTGGGGGATGCAAAACTGAATGCAGTACTCCAGATGTGGCCTTACCAGTGCTGAATAGAAGGTAATAATTACTTTCCTCAAGCTGCTTGCAACACTTCTAGTAATGCAGCTGAATATGCAGTTAGCCTTCTCGGCAATAAGGGCAGGCTGTTGGCTCATATTCCTCTTGTTGTCCACTGTAACCCCCAGGTTCTTTTCTGCAGAGCTGCTCTCCAGCCAGTCAGCACCCAGGCTATACTAATGCATGGGATTATTCTGTCCTAAGAGCAGGATTTTGCACTTGACCTTGTTGAACCTCATGAGATTTCTTTTGGACCAATCGTCCAATTTATCTAGGTCACTCTGAATTCTAGCCTTACCCTCTGGCATCTATTACTCCCCCCAGCTCCATGTCATATACAGACTTGCTGAGGGTGCATTCTATGCCATTTTCCAGGTCATTAATGAGGACATTGAACAAAATCAGCCCCAGAACTGACCCCTGGGGCACTCCACTTGATACTTGCTGCCAACTAGATATTGAGACATTAATTACTACTCTCTGAGCCCATTGCTTCAGCCAGTTTTCTATCCACCTCACAGTTCATCCAGCCCGTACCTCCTTAGCTTGCCTGCGAGAATGTTGTGGGAGACTGTATCAAAAGCCTTGCTAAAATCAAGGTATAGCACATCCACTTGTCTCCCTGCATCCACAGAGCCAGACATCTCATCATACAAGGAAATGAGGTTGGTCAGGCATGACTTGCCCTTGGTGAATCCATGCTGACTATTCCTAATCACCTTGTTCTCCTCCAAGTGTTTAGAATTGGATTCCTTATGGATCTGCTGTATGATTTTTCCAGTTAGTGAGTGAGACTGACTGGTCTATAGTTCCCTGGATCCTCCGGTTTCCTTTTCTTAAATATGGGCACTGTGTTTGCCCTTTGTCAGTCATCTATGACCTCTCCTGATTGCTATGAGTTTTCAAAGATGATCAGTGCCTCTACAGTCTCAGCTAACTCTCTCAGCACCTTCAGGTGCATCCCGTCTGGCCCCGTGGACTTTTATGTATCCAGATTTTCTAAATTTTTCTTAACATGTTCTTTCCCCACTGTTGACTGCTCCCCTCCTCCCCAGATGTGCTGCCTGGTGCAGTAGCCTAGGAGCTGACCTTACCTTTGAAGACTGAGGCAAAGAAGGCATTGAACACTTCAGCCTTTTCTGCATCCTCTGTCACAAAATTGCCTCCTCTATTCAGTAAGGGACCCACATTTTCCCTGATTCTCCTCTTGCTATTGACATTTGTAGAAATCCTTCTTGTTACCTTTCACATCCCTTGCTAGCTGCAACTCCAATTACACTTTGGGCTTCTTGACTTCATCCCTGCATGCCCAAGGAATGCTCTTATACTCCTCCCTAGTTATTTGTCCAAGTTTCCACCTCTGGTAAGCTTTGTTTTTGTTACTTAGTTTACTGAAGAGTTCCCTGCTAAGCCAAGCTGGTTTTCCTTAGTCTGCTGCTCTCCATCCTCCCTTTCTTCAGGATCCTGAACTCAATCATCTCATGGTCACCACTGTCCAAGTTGCCATCCACTACTACATTCCTCACCAATTCATCCCTGTTTGTGTCTAGCAGGTCAAAAATATCTTGACCCCTAGTTAGCCACTCCAGTACTTACATTTCATAGACATTCGGGCTGGAAGGGACCTGGAGGATCATTGAGTCCAGCCCCCTGCCTCATGGGCAGGAAGTCAGCAGGGATCATAGGATCCCAGCAAGATAAGCATCCAAATGCATCTTGAAGGCATTCAAAATGGGTGCTTGAACCACCTCTGTCAGCAGTCTATTCCAGACCTTGGGGGCTTGGAAAATAAAGAAGTTCTTCCTTATGTCCAGCCTGAATCAGCTGTGGTGGAGTTTGTGACCATTTGATTTTGTCGTTCCTTGGGGTGCTCTGGTGAACAGACGTTCCCCCAGATCCTGATGAACACCCCTGATAAACTTATAGGTGGCCACCAGATCATCCCTGAGCCTGCGCTTTTCCAGGCTGAAGAGCCCCATGACTCTCAGCCTCTCATCATAAGGTCTGTTTTCCTGACCTCTGATCATGCACGTGGCTCTCCTCTGCACCCTCTCAAGCTTCTCCACATCATTTTTGAATTGTGGAGCCCAAAACTGGACACAGTACTCTAGCTGTAGCCTCACCAAGGCTGACTACAAGGGGAGAATGACATCTCAGGATTTGCTTGAGAAGCATCTATGGATACAAGCCAGTGTTTTGCTCAGTTTACTAGCTGCAGCATCACAATGAAGGCTCATGTTCATCCTGTGGTCAATCATGACCCCCAAGTCCCTTTCATCTGTAGTGCTAACCAGCGTAGCACTGCCGAGCCTATAAGCATGCTGCAGGTTTTTCCTTCCAAGGTGGAGAACCTTGCATTTTTTGGTGTTGAACACCATCAGGTTCTCATCCATCTATTTTATGGGCCTGTCAAGATCTGCCTGGATCACCCTCCTACCCTCAGGTATGGGTGCTTTATCCCAGAGTTTGGTGTCATTGGCAAACTTGGCCAGCCCACTTGTGACACCAAAGTGCACATCACTGATGAAGATATTAAACAGTATAGGCCCTAGAACAGAGCTTTGAGGGATCCCGCTGGTGAAAGTGCACCAAGATGATTGTCTTCCATCAACCACCATCCTCTGGGTCCTACCACGGAGCCAATTCTCTAGCCAGTGGATCGTGGTGAGGTCAAAGCTGCAGTTAGCCAGCTTTGCCAAGAGGTGATCATGGCAGATTGAAGTCTTTTTTGAAGTCAAGATATGACATCAATCTCTTCCCCCTTGTCCAGGTGATAGGTCACTTGTTCGTAAAAGGAAATGAGATTGATCAAGCAAGACCTATCTGCAACAAACCCATGCTGGGTATCCCTCAGGATATTGCCATCAGCTAGTCTGTTAAGGATGGCCTCTTTGATAATCTTTTTCCAAGACCTTCCCCAGGATAGAGGTCAGGTTGATGGGCCTGTAGTTTGACGGATCTACTTACCTCCCTTTCTTGAAGATAGGCACGACCTTGGCCTTCTTCCAATCTTTGGGCACTTCACCAGAGCACCAGGAGTTCTCAAAGATCCATGCAAGGGGCTGAGCTATAATGCTTGCTAGCTCCTTGAGTACCTTGGGTGTAAACCATCAGGGCTGGCTGACTTGTACCAGGAAGTTGTCCCCAAAACTCTCCAAAAACTTCCTGAATTGCCTGTGCACCACTGTATCACCCTCCAAACAGATGTCAGGGTGATTGAAGTCCTCTGGAAAAACAGGGCTTGTGACTGGGAAAGCCTTATCTACCACTTCCTCTTGGTCTGTGGCAGACCCCCAACATGACATCACCTTTATTGCTCTCCCTGCTAATCTTAACCCAAAGTCTTTCAACAGGCCTATCCTCAGTTGCATACTGGAGCTCTGAGCAATCATATGGCTCTTTTGCATAAAGTGCAACTCCTCCTCTTCTCCCCTGCTAATCCTTCCTGAACAGTATGTACCCATTCATGACAGTGCTGAAGTCATGTGATCTCCCACCAAGTCTCTGTTATTCCAGTCATGTCATAGTTCCATGACTCTACAAGGACTTCCAATTCTTCCTGCTTGTTTCCAAGACTCTGTGCATTTGTTTACAGGCACCTGAAATGTAACTAGTCAATTGCCCTGATTTCTCAGGAAGTATGAGAACACATCCCCCGTGCCACCTCCTGGTTGCTCTTCCTCCAGGTCTCCTGCTTCCACACTTACCTCAGGGCTTTGGTTTCCATCCCCCAGTGAAGCTTGTTAGCCATGGAAAAATGAGTATTTTCTCCTTTAAAGAAGAAAAACGTGGATTTTATCCTTTAAAGAAGAAAACCATGGGAAACCACAGGTTTTTCCTTGAAGGCTGGCAGAGTTCCAGCCTGCTTGTGCTGAGGGGAGGGGGCAGAGGGTGATCAGAGGCAGGGGGCACCATGTTTATGTGCACATGTGCACACATGGATATGGCCAGCAGTACAGCCCCAAGCAGCTCAAAGCTCCCTGCAGGTGAGTCTGTTGGGGGAGCATAGGTGATGCATGGGAGGGCAGGGGACCCAATTTGTAGGGAGACTGAGGCACTGGCTCATGCTGACTGCACATGGTGAGGGAGGGACTGGGGCAAAGTTGCTAGCTGATGCTGGGGGCACTGCCCAGCTTGGGTGGTGTGCAGTGCCCAGGGTCAGGCAGAAATGCCTAGCCATGGGACGTATGTGGAGAGCAGGATGGAGCCACAAGTGGCTTGTCCAGTGGCAGAGGTGGCTACACACCACTGTGTGCACTTCTAGGGAGGGGTTGGGCTCCAGATGCAATGCATTGGAGGTGGTATAGGGGATACATGCCCCCCCCCAATTTTCTGTGACCACTGCAAGGCATGGGGCTGCAGCCTGGGTGGACTGGCACCAGGCAGGAACCACCTCCATGGCCCAGCATGCAGTACTCATCATGGGATGGTGAACCAGGACAGTGATACTTGTTGCTGCCACCACTGCAAATCCCATACCACCTGCATCACCATAATGCAGTGGCATCAGGCAGGGGGCACCTCACCTTGGCAGCCATGGCTGTATAGCTGGTGCAGGGCTTAGTGGTGGCAGTGGAAGCATTGAGTCTTGATGCTGTGCTTCACCCTCCCACTCCAGGTGCTGCCCACTGTGCTGCAGAGGCGGCTTCTGCCCAGTGCCAGTCTGGCCAGGCTGCAGCCCAATGCCCCATTGTGGATGTAAAAATCTGGGTGGGGGGGTATGTGTCCTCTTTATACCCCCTGATCCATTGCCTATGGTTGGGTACCTCCCTACCCCACACACACCTCCCTGGGCCACATACTTGGTGGTCTGTGGCCTGTGGGCAGGGGGAGCAGGGAGAATGAGGGACACCAGCAAGGCTCTGGTGAGTGGAGGGCTGTGGGTTAGGAATGAGGAGCACCAGTATGGCTGGCGGGGGCTGTGGGTTGAGAGTGAGGGGCACGAGCATATTGGGACTTCTCAGTGCGACAAAGCAGTGGTGGGGGGACAGCTGCAGCTGTACCTATTTTTTAGTGAGTGAAGGGGACAGGAGGAGCCCTCAGGCTCAGCAAACGGGGGGACGAGAACCTGATGGTGTTTAACACCAAAAAATGCAAGGTTCTCCACCTTGGGAAGAAAAACCTGCAGTGTTCTTATAGGCTCGGCAGTGCTACGCTGGCTACCCCTATGAAAGAAAGAGACTTGGGGGTCATCATTGACCACAAGATAAACATGAGCCTGCAATGCAATTCTGCGGCTAGTAAAGTGACAAAAACACTGGCTTGCATCCGTAGATGCTTCTCAAGCAAATCCCAGGACCTCATTCTCCCCTTGTACTCGGCCTTGGTGAGGCCGCAGCTGGAGTACTGCGTCCAGTTTTGGGTTCCACAATTCAAAAAGGATGTGGAGAAGCTTGAGAGAGTCCAGAGAAGAGCCACGTGCATGATCAGAGGTCAGGAAAACAGACCTTACGACGACAGGCTGAGAGCCATGGGGCTCTTTAGCCTGGAAAAGCCCAGGCTCAGGGGTGATCTGATGGCCACCTATAAATTTATCAGGGGTGACCACCAGGATCTGGGGGAATGTTTGTTCACCAGGGCGCCCCAAGGTTTGACGAGGTCAAACAGTCATAAACTACTGCAAGACTGTTTCAGGCTGGACATACTGAAGAACTTCTTTACTGTCCGAGCCCCCACGGTATGGAACAGCCTGCCATTGGAGGTGGTTCAAGCACCTACATTGAACACCTTCAGGAGCAAATTGGATGCTTATCTTGCTGGGATCCTATGACCCCAGCTGACTTCCTGCCCTTTGGGTGCGGGGCTGGAATCGATGATCTCCCGAGGTCCCTTCCAGCCCTAATGTCTATGAAATCTATGAAATTATTTTCAATGATTAACAAAACAAAATCAATCACCAAAATATATAGGTATTTAGATTCTATTTTATCATAATAAGCAAGGCATGGATAGGCTTCCAAATTGCTTTAAAATAAAAAATATATAAATATTTTTAAACTAATTTTAACTAAAGTGCCCCTCCTGCCATTTTGAAGAATGGGACATTGAATATACATAATACTTGCAGGCACTTTACTTAGGGCAGCTCTTGGAGCCACTCTAAATCTGCCCCTCTCCACCCCAGACTACATGTAAAGATGTCCTTTGTTACAAGACAGAAACAGTTACAAGTTAGTTAAAAAGATGCAGTGGGATGTTTTGGAAAACTGAAGAAGTAATGGTAATCATTGCTTGCTATATGTCTATCTATTACCAATGGGCTGTGTAGTCAAAATCAATGACGTGTAGAAATTGTAGCAATTATTAATAATAATTAAATTATTAATTAATTTAATAAGTAAATTAATTAACTTGTAATTAATTGTACCTATAAATACATGCAGATGAGGGCTGTTCAAAATGGCTATGTTTTGATTTGATTTTGGATTTGGCCATTTTGGAGGGACACTGATGCATTTCAGTGTTTCAGAATACTGTTCTATTTCAATTCAGCCAAATCTGTGTCAGAGTTTTGACACTGTTTTGGTGATTCAGCCATAGGCTATAATGGAGAATCACTAACATGTCTATAATGTTATCATCTCCTGCCTGATTCAGATGAAAATTTCAGAAATGGTAGCCCCTTCTGAGAGCACAAAGCCTGCTAAATTTCAAGGAGATAGATGCAGAAGTTTTTGTGAAACTGCACCTCAAACTGTTAAAAGCAAAACTCGTGTCACGCGTGTGTGTGTGTGTGTGTGCGTTAAAGCAGAGCAGGTTGGAAACACCAGGGATGGTAGCCCCTTCTCAGGGAATGAAGCCTGCCAGGGTTCAAGGAGATAGGTGCAGCGGTTTCTGTGAAGTTGCACCTCAAATTGTTCAGTGAAACTTGTGTCGTGTGTGTGTGTGTGTGTGTGTGTGTGTGTGTGTGTGTGTGTGTATAGGCAGAGTGGGATGAAACCAGCAGGGATGGTAGCTTGTAACAGGGGGTTTTCCCGGTGCCAGTTAGAGCTCTGCCCATCCACCTGTTTCTGGGTCAACCACCTGCCCCTCTTTTTCTGTCATGCCTTGATGGAAAACTGAATCAGATGTTTCCCAGGTGGGAGGCTGCCCATTTAGGTGTCTTAGGGTGACATCCATTCCACAGCTCTGTACCTCACTTACACTGTGGCCCAAGCCTTGCACATTGCATCCTTCACTCCCTCCAGCTATAGTCCCCTCCCTGGGACATTTGGCTCCCCCTTAGGCCCTGGTCCCACCTTCAGGCCAGTTGGAATCCCAAGGCTCTTGCTGTGGGCATTCCTCATGGTGGGCCCCTGGCCCTTTGACCCCCCTTTCAGTCCTGGTGCCAGCATGGACTAGTTGAGGGTACCTCTGATATCTTTTATTAAACCAGCTGGATAGTTGGAGAAAGATATCTTAGCAAGCTTTGGGGTTTAAAAACCCTTTATTAGGCTGAGGAAGCATCTGCAGCTGATGTGTGCTCTTCCTGAGTAGAATAAATAGTAAAGAAGCCAAAGTCTGGGCTGCAGGCAAGAAAGCCAGTCAGTGAAAATCTAAATTGAGGCATCAGGGGGTGAGAGACAGGATGGAAACGGGGGGGTGGGGGGGCAATGAAGGGAGATGTAGCAGCCAGGTAAAAGTGGAGAGGTACCTGGGGAGACAGATGTTAGGCAGGTCATAGTGTGTCATAAATCCAGTGTCTGTATTGAGTCCATGAGTTTTTGTATCCAGGAGGTTGATGAAGGTACAGATCCTGCCTTATCCCCCTGCTCAGCAGGCAGAGGCACAACAACTGGAGGAACGGACTAAGCTGAGCCACTTGCCTCCACAACCTTAACCTCATCCAAGGTGCTTTCCAGAGAAGGAGACCTGGGTCTAGGGGAACTTTGAGGCATGTGGAGCACAAACTCAGCTTCCCCCTCCTTCCCCAGAGCTTCTCTAGCTATAGCACTGAGCTTCCTTGGTTCCAGATCCAGCTTCTCCTCTGGCACTGGAAGGGTCAGGCTGAGAACTGAAATTGGGTTGGAGGAGACTGTCATGCTGGTGCTTGTTGTCATGCTGGTAGTGCTGGGTGTTATTAATATTGCTGGTGCTAGTAGGGGTAGGGCAGGTGCAGACACTGCTCCCACCTCCTTGCTGCCACTAGCAGCAGAAGCCTCATGCCTGCTAGGTACAAGGGTGCATCTAAATTTGGGGAGAGGGGGAACTTGCAGCTCTCCCTGTGCCCCCTTGATCCCCTGGCAAAAGACCTGGCACCTGCCTTTCTATCACACTTAATGTTTGGTGTGCTGGAAAGTGTGTATAATTTATATGTGTTGTGCTTTCCTACACAATGATGGATGACACACTGCCAGGCAAAGCACAGCTTTCTTTTTGATTGGGGTGAAAAAAAACCCAAGAATAAATAAGAGTATTTTGGGGGCAGAAATATTTGAAAGGGATTAACAATAGGGATGGTAGGCAAGGGTAAGTAGGAAACGATTGACTAATGGCTGGCTACAACTTGGTAGCAACACACTACCTACTGCTACCAGCCTAGACCCGTCAGATGCTGTGCTCTGCTGCTCATGCTCCAAGAGACATTTCACAAAAGGCAGTGAACGGCTTCACACGAAGACTTATATGCTGTTTCTCCGTCCCTCCCCCAGAGCAGTGGTGCTGGAAGGGACTTCAGGGACAGCTCCCAGACACTAGTCAGCTATAGATGTCAATATCAGAGCAGTCCTCCCCACACTCCTTTACTCCTCCCTCTTCAGAGTTTCTGTGTCCTTGCAAGCCCATTTATGAAATATCTGAACTATTCTGAAACATTTCAGATGATTTTGATTCATTTTGGAGATGTTTCGGAGCCTTCATTTTTATTTCAGATTTGGTGTTTCGGGCACTGAAATGAGATGAAATGCTTCCAAAACAAAACGGCTGCCTTATTTTCACACTGCCCTAATGCAAACACAAAATTATAGGACGGTGTGATTTTTATTTTTACAGGACTAGGTCTTATTCTCATTAAAGTTGAGGGGAATTTCCAAATGATTTTAATATAATGAAGTACAGTCAAATAGTGGGCAAATATTGCCAGTGGAGAGAGAAAAATTTCCCCTGGCATTTCTTTTATATAAAGAAACTTTGTACTTCTGGCTCATTCCACTCCCTGTTTTTCTATGTAATCTGCACTGACAGATACCTAAAGCAACAAAGCCACCTTCACTCTAGTGACAATGTTCAGGCATCCTCCTCCCCAAGGACTATTCACAGTAATTGACTTCTCAATCTGCACCCATTTATTTGCCCTTCTGAAAATCTTCAGCAGGTGCACACTGCAACTAAAAGGTTTTATGGCTAAGCTTCTCTTGATATTTAATAGGAAGGTCTTAAATAAGAGCTATGCAGTAGTTCAGTGGTGTGTACTTCATAAAGAATCAAATATTTATCAGATCAGCATAACTTTACAAAAGATTTCAGTCTCTGCTTGAGAAACCTGATGACTGCTTATATTTTAAATTTAAAAATAAAAAGTTCTTCAGTTTAGGACATTACCTGTTCCATGCTGGGCTCTATAATACCTATGTTTGGATTATTTCAATGAAAACCTCCATTTTTTAAAAATTGTATATTATTTGACATGACAGCATAGCATACCAATTGAAAATGACACTATCAAACTAATAATTTTTAAAGACTGCTTTTACTCATTGTACATAAAATATTTTCAAATGACAGCCCTTGTAATACTGAAATAGATTTTTAAAATCTGCTGTTTCCTACTGGTTCATGGTTGTAAGCATTCCTTATGAATGGCACACAACTATCTGTAAACCTGGCTTTCTGCCCTGGCATGTTATACAAAAGGAGCAGAGTCTCTGCTAGTTCCCTGCCACCATAACCTATTTCCCCACTGTTCAGATAATAAAGGGTATAACAATTTGTAATTCTCCTCCTTTCTATGTTTAGAATAGTGATCATGGGCACTTTGTACTATGAGGCACCTGACTGTCTCTTGGCACCCCAAAGTTGATACTATGTGAAAATCAGAATTTTGTACTTTGGTAATATGGAGAAGATGACTGTGAAGATCACTTAGAACATTTCATAGAATCATAGAAAATTAGAGTTGGAAGAGACCTCAGGAAGTCATCTAGTCCAATCCCCTGTTCAAAGCAGGAAAATCCACAAGAAGTTCATCCCAGACAAAGCTTTGTCTATCTGGATCTTAAAAACCTCCAAGGATGGAGACTACACAACCTCTCTGGGTAACCTGTTCCAGTGTTTTGCTACCCTCCCAATGTGAAAGTTTTTTCCAAATATCTAATCTAAACTTCCCTTGCTGTAACTTGAGACCAATGCTCCTTTTCTGTCATCTGTCACTACTGAGAACAGTCTAGCTCCATCCTCTTTTAAACCATCCTTCAAATAGTTGAAGGCTGCTATCAGATTCCCTTTCAGTCTTCTTTTCTGCGGACTAAATAAGCCTAGTTCCCTCAGTGTCTCTTCAGAAGTCATGTGCTCCAGTCCCTTAACCATTTTTGTTGCCCTCTGCTGAACTCTCTTCAATTTGTCCCCATCCTTTCTGTAGCTGGAGGCCCAAAATTGGACACAATACTCCAGATGTGGATTTCATAAAACACATGCTAGCAAACAGTGACTAGTTTAAACAAGTTTCCTCTATTCCACTGTAGAACTCAAACTATGTTTTAAGAAAATCAGTTTGTAAAGACCTGTATGCACTCAATATATGGTGCAGGCTGGAGACAAACATGTGGCATAGATAGAGGGTTGGCATGTGTCCACACATGAGTCACACTCATTGTGAACTTATTGTTAGAGCACTATGTATTTTCATATTTCCACAAGGCCCAGATGCTAAGGTTTAACTTGGCAGGGGTGCATTAGGAGATGCAGGGGCAGGGGCAGTTGCAGTCAGTTTTGCCTGTGATTCCTGTTCAGAAGTGTCAGCAGGTAAGTCCATACATACATGTTTTAATCTCAATAAGAACAGCTTGGTGTGGAGCTCTTTTGAAAATTGAGTACCACTAAATTTAAAGTCAAAATGGGTGCTAGCCTGGAAAATCAGACCTCATTTAAGAGGGCTGAGTACACTCAAAAACACAAAAGAGAAAATTTATTTTCTTTTATTTTCATTTTATTTATATCATTTTAAAACTTCTAAAATATAACCAGTAGAGCACCATGAGGAACTTGTGTACTAGTTCATATAACACCCGATATCTTTACAATTGTGGCAGGCTCACTGCATTTGCCTAGCAAGCCAGGCCTGGAGAAGGACACTTTGGATTGGTGGAACATTTCCACCAATCAGGTAACAGCAGGGAGGGGTGAGGAGCCCCTGGAATTGATTGAAGACTGTGCTTTGCAGGTGCAGTGGCCTTTGGGGCAGGGCCTCTGGTGTAAATAAAAGCCCAGTGTGCTGGGCAGACACTGGGCAGACATGGCAAGGGATGGCGAGCAGAGACGAGCTCTAAAGAAAACCATCATTGGGACCCCACCTGAGCCTTGATGGTGTGCAGATTGGCACATGGTGCTCAGACTCTGGGAGCTGCTCAAGGTGGCTTGAGCCTGCAAACTCAGCAAGCGGCTGGGTGGGGTGGTGCGTGGATTGTACGCTAAATGCGTACCATTGACAGGTTGTCTATGTACCACCAATATGTTTTACTGCCATACCACTATGTACCACAGATTGGGAACCGCTGGGATAGAGGGTTTTAGTTGGTTGGTTCTGTTTATTGTAAATGCAAGGTTGTTCTGAGTAGAATAAACTGGTCTGATAACCTGAAATCAGAGATGATTTGGCTATCTAAGGCAGCAAGGTAAGTGACCCACTTACAACCTTCCTCATGCTGTAAAGGCTGACAAATTTAAACCTTTGTGGACCAATGTGAAAAGTGCATTCTGATGTCAATAGCCCACCAGTGAAAATATCTTTAGAAGTACTGGAAAAGCTGTAGTTTAGGCATTGGAGGTGACTTTGCTTCAGATCAAGCCATGAGGAATAAACCCTGTGTGGTTTATGTGTATGTTGTATAGTATAAAAGCAATATTGACATCCTGTCTTGTTCCAGAAATCAGTGGAATACTTGTGCATACTGCTGGTGATCTGGTATAACATGTTTTAATAATATCAAATGTGGCACTTTCTGCTAAATTTGGAATAAGTCACACAACTTCCAAATTATCTATAAGTATAGACCCATACGTGGGGCTTTGCTGTAATCCAGTCTGCAAGTTTGAGGTCAGAAAGGATTCTAAGGGCGCACCTACACATGTTGCTATGGTATCATTGTTCCTGCGCCATACATGTGGAGCATATTTATTTTTAGTAGCTACTTTGCCATAGTGGCATGCTATCCTGGGAGAACAAGTCACTAAGACCAAGTAGCTGCTGGGTACATGTAGACACCCATGGATGCTACATCACCATAATGTGTTGCTATGGCAACCTAGCATCACATGTAGACATGTCCTAAAAGAACTAATGTGAAATCTAGACCTGGAAAAGGGCTTATTTTATTTGTTTATTTTTACTAGTGGTAGATGAAGTGTTAAGTCATCATCTTCTAGCTAATTAGTGCTCATAGATTCTGTTTCCTTATAAATAGTAAACTACATGAACAAGAAAGTGATTTTGGATTATTTGAATCCAGACTATGCAACTAACTCCTAGGACAAAAGTGAAAAGATTGTCTCCCATGAATTAATTTCTTTCAGCGTTAAATGAAAAACTATATGGGTGAATCCAGACAAAGCCGCATGTGCCTCTTGTAGTGTCTCAAACCCCTTTGAGATGCTGTGAGAAGCATGCACAGGAATGGGAAAAGTTTCCCTTCACTGCAAGTTTGCAGTGTGGGGGCAAAATTAGACCGCAAGATATCCAGGGATCAAAAAAAATGAAGTGAAAAAAAGCTGGGCAGGACACCATCCTGAACAATGCCCCGAGACAACTAGAGGATGGAACCTCCACAGAGATGCTTTGGCTGCCAGAGTGTCTCTATGGTTGGCCCGTGCCCTGGTGCTAAAGCACGCTGCATGCTTGTGCAGGGCAGGCAGTGTGCAAGCTGTAGGGAACTGGACCCAGGCTCCAGTGCTGGTAAGTAGTGGGTTGGGGGGGGCTAGAGGAGGGGGAAGAGGACCACGGGGAGGACCCCTGCTGGCCCCACCTGCTCCCCTAGCCCCCCTGATCCCTGCCCCACCTGGCCCCATCCCCTGCCTGCCCCCAAGACCCTCGATCCCTGCCACACATGGCCCCATGCCCTGCCTACCCCACAACCCCCAGATCCTTGCCTCGCCTGGCCCTACCCCCTGCCTGCCTTCTGAGCTGCCCCAATTCCTGCCCCACCTGGCCCCACCCCTGCCTGCACCATGATCCCCTCCTGCCCCCCTGAGCCCCATGATCACTGCTCCCCCCATCCCAGCATCCCCACACTTAAAAACAAAACAAACAACTCCCCCTGGCACTCACTGGCAGTATACCTGCCAGTTGGGGTTGCTGGGGCCCCAGCCCATGGTCACGGCTCCAACCTAGGCCCCACTTCCCCCTACTGCCCTGTGCTGGCCAGGGGGCTCTGCCAGGAGGTCCCAGAGCCCCCACTGCCCCTGCTTCTGCCATGAGTAGAGTTTTGGGGGTTTTTTTAAGTGGCAGAGGCTGGGGTGGGGGGCACAGACATCGGGGGCTGGGGTTACAAATGAGGGATGGGGCTGGGCCGGGCAGCCATTGTGGTGTCTGGAGGAAGGTGGGGCTGGGTGGGGCAGCCATTGGAGGGGCTGCAGGAGCTGGTGGGGAATGGAGCCAGGTGGGGCAGCAATCTGAGAAGCAGAAGGAGCAAGCGGGGGTGGGGAATGTGGCCCCTTCAGAGGTGGGGTTGGTAGCCCCTGCAGGGTCCATTTGGCCCCTGTTGGGGGGGGGCTGTGGCTCCTGTGGGGGGAAGCAAATCATACAGGTATTTAAAATTCATTTTATTATGATGATACAGACACTGCTAGGCTTCCAAATTGCTTTAACACTGTAGATATATCAATGAAACATTGCCCAACTGATCAGTGTCTCTCTGCCTCTCTATATAATGGTCTTTTGTTTTAATTGTGGAGGAACATGGATTTTGGGGTATTTTACAGAGTGACTTTGGGATTTTTTTTATCAGGGATTTTTCAGTTTTCAAATAGGGAACGCCAGAATTCCTGCTAGGGAGGCCAGTGGCGGGACCCTGCCTCCTCAGAGCTGGCATCTTGGACCCAGCTGGAGGTGGCTGACCTCCCGGCCAACTGGGGCCAGGAGATCATGCTTTGATGGTTCAAAGCAGGCTACCACACTGGAAACATCTTCCAGGTGATAGATGCCCAGATGGCCGGGCAGGGGCACACATGGCAGTAGTGCCACACAGCGGCCAACCCTGCAGCCACAACCCACTGGCACCTGGCCCAGAGGGGCAGATGCCTCTACTGGTTTTGCAGTCCCCATCCGGGTCTGGCAGGTGCACATCAGGTCACAGCCAGGCAGCATCTCTAACTGACAGATTGCTGCAGTGGATAAAGGGAACTCTCAGGGCTGCTTCAGCAGTCCATCTGGCACAAAGGGTAGTGTCCCCAGGTACCAATTGGCTGGGCCCCAGAAGCTCCTGAGAGCGAGTAGCCCTGAGCTACTTGACAGGGCAGCTTTTTATACTGCTGGAGACAGCACAGGTGCTGGCCCTGGGCTCTAGCTCCCCCTGGCTGCAGGAGGAGCCAGGCAGGGTTATTTTGCCCTGAGTGGAATAATTTGCTCCACAACGAAGTGCGTGTCTGAGCACATGCACTGAGGCAAAAAGCCCTGGCTCATATTTGCACCGCTTCTATTTGAGCTGCTGCAGGTGCACGTGCTTGCATGCGTGTATGTGCCCTATGGTGTATTTGGGCTCATCCCTGACTGCTGAATAGTTTTATTGTCCATGGAGAATGGACATGTTATGAAGTTCATAGTAATTTATTTTGATAGGACAACTCCTATAGAGACGATAGAGGAGATAAACTTTTAACTAGATTAATTTTATAGGGAGTCATTGTTCTGGGGTGATATGTTCATAAGCTTGGGTTACTAAATGAGAGAGCACTACATTCCTGTGTCACCTGCATCTATTTGAGAGTGTGTAGCTTCATTTCTTAATCCCAGCTTCTGCTTAGGGACCTTGGAACAAATTGAGCAAAGTAGGAGTTCAGGTATAATACTGGTGAAGTATCTCTCACAGTCACCCCAGTTAAAAAAACGTAAACTGTAGGTGCAGGTAGAAGTTTTTGCCCTGTCTGGCCACAGAAAAGTTTATAGCTGTAACCAAACACAAGCACATGGCTGCAGACAGCTTCAAAAATGGCCAGCCGGGTCAAAATCTGACCCCTCATTACATGAGGTATCAGATTAAGATGTTTCAAAATGTAGTGTCTTCTGTAACTTGTTTCTGTGGAGCTTCCAGCCTGTCACTGTCTTCAGAATGGGAGGGGGGAAAGGGAGTGAAGGGAGTTCAGTATGGGGCTTTATCAGGCTCCCCTTCCCCGCTCCCTGCCACTGCAGAGTGTAGGGTGGGTATATTGGAGTCCATTAATGAGGAGAAGCCAAGGGCCTTATAAGCCTAGGTGGCAGAGTGGCCCTTGCTAGGTGCATGGAAAGAGCTTTGCAGAGCCTGGCATTAACAAATCCCTGCAGAAAGTTGTACACTGAAGAGAAGTAGTTGGTATTGGCTGTCCATGAGGCTTGGGAGGGTCTGAAGGGGTGGAAGGAGGCCACTGAGGATGCTACAGGTAGTGCAAAAGATTCTTTTATAAGACTGTTGAGGACTGCAAACTAAGAGTGATACCTGAACTCTGTGAGCTGTTACCAAGCAAAACTATGGGGCTGCTGAAGCTCCAAGAAAGCTGTGGGGGCTTGAGAGGCCAGAGAACTGTAAGAAGGGTGGTGGCCAGGCCTATGAACTTGTTAGGGGCTGTTATCATGCCCAAAGCAAATGAGAGAGGAACAGAGGGCTCTCCAGCAGAAAAGGAGTTCCGGCTCAGGACCTGGCTGTTTAAGGACAGTCTTTGAAATATATCTTTGAGAATATCAGGGTGTGGCAGGCAACAAGAGAGAAGGTGCCAAGGAATCCAGCAATTGAGGCAGTTCACCAAGGGGTACCAGACTGCCCGAGATACCCCAGGCTTGCTACAGATATTAGTGTTTGTAAGGCAAGAAAATTATAAGGATTTATTCTTGATTTCAGTTCTAATGGCCATGGATGAGCAATCTCATAGCTTTTCTTCAATAGAACACAACTTTTAAATTAATCACAAGCATTAAGTGGCATAAAAAATAAAGCATCTGTGCACTATTTTGTGTTTTTTACTCAAAATATAACCACATTACAGACAATCATTTGGACACCCCTACATTTACAAAGGTTTTAGATTTAGATTTTAATTAATCATGGGAATGTGTAACTCAGGCTTGTCTACAGTTTCAGCAACTGATTCAGAGGGACTACTTTCCATCAAACTGCACCAACACAGAGTATTTACATTTTTTACAAACCCATAGTTTATGCAGAGGTTATTTTATGTTAAGATACCACCCTCAACAACTGGGATCTAGCCAACCACAGATGTATATGAACAACAGATTTTACACATTAGATAGTTTTTATGATGCTGGTTTTAGTGCAAAGTGTAGTGTAAATCTACTAGTTGAGATCTACGCCATCCAATGCCATTTTTTTTTTGCCAAGAAAAGCAATAAGACAATATTTAAACCAAAAAGTACTGAAATCAGACCAGACATGTACTATAAACGAAGGATTCCTGGTACTGTAAATCGCTGCCAGATGTCAAGCAGGCAAATGCTTATTCTTACACAAAAGTAATAGTTGACCAAGAATGTATTTTTTAAGCTTTGGTGTCCAGATTTCTGACAAAAAGGATATAACTGCAATTTTTAAAAACGATGTAGGTGGAAAATCTAAACAAATTTTCACAGAGTATTGTTTATCATACATCAAAGTGGAGAAAAACTGTTTTCATCTTGGAGTGTTGGGTCTCCATTTAATAAGTATTGGGAACAACTGCAGCTTGCCTTTCTTTGGAAAGAAAATAAACAGTAGCTTATGATATTGGTTAAAAAATCTGAACCAGTTCATGTCCAGTCTGTCAGTGTATCTTTGCCTTTAATATTTACTTACATTCCAAGAGGAAACCATGCAGAATACTTGCACACACACACACTTACACTTTATTTTTAATTAAAATTTATAAATAATTATGCATGATGGTACCTATGTGCTGATAACTAGTCAAGTACAAGCAGTTCTCAATTTAAGATGTTTTGAGTAGCAATGAATGAGACTTACAATGTTTATAAATTGACACTCTCTTTCGACTTTCTGACATAGGTTTTGACTTTACAACCCTTGATCTGATGCGATGTGACACCAGTGAACAAATTCACTGCCATCCATCTCCCTGGAGAACATCTATCCAAACTTCCCTGGAGACTTTTTCTTTAAGAAAGCAGACAGAACTCCAGAAAAACCTCCTGAGAAGACTCCAGGCAAGAACCCTTATCATAGTCTCATAGTTTCATAGTGCTTAGGGTCGGAAGGGACCTAAACAGATAATCAGGTCTGAGCCCTTGCCCCGGGCAGGAATGGGTGCCGCGGTCATATCAACACAGCTAAATATCTGTCCAGCCTCCTGTTGAAGACCCCAAGGTAGGAGAGAGTACTGCCTCACTTGGGAGCCCATTCCAGAGCCCGGCAGCCCTAACTGTAAAGTAATGTCTCCTGATGTCGAGCCTGAACCTTCTCTCTAACAATTTGTGGCTGTTATTCCTAGTAAACCTGGGTGGTGCCCGGGGGAACAAAGCCTCCCCCAGTTCTTGATGGTCCCCCCTGGTGAGTTTGTAAATGCCCACCAGATCCCCTCTCAGCCTTCTCTTGTGGAGGATGAATAGGTTCAGGCCCTTTAGCCTCTCCTCATAGGGCCTGCCCTGCTGCCTCTGGACCCTCTCAATGCTAGCCACATTCCACTTGAAGTGCGGCGCCCATAACTGGACGCAGTACTCCAGCTGTGTCCTGACCAATGCCGCATAGAGGGGAAGGATCATCTCCCTGGACCTGCTTGTGATGCATTTGTAGATGCACGACAAGGTGCGGTTAGCCTTACTGACTATTTCCTCGCATTGGCAGCTCATGTTAATCCTGGAGTCAACAATGACTCTAAGATCCCTTTCTGCCACTGTGTTGACAAGAAGGGTGTTCCCCAGCCTATGGGTGTGTTGCTGGTTCCTTCTTCCTAGATGCAGTACCTTGCACTTGTCTGCCCAGAAAGCCCAACCAAGAGCCCTTCAAAAAGTCCAGCAAAGTCACCTCAAAGAAGTCCTTGCAAATCAGTATGATTGCTATTTACAATATAAATACATTAATGTAACTATATTACTCATCTATAATTGATTGAGTACAAAATTCTAGGTTATTTTTGGTGAAAATAGTGTATCAGGCCTTGGTTCAGGAACTAATCCTCCATTTATAACATTGTTCCTATGGGAAAATTGGGTCCGAGTTACATTTCAACTTAAGACATACTTTTCAGGAACCAATTGTATTGTAAGTCCAAGGACTGCTTATACTTCCATACTTTTCAGGTGAACCATATATCAAAATAAAAAAAATGGCTTAGATATTATGCATACCAGAAGGCCAAACAAGCACATAAAAATAGAACAAATGAAACCTAAAAAAGCAGAATCTAGTAATGTCTAATCAACAGCTTCTACTAATGAAAGCCATGTTTAACTATCTTTTAGCACTTTCAGTGATCTCATAAGTAGTGGATAAAGAAGAATCAGCTATGCAACTTAATTGGACTTTGAAAAGACCCATCACAAGGGACTACAGAAGAAACTAAATAGTCATGAAATGAGAGATAAAGTATTGCCATAGATCAAAACTTCTCTGTGTAACAGAAAAAAATAAGAATAGCCAAAATAAATTGTTCATTTTAAATCTGAAAACATGTTAAGAGCTGGGTGCCATAAAGTTCTCTGTTACAACTGGAACTATTTAATGATCTGGAAAGTAAGTTGAGTAAGGAGTTGGTGAAATGGATAAATCCAGAGTAAAATCTGAAGAATTTCAGAAGCATCTAACCAAACCATGGTTCAGAGGCTCGGAGTGGGTATGGAAAATGCCTACAAATATATATTAGACAAACATCAGAAAATATGAAAAATAATTAATGCTATAGACAGAGACACTATATCAGAGGGTATATGTAGATGTTTGCTGCACCTGATCTATGAACACGTGGCTTACTTTAAACTGTGTGATTTTAGATTGGGAGTGGCTTGTGCATATGTTTGCTAGTGCCAGGAGCTGTGCCAAGAACCCAGTATAAGTAAGTCAGGGTAGGCAGGATTGGGGGAGAGCTAGCAAGTCTATAGTGGGGTGATGGGGGGTGGGGCTAACCCATTGCTGATCTAACTTAGTTCACTTCCTCAGCTGAACTAATTTAAATCAGGCTATCTTTTGCCTAATTTAACTTCTCCAAACATCTGCACAGGTTGGCACTTCGATCAACTAAATGCTAGTTAGGTCAATCTAAATGTAATGTTTGCACATACCCAGAAACTGCTTAATTGTCTTGCAAAGCAAAATGAACAAAAGAACTTTTGGTGTAACAAATGCAAGGCTGTTAAGCAGACAGCTTAACTCATAGCCACAGCATGTCAATGATGCCAAGAAATTCCCGGGATAAAAGCAGGATTGTGAATTTATATGGATTGAAAAACTATAGAATATACAGAATTACAATATTAAACAAGAGATGGGCAGAATATTTGGAATAAAAAAAATCATGATCTGAGATTTAAACATGTTTCTATCTATTACAGGTTAAGGGCTGGATTAGGCTAGATCTCTTTTCTGTGATATTTCTTGTACTTTCCTTGATATGTCTGGTCCTAGGCACCATCAGAGACAGGACAGTATGCTACATATGAACCAGTATAGCACTTCCCATATACATTTTCCTATTCTGTCATGCCTGGGATTGAACAGGGAAGGTGTTTGACAGTTATAATAATGATGCTCTATAACTGTTGGCAGAAATGTAGGTGAATTCATATGATTCTTCAAGATTCACAAATATTTCTATAACATTCAAATATACAGAAGCCACGCAGTTCTCCATGTATTCCAAAACAACAATAGATTCAGTCCTGAAAGCCTAAAAATGACTGATATTTCCTTCTCTAAGAAAACTATCATTAAGAAATGCATTTGAATTCCTTAGAGAGAATCTGGTTGTATACCATCTAATATCATACTTGCTGTGGTTATTGGCACCTTAGCTATTGCAATTAATTTTCAGTAGCAGTCAGTCACAAGAAGACAGGTTACATACCTACCTGAAAAAAGATGTGTACCTACTTTCTGACTGCCAGAACAGATATAAATGGTTCTTATTCAAGCACAGATGTTTTCTTTCTCAACTCTACTTGCTTTAATTATTTGCTGAGTCTAAGCTACCAAATAGACTTTCTGGCTTTTTCCCAGCACCATGTAAGGGCTTTGTTAAATGTTGCACTTTGAACTACTCAAATGTTGATTGGTGTTAGTGCTAGCTTGAGTTTGGAGCAGTCACATCTTAAGGCTAAAAACCTTCTCTGACTGCCCCCTACCTGCACAGCTGTGACTTGCCACTAGAAGGCTAGTGAGGAAGGGCCTAAATAGGAGCTACAGCTCTGAGTTGCCACTGCAGGGCTAGTGAGCTAGGACAGACTGCTATCCCTGTTCTAGGTGGGGATGTGTAAGATATGGGTTGGAGGTGGGGCAGGAACATGAAGCTGAGAGGTGAAGAGTTAATGGAATCAGACTAGGTAATGAAATGGGAAATAGAAAGGAAATGGGTGTGGGGAAGAGTGGTGAAATGAAGGAAGTCAACTAATGAAGGATTAAAAAAGAAGTAAAAGAGAGACAGAAGACTTTAAATGTAATAAAGAGGAAGTAAATTAAAGAAGGTCTTATGTTTTAATAAATTGGGAATTGGGATTGGGGTGTGGGGTTGCTGGTCTTGCTTCCCAGGGTAGCTGGAAGGTGGGGGTGGTAAGGGAAGGTGCTTTTGGAATAGCTACTGCCTCTACCCCTGCCCCTATCCCAGGAAGGAAACTTCGACTCTTGGGGATCCCATCTGGCCCCTACCTTGTTCCCCCACCACCTCTCCCTGCAGACCTTGCTCCTTGACCTGTCCATATCATGTGATCTGGCTATATGGCATGTGCCATATAGAAACGCCAGAAAATAAAAAAAATTTTTTGATGTTCATATGAAAATATGAACAAATATGTGCTCTTCAGGTTGTTTGCATGGGGTTGCACCTCTGGGGGTGGGAAGGTCACATCCCCAGTGAAAGAAGATGAAGCTGGCTTGGTGCCAGAACTGCCCCCCTCCCCCGGGCAGTAAAGTTCATGGAGTGGGTAGTTTATCCACACAGAAAAGGAGCAAAGGGGAGGGAATACTGTATTCTGGGATGCTAGAAGACAGCAACTTGGGTGCCACATCTTTGGGGAGGAACCAACAATGGAAAGCAAGCTGGGTAACATGGATCTGAGATAAACCTGCTCTAGAGTGTCATAACTTTAAGTTGCCTAAAGTTGATTGAAATTAGTTTCCGGTGTTAAATTGTTGACAATCCAGGGATTAAGAACCCGAGAACCTATCTAACATTACTTTTCTAAGTGGTCATAAGCCTCAGTGCCCCTTCTGCCATTTGTAAGGAGTTCATGCTGCAATGATTAATGGATGCCTCCTTTGGACCCTTAAGGAACAGATCTTTTTTTTGTGATGACTTCTGATAAACTTGCCATAATCATTTCACAGAGATCTTGAGCTTAGCTGTTTCTATCTCAAGCATTATCATCAGGTGACAATGTTTGGCTCTGCATCTCCTTGTGGGGCCTGCTCCCTTTTGGGGTCTCTGGCATGCCAGCTGGAGGAGCTCCAGGCCACAGTCCAGAGACTGTGTGCCATCAGGGACTGTCAGCAGGAGATAGACTCCTACTGCCAGGCCCTTCTCCCCTGGGAGCAGGAAGGTAGCCCACGGTCTCCCTCCAGGACAAAGGAGGACTCTGGGACCTCCCACTCTGTCCAATAAGGGACATGGACCAAGGTGGTCAAGGGCCCTAAGGCCCACCGCAACAAGACTCTGCCCCACCGGAGCTTAGCAACAGATATGCACCTCTTGCTGCTCCAGCAGAGCCTGCTGGGTTGCCAGCTCCCTCAGGCAACACAGGCCCAACTGCAGCTACCGTCCCCGCTCTCCCCAAGACAAAACATAAGGTGTTTGTTGTGGGAGACTCCATCCTGAGGGGAACTGAGGGGGCAATCTGCTGCCCCGACCCCTTAGCCCTGGAAGTCTGCTGCTTCCTGGTGGCCCACATCTGGAATATTGCAGAGATGATCCCAAAGCTCCTCTACCCCACAGACCACTATCCTATGCTTCTTATTCATGTGGACACCAGTGACACAGCTCGGAGCGCTCCCAGCCAGGTCATGAGGTGCTACAGGGATTTAGGAGCGGGGCTAAAGGGTCTGGGGGCACAGGTGGTGTTCTTGTTGATCCTCCCACTTTCAGGGTATGGGCTGAGGAGGGAGAGGAGAATCCATGTAATCAACCAAATACTGCGGTGCTGGTGTCATCAGGAAGGCTTTGGTTTCCATGACCACAGCCCGCTCTTTGGCAAGAGAGGCAGCAAGCTCCTGGGAAGAGATGGCCTCCACCTCTCTCCCTGGGGAGGAGGCTCTTCTCAGCCAGAGAGGCTGACCTGTTCCACCAGGCTTTAAATTAAGCAGGCCAAGGCACTTAAGGGAGCCCACCCCTGCCCCAGCCCTAGTACAATCTGTGGGCAAGGCAAGAGCCCCCAAGGGGACACTTGCCTGCCTGTACACAAATGCCAGGAGCTTGGGAATAAGCAGAAGGAGCTCCTCCTCCTGCTCAATGCAAATAATTATTATGTCATAGGGATAACAGAGACCTGGTGGGACTCCACCCATGACTGGATCACAGGTATAGATGGCTATACCCTGTACAGGAGGGATCGTGTAGATAAAAGGGGCAGGGGTGTAGCTGTCTACTTGAAGGAAAGCTATGCATCCCTGCAAGCTGATATTGGTGACCAGGGTGGATGACTGGAGACCCTGTGGGTTAAAATCCATGGGGAATATGGCACAGGGGACACAACGGTGGAGTCTACTACAGACCTCCCACCAAAAGTCCTGAGCTTGACCAGGAGTTCACCCGGGAACTGACTGAGGCCACATGCTCCAGGACCATGCTTGTCACGGGTGACTTCAGTTACCCAGACATCTTGTGGGAGGATCACTCAGCAAATTCTGAGTAGTTGCAAAGCTTCCTCTTGTGCGTGGATGACCTCTACCTGACTCAAGAAGTCTATGGGCCAATGAGAGGCAAAGCACTGCTCAACCTGGTACTGGTTACTGGGGATGACCTAATCAGTGACCTAGTGATCGATGGGAAGCTGGGTGACACCGACCATGAGCTGATCACCTTCACCATCCGCCGTAAAGCTGGCAAGTCAGTCAGCAACACAGAAGTCCTCGACTTCAGGAAGGCTGACTTTGACAAGCTCAGGAGGCTTGTTAGTGAGGCCCTAAGGTACCATGACCCCAGGGAGATGGGAGTTCAAGAAGAGTGGTTGCTCCTTAAGGGAGCGAGCCTCAATGCACAAGCTAAGTATATTCCATCTCGGAGAAAAGGCAACAAGAGGGCACAGCAGCCCCCTTGGCTCTCCAGGGATCTAGCAGACCTCCTGAAGCTAAAAAGAAAGGCCTACAAAGGATGGTGGACAGGATTCACCTCCAAGGTGGATTATTCTGCACTGGTCCAGTCCTGCAGGGAGCAAACCAGGAAAGCCAAGGCTGCAACTGAACTCCAACTAGCTTTGAGCATCAAGGATGATAAAAAGTCCTTTTTCAGATATGTGGGGAGCCAGAGGAAAAGCAAGGGCAACATTGGACCCCTGCTGAACCAGATGCGAACTGACACCCAGGAAAAAGCCAGCCTATTACATGGGTACTTTGCATCAGTCTTTCATCAGTCCCATGGGACGCCTATGCCCACCCCGGGACAGGGTGGTCTGGGTGAGGGAGATCCCCTGCCCTCCATTAATGCTGACCTCATGAAGGAACACCTTGAGAAGCTGGATACCTTCAAGCCCTGACAATCTACACCCCAGGGTACTCAAGGCGCTGGCGAGCATCACAGCCCAGCCTCTGGTGCTGTTCTTTGAAAACTCCTGGCGCTCTGGTGTAGTGCCCAAAGACTGGAAGAATGTGATGCCTATCTTTAAGAAAGGGAGGAAAGTGCATCCAGGAAACTATAGGCCTATCAGCTTGACCTCTATCCCGGGGAAGATCTTAGAAAAGTTTATGAAAGAGGCCATCCTTAATGGACTGCCGATGCCAACATTCTAAGGGATAGCCAGTATAGGTTTCTTGCAGGTAGGTCATGCTTGACCAATCTCATTTCCTTCTACAACCAGGTGACCTATCACCTGGACAAGGGAGAAGAGATTGATGTCATATATTTTGACTTCAAAAAAGCCTTCTATCTGGTATCCCATGATCGCCTTTTGGTGAAACTGGCCAGTTGTGGCCTTGGCTACACCACGGAAATTGACTCCGTGGTCAGACCCAGAGGGTAGTAACTGATGGCAGTCACTCATCATGGTGTCCTGTGACCAGTGGGGTCCCCCAAGGCTCTGTTCTTGGACCCATATTGTTCAACATCTTCATTAATGATGTAGACATTGGAGTCAGGAGTGGACTGGCCAAGTTCGCCAATGACATCAAACTTTGGGGCAAAGCATCCACACCAGAAGGCAGGCAGGCTCAGCAAATGGGTGGATGAGAACCTGATGGTGTTTAGCACCAAAAAATGCAAGGTTCTCCACCTTGGGAAGAAAAACCTGCAGCGTCCTTATAGGCTTAGCAGTGCTACGCTGGCCAGCACTACGGAAGAAAGAGACTGGGGGGTCATCATTTTACCACAAGATGAACATGAGCCTGCAGTGCGATGCTGCAGCTAATAAAGCGACCGGAATGCTGGCTTGCATCCATAGATGCTTTTCAAGCAAATCCTGGGACGTCATTCTCCCCTTGTACTCGGCCTTGGTGAGGCCGCAGCTGGAGTACTGCGTCCAGTTTTGGGCTCCACAATTCAAAAAGGATGTGGAGAAGCTTGAGAGAGTCCAGAGAAGAGCCATGTGCATGATCAGAGGTCAGGAAAACAGACCTTACCATGGGGCTCTTTAGCCTGGAAAAGCACAGGCTCAGGGGTGATCTGATGGCCACCTATAAGTTTATCAGGGGTGACCACCAGGATCTGGGGGAATGTTTGTTCACCAGAGTGCCCCAAGGGATGACGAGGTTGAACAGTGATAAACTACTACAAGACCATTTCAGGCTGGATATAAGGAAGAATTTCTTTACTGTCCAAGCCCCCAAGGTCTGGAACAGCCTGCCATAGGAGGTGGTTCAAGCACCTACTTTGAACACCTTCAAGAGCAAATTGGATGCTTATCTTGCTGGGATCCTATAACCCCAGCTGACTTCATGCCCTTTGGGTGGGGAGCTGGACTCGATGATCTTCTGAGGTCCCTTCCAGCCCTAATGTCTACGAAATCTATGAAATCGTCATCAGATTTCTGCATATGGCTCAGCATGTGTAGCAAAGGCAGTTTTACTGAGAGTTTGACTATATGACAGCGGAGATTTTTATTAGTTTTGCAGGAATGTTTAGATGCATCATCCATGTTACACTGTGTATTACCTTCCCATACCAAAAGCTTGGGTAAGTAGTCTCTTGTCTACTCTGGGGACCATTGGCAAACATTGCAGTTATTTCTAATTCTCACACTGAAGAAGAAGACTGTGAATTCCAGAAACATCTGCATAGCTAGGCCAGGGATAAAAATCCGTTAAGATTTTTAATTTTTATGTAGTTATCAGATATGTTAAGAACACTTAAAATCATCATCTGCTGCTGAAGGTACCTGCAAGTTAAATTATATGTAACATATAAAGGGATGCAATGTTATATGTGGTAACAGTCTTTCTCCTCTGGAGTCTGTAAGGAAAAAGTAACATATGGAGGAATCATTTGTGTATAAAAAGAACACTTTTATACCAATGCAGTGAGGTGGGTAAGAGATGAAAATCTGGAAGATAATTGCATAGTGGCAAAAATAAAACTCCCACTTACCTCTTTTCTCTGCAGAGAGTTGTGCATCTGGTTTCCATTTACACTTCACCAACACTTCCATTGTATAGGCATTTGTTTCTTTTTATACCAGTAACACATTGATTAACAAGATACTGTCATGCTCCTTCCCTGTACAATAACAGAATTGAGTGATCTGAATATTTTATGTTTAGTTACACTCGCTTATTTAGTGTTCTATGTAAACAATATTTGATTGACAAAGATTAAACTGCTCTTATATAATACCATCCTTCCAGGGATATCCAAACAAATAAAACCAACTCCTACAACCTATGACTCAGCACAAATAGAAAGATGTATGCCTCATATGCAGCCAGTATCAAGTGGACATCAGTCTTGGGGCCAGTTTTGTTCAATATCTTCATCAACAACCTGGAATATGGGATGGAGTGCACCCTCAGCAAATTTACTGATGACACCACACTGTGGGGAGTAGTAGATAAGCTGGAGGGCAGAATTCAGAGAGACCTCCACATATTGGAGGATTGGACCCAAAAAAAATCTTATTAGGTTCAATAAGGACAAATGCAAAGTCCTGCACTTAGGACAGAACAATCCCATGTCTGGTACAGGCTGTGGACTGACTGGTAAGCACCAGCTGTGCAGAAAAAGGACCTGGGGATTACAAGAGACCATAAGCTGAATATAAGCCAACAGTGTGCCCAATTGTTGCCAAGAAGTCTATTGGCATACTTGGTTGCATTGGTAGAAGTGTTTCCAGCACATTGAAGGAAGTGATTCTTCCCCTCTATTCTGCACTGGTGAGGCCACATCTACAGTACTGTGTCCAGTTTTGGGTCACCCACTATAGAAGGGATGTGGTCAAATTGGAGAGATTCCAGTGAAAGGCAACAAAAATGGTTAGGGGGCTGGGGTACAGGACTTACAAGCAGGAGTTGAGGCAACTGGGCTCACTTAGTCGGGACAAGAGAAGATTGAGATGGAACTTAGTAACACTGTTCAATGACCTGCAGGGTAGTTCCAAAGAAGATAGAGCTAGATAGTTCTCAGTGACAGCAGATGATAGAACTAGGAACAATGGTCTCAAGTTGCAGCAGGGGAAATTTAGGAAAATTTTTCTCACCAGCAGAGTAGTTAATCACTGGAAAAGGTTACCCAGAGACATGGTGGAATCTTTATCTTTGGAGGCTTTCAAGACCAGGCTAGACAAAGCCTTGGCTGAGATGATCTAGTTGGGGGTGGTCCTGCTTTGAGCAGGGGGTTGGACTAGATGACCTCCTGAGCTCCCTTCCAACCCAAATTTTCTGTGATTATTATTATTATTATTATTATTATTATTATTATTATTTTATAAATCTCAGAAAGGAACAATCCCTTTCTTTCCTAGGCACATGTTGTCTGAGGATCTTTTTCAGAGATGATACTTGAGCCCCTAATGGATGCTTTAGTTCTAAAATTTTCTTGACCTGACCTATGGGATCACTGAGCACTGAGACTACCACCGTGGTGCTAGGTCCTGTGGGTTCCCTTGCTCTGTAGAACCATGCTGGTTCTCTTTTCTCAAGGCTTTTTCATGGCTGTGGATTTTGAGTCTGCATTTGCTTTTCATGGTGCACTTGTGAGTAAGTTTATTTTCCAAACTATTTTACAAAGAGCGATGTTAACTGACTTGTCCAGAGTCATACAGAAAATAGCAGAATTAGGAAAAGACCTCAGGAACCTTGACTTTCAGTTCCACACTTTTTAATTAATAGACCATTATACTTGACACCTTTCTGCTTATGTGAAGAGATAATGGGCAGAGACAATTATAGAACACTTCAATATTTGCTCCTCAAATTCTAGCAATTATGCTAGACTTCCATGTGTTCTAATTATCCAAAGATCTTTTTTATCCTGTATAAACTAAGACATGGCTCCTGAAAGAGGCTGTTGTTTTTGCAAAGCATTACAGTGAATTTTTGTCATTCCAGGGTGCTTAATATATTACTAATCTTGATGAAAGTTCCAGCTTCTAAAGAAAGAGCATTTCTTTATGGTATATTGGAAAAGGCTGTTACTTGTTCTGTTGTTTAATAAATGGTACATTTATTTTTCCTCTAAAATTTTTAATTTCTTTTTTCACTTTTTCAGTGAGACTTTTTAATATGAACTATACTGTGCAATATCCCTAAAAGTGACCATAGTGTGAATAGTGTTTATAGCACTTGAAGAAAATATTTCAACTATAATACCCCGGATGATGAATCATGTAGTATTCTGGTAGCTGTGTAGTACTGCATCAAGAAGTCAGTTACAAAATGTGAGGGATTTTTCTTTAGTGATATAGGCTTACAGTGTTTATGGAAGTGTGAAACTTAGGTAAGCTAGCTTCTAGCATGCATTTTAGAACCAATTTGTTTTTCATAAACAATGCCATTTGGATGCAAACAAATAATAGTTTTCTCTACTTTTAAGTCTTTAATCTAGTTAATTTTGTATCAATTCAGAATTTGTCACTTACTCTTGTAAAGCCCAGTCAATACATATTATAAAAACAAGACTGAGTTACCTTCACTTCCAGGAAGATCAGTGGAAGAAAGTGGTACATTTTACAGCTGTGTCCTTTAAAAATATGTAAATTAAAAATGAAGGGGTATATTGCTTTTATTGATTATTTATGCTACTAGTAAATACTATTAACTATGAATACCAGTTCAGAAGAGGACAGACACGCAAAATAACCAGAATTATTATTCTATTATTTCCATTCAAAGTCGCAACCTATTTTCATATGTCTATTTAGTGGCTTACAGGCACTTTCTGGACTTGTGACTAATATGAATCCAGAATCCTTAGATCTGGTCTTGATTTCTAGCTCTGCCAAAATCTGTTGTATGACTAGGAGCAAAGCTTTCACATTCTCCCTGCCTTTGATCCCCAATGCAAAATGTGGATAATATTGCTTCGCTCTTGCCCTGTTGCTTCCTTCTTGTCCTATACAGAATGTAGGCACTACAAAGATACAGGATGTCTCTAAAAGCTTTGTTACACCTTACACTGTGAGCTGCTCACATGTTGCTTGGTATTAGTGCTAGCTTAAGTTTGGAGCACTCATACTTGAGGCCAGCAGGGACCTGGAGGACTGAAAGGTAATAACCACCCCCTCCCTACCCTCTGCCCATTCCAAGCTTCCCCTCTGCCCCCTCCCCCTCCCCAGTTTCTCCCCCTAATCCCTGGCTACCCCCTACCCCTGCTCAACTTGTGTCTAACTGTGCTGTCTGTCCCAAGGGAACAGGCAGGGAAGGGTTAACTGCTGCTTCTGTCACTATAACAGCCAGATTGTTGCTCTTCTCTGAGCTGAGCCCACCCAAAGACTGGTGGTGGTGGTGGTGGCAGCTAGGAAAGCAGGTTAACTTTTCCCTGGTTGCTTGCCTGGGACAGCTGGTGTGGGCAGCCTCAAGTAAGGGAGGAAGAGTGAGAGAGAGTGAGTGGCTATCTGGGGTGTTGGGAAGGATGGGAGGTTAAGGGGGACAGTGGGCCTGACCTGAGTCAGTGGGGGTGGAGGGAGTGGGTGGGGTTTTTACACTAAGATGTAGCCTAGAGTGGCTACCCCTTAGTGTAAAGTGGGGTGGTTAACATGGATCAGAGGTGATCCCGCTCTGGAATGGCTTAACTTTGAGCTGCCTAACACATGTTTAAAGCTAGTATCAGGTGTTAATGTGTGGACAATCCAGGTGCTAAGAGCTCTAAGAGCCACTGAAAATTATTGTGAAACAAGGCCCTATTTTTATGTTTATATGTTTATATAGGGCTCAACACAAAGATTGGAGGTCTTCATTGAAGAGAATTTTACTGTGAAAATATTCACTTTGACCTTTATCAGAAATACTACACATTTCTCAACAAGCTCTACAAGTAGTTGCTACTTCAATGGATAGCAAATAGCATCAGCTAAGCAAAAGTTGCCTATATCAAGTGTGATGATGACCTTTTAACTCACTTAAGACAATGATATAATATTTTTTGTACATATGTGTTATAGTTCTGGTATGTTTCATACCTGTATCATATTCCATTGAGGCCCTAGGGTATTTTACTACTGTTATTTTCTATCGTTGGTGTGTTTCCCAGGAATCATAAATTAACATACTTGAAAGATCATTTCTGACTATCTTTAAGCTGCCTTGATATTTTTAATTGTCAGAAGTTAATTGAACCCTAAAAGTTAGGTTATGAGACAGAATTTTGTTAAAGGGACTGATTGTCTTGTCAGAAAAGCAGTGTTATCCTAACAGCAGACAGGAGGCCCTTTTCATCACTTGCTTATTTTTAGTTGCTACATCAAAGAGAAAGAGGTTTTTTAGTTCCTCATGGATGCCTCAATCTTTCCTTTATTATTTTTGTCTAGTTTTAGTGCTGTTTAGTATAAATGCTGACCTGCTTCCATACGTATAACAGAATAGCAATAATGACTTTTCATTTGGGCAGAATCCCGGGAAATGTGGTTGGGTCTCCAAACTTTGATAAAGAGCATGTGTGAGGGAGAGACAGTATTTTAGGATGGCGGCCCAAGGTTAACATCATGCTGGTAGGAACATCTGGGACCCACATGAAAATTATTGTTTCTTTCTGCTTAAAGTCAAACCATTCAAACGATTCAACTATTCAGACATGAAACTTTTCAAACCTTCTTCCTCTTCCTATCCTCAAAAACTTATGATATGGATGCTCCCTATTCTTAGCTATGCTACTTTGTCATTTGGTAGTCTGCTTTTTCTCTCCCTTCCTAACTGTGAAGGCCTTAGATCCAGCTTCCATTTATGATTCATTTTCAGACCAACTTCAATGGGAATAAGGATGTTCCCAAATACCTAGCTGCAGATGGTGAAACATACCCATTGCCAGACATGAGGAATCTTAGGAGGTGGAAATATGCCCCACCAAAATTTCCAGTGCCAGGTTTTCTACTGATAATTCACGGTGTTTAAAATTAGCAAAAAATCACAATATTTGTTTGCTTCTCTCCTTGTTCTTTTTTTCTCCATGGCAAAATAGGGAAAAAGAGTGGGAGTGACAAAGGGAAGAAGCGAATATTTTGATTTTTGAAGGGAAAGATACTTTCTAAAATTAACAAATACCCTGTAAAAGGGAATCATTTGGGGGTTCACTGTTTTTCAACAAATGTTCCAACAGACAGGACTGAAAAAGCTACCTTTGTCACTTAGTTCTACCACATTGCAGTCATAGGCAATTGTTAGGGACCTACCACATTTACAGTGGTAATGGGGTGTGAGCCAGCTCCTTTAATCTTGCAGGTTCTCCTGTGTGTCTCCTCACCATTGATGGCCATAGGAACCCTGCTGTTTGCCACTTGCTCCTGATTGGTGGGGAGACAAAAACTGCAGTTTTTAATATGGTACCATAGTTGTTGCTTGCTGCTGATTGACTGAGGGGCCCTGGCAGCCATGCTGTCTGTTGCTGACTGGCCAGGAAGCAAAAACAGTACCATATTTAAAACGGCAGTTTTTGCCTCCCCGTTATCAGTGGGCTGCATGGCAGTTCCTTTTATTTTGTAGGTTTCCCTTCACATCCTCCTTTCCCCCAACTTTCGCTGATTACTCCTAATCATTGGGGAGGCAAAAAACATGGTTTAAATATGGTGATGTTTTTGCTTCCTGGCTGATCAGCAACAGACACACAGCGAGGCTGCCAAGGCCCTTTTACCAATCAGCAGTGAGCAGAAAAAACAATGCCATATTTAAAACTGCCTCCCCACCCATGGGGAGCAAGCGGCAAACAGTGGGCCTCTCTGCCAATCAACGGTGGGGGGCACACAGGGAACCTGCAAGATTAAAGTATAGCCCTGTGGGTTCAGGCCAACTCTCAGGATCTCAATATTGTGCTGTCGTAGGGTGTGACACAATTGCATGTATACAAACACACAAATCAATTAAATGCATACACACATACGCTACCAACTCAGGCACATATACATCCAAACCAGTCTAGATACATGCATACCTATCACCAATTCAAGCACATACACTATACACCCCAAAAGCTAAACACAGATCACTAATTTGTATATCATGCATACAATGACATACACACACACACAGACACACATACACTCTCACACTCACCAGTTTGCACACATACAACCCACCTACACATAGGTAAGTTCCTAACTTGGATGGCACGGTATATATGTGTGTGCTTGGGGTACCTGGGATACTTGGGGGAAGGTTAAGGTGAGAAAGAGAGAGAGAGTTAAAGTGTAGGGAGTGAAAGTTGCCAGAACTGAGATTAAAACTGGTGAACTAGAGAGAAGCTGGATGAGGAACTGAGGCTTAGGGTTACTTAAGGTAAACTGGGGCTGGAAACTGAAGCAGACAGCTGAGATATTGCGGGGGAGAAGGGGCAGATAAGTGGTGGCAAGGAGGAGACAGCCAGGAAAGAGAGAGAGAGAGATGCAGAAACCTGGGAGCTTGGGCATGGAATCAAGCTGACAGCTTAGAGACTGCGGGGCAGATAAGTGGTGGGAAGGAGGAAACAGTCAGGTAACAGACAAAAACCCAACTCAGGGTTTCAAAATATAACATGTTTATGAAACAGACAATGCACTACACAGCCCCATGAAGTTATTGGTACACACACACACACACACACACACACACAATGTCAGCAGGAGAAGGAGACTCAGTGGAAGGGCTGGAGTCCAGGTGGGGAAGAGAAGTAGAGTCCAAGTCCTTGGTTGAAGAGGGTGTAGGGGGTGCTAGCTACCTATCCAGGCTGGAAAGGGGTCCTTGTCCAGCAGGTATTGTCTGGGGGAGGGTCGCTGGCAGGGCTTCTGGGTGGATAGGTGGTGTGGCATGGCGCTGGTCCAGATGGAGAAGGCATCCCAAAGAGTCAGTCTTTACTATCCCTTTTTATGGGGCAGACTACCTCTCATCTCCTATGGGGATGACCTGTCCAAGCAAGGTCAGTCCTGTCCCAGAGGGTTCCAGGTGTTCTTACTGAGCATGTGCGGCCTGGCACAATGGTGGGTGGCCTCATCTTTTGTTTTTTGGATGCTAAGGGTGGTTCCAAGGGCTGGGTCATTGGTCCAGGTATTGATGTTGATGGTTTAGTCGTTCAGAGGGAGCTATTTTTAGACCTACTGCCACTGTCTCTCAAGTGCCCTCATTCATCCCCATTCATTCAGGAACCAAGTTACATAGGGGTGGTAGGTGTGAGTCATGGGTTACACAACTGGGCCTGGGGACAGGTTGGAGACTTGACAAACAAAATGGAAACTAGACATGACTTATGCTAACTTACATATGTAGGCCTAAATCATATAGTACCAGTAAAACAGTAATATAGAACAGTAAAAATCAATATAAACATAATAGTTATACAATATAAAGAAGGAGAAGAAACAAAACAAATACAACTTGCTACCAAAATAAAATGCTGAAGCTTATCCTATGTCTTAGCTCACTTATATATATATATCTATAGGGAATAAAGAGGGTTAAGAAAAAGTCAGAAATGGTTGTGGAAGGGGAGGGAATGCATTTTAAAAGAAAAAAAAGAACAACTAGGGGTTTTGCTCAAACAGAGCCATCACACACCCCACTCCTGCTGTGAACTTGGTAGCTCCATAGCAATTGTTTACTATCCAAGGTTCAAGAACATTTGACTAGCCTCTCCTGCACTCTGTAAACCACAAAGCACTTCCTAATACTCTATAATAGTAGTTTTCAACCTGTGGTCTGTAGACCCCCTGGGTGTCCAGAGACTGTCTAAGGCACGCTTGTCCAACATGCAGCTCTCCAAGCTATTTTCTGAGGTCCGAGGTGCTGTGATGGGAAACAAAAGTAAATACTGTACTTTCGTTTCAAGGAGGTGATGTGATACTGCTTCCTGTGAATATGTTCCTGTCTTTGAATATGGCTTGCCAGCCCACTGGGTGATAAAAAACTCATGATCTGGCCCCACATTCAAAAAGGTTGGACACCCCTGGTCTAAGGGGTCTGTGAAAGAGGAATTTGATCAATCAAAAGTATGTGAATACCCACACTTACAATTCAAAGGGGTCCGCACTTCCATTTGAAATTTCCAAAGGGGTCCAAACCTCCTTTTGAAATATTTTAGGAGTCCACAAATGAAAAAAAAAAAAGTTGAAAACCACTTCTCTATAAGAAACTAGCATCCTTAGTTCAAAACTAGGAACATTAGTGGAAACACACAACTAAAGTATTTAGTACAGTTAGATTGATGTGATCATCAGAGCCAAGTAAGGAATTATTTTGATCAATTCCAAACCTTTTGCAGATTCTTCCAGATTTATTTTCTCTATTTGGTTTGACCTCTTTTTTAAGGTTGAGATTTTTGAAATTTTGAGACCAGGTCTTTAACCATTCTTGTAAAGGAACTACATCTGATTGTTTAGTTCTGAAATAGAATTGATTATTATATCAAGGGGTGTTCAAAGTATGAAACCCCAATGTTACACTCAGAATGATTTGCCTGTTAATCCAATTTGTCTTGGATGCTAAACAAGAAGATCTAATAAAGATAATCTTGTACTGTCCAAAAGCACCCACCTCTCTGCACCACAAATTACGAAACTTTCAGGTTCCTGACATAAAAAAAAATTTAGCAAGACAGTATTTTTTTTCAACAAAATTATTTAAATTCTCATGTACCACTCTATTTTCTGTATTATGTTTCAGAATTCTGTACATGATCTCTTGCAAATATACATTTTTCCAGCAATCTTTGAGATAAGCAGAAGTGACTCCAGTGAAAATTTTGAGAGCTGTGTTTTTATCAGTTAATCAGATAATTCAAATGATGACAATATAGTGCTTTCAAAGACTTATTTTTTTTCATAAAGTCTCAAAGGAGCAGAGATCTATACCATAATCTTACTCTTAGTTCATAAGGGTACAGTAACTTCACTATTAAGATTCTTGAATGGCAGAAAGCTTCACATTCCCTACTTGCTTCAGTTACTCTTACATTCTTTTCAAGATGTGTCACATTTGACCTTTGCCACAAAGATGAAGTTGTCTAGAATTTTAAAAAATAGGGTAAGGTCATGCAGGGATGTATAAATACTTGCTTTGCACAAAGCTCTTTTAACATCCTTCTGAAAATCATGGACCATAGAAAATAAGCTGAGGACAGGACCACTCAAGCCTAAACTGTCTGAAGGGCAGCTTTTAGGATGACCTTTTCCAATCCCTTACCAATTATCTCTATTGTTGTACTTGCTTGTCTACGGAAACCATCCTTGTGTAGCCAGGTGAGTACACACTATTTCAATATTCAGCATTTCAATATTATTTTTCCTGTACATAAATGATTCTGAGGCTCTTTTTAAGAATTTTGTTAAATTTTCCAAAGTTCCAATTTTTTTTCATTGAGGGTACAAATGTTTAAAGCCATGAATTAAGGGAAGTTCATTTTAAATGTTTTTAATGGTAGAAATCCAGAACAATACCAAACGTAGACTACCTATTTGACTATTGTATCAGTATTTTCAAATAATTTGCTAATGCACCTGGGTCTACTAGATAAGGAAAGTATCATAAAAGTATAGCCAAACACAATCTTAGTGTTTCCATTCTATAGAAATCTGCAACACGTAAACATTATTATTTTTTCCTGCAAATTAGGACAGGAAGTTGAAATTTTAGCATTTTCTTTGGAATTGAAATTTCAAAAATCCAGTTTTGAAGTGTTTTATTTTGACATTTTTTATCAAAATGGAAATGCCTTCCTGTACTGGAAACTGAAATGCAATATCATTATATCTAACAGCATATTGCCACATTATAAATAATTCTTGAGTCTGATTCACTCATGGTCCAGGCTTACTGACTGGGTCATATCTTCCACACATCTAGCCCATCAGGCATCTCCCATGACACACCACACAGTTGCATGTCTACCAGTGCTAAGAATCTTGGTAATGATCCAGAGGAAATTGAGAATCTCATTGATAAAATAAATGTTGATATAACTGATGTTACTGAAACTTGTTAGAAGTATTCATATGATGGGAATGTTAAAATCACTGTTTTATAACTTTTTTTTAGGAGGAATAATAGTACTATATTCTGTAACAGAAATTAGAGGGCAGTATTTTATACAACATACTAGTTTTAAAGTTCTCAAGACTTCTGAACCACAAGATCTTGAATTCATTTGCTAATGAGCAGAGCCAAGCAGGAGGTATGACCGACCACTGAACTGCATATTAGAAAACACAGTGTATTACCCCCTAAGCAGCTGTCTGTAATGTGTTTAAAAATATTGGCATGGGAGACTTGCTGGAACGCTCATATAGCCACTAACAAAGACACGGCTGAGACATCACATGGGTCAGGGGAGTTGCTGCTGATAGGCTGAGGTCCCTAGAAGCTGAAATAAAAAGGAAACAGAAGTGAAAGAGGTGGTGGTCACTGTGGTAATTAAAAGTGGTTGCTGACGAAGGGTGAGCAGCACAAACTCTGCCTCAATTTTCTTTTTACCTTACTTTGGTTTCTACAGTTTACTTTTACAAACTGACTTAGGAAGGCTGGGTGGTGAGCCCAGAACCCTGCAGTTTTATGGGATACCTCATGGTGTGAGTTAAGTGAATGGTATCCAGATGGGCTCCTGGAGAAGAGTCCCACAGAGTTCACTGTATTATAGGTACTCAGCTAGAATCTCAAACTGGAGATTAGTGGTGGGAGTGTAGGGATGGAGAACCTCCCACAAAACTACTGCCACACAGAGATTGAAGGTTGGTTGAGGGCCCACCGCTACAAGGTAAGCTCAGATGACTGACAGAAGAGCTTGCCTTGTCACCTCTGTTGGACACTGCAAGCATCAACGCAGGGCGAGACTCCTCTTGAAGCTATCTATCATATAACAGCAAGTTGTGGTGGGTGTAGCTTAAAAGAGGGGAAACTCCCTGTCTGATAAGGGTAATGGGTAAGCCAGTCAACCAAAAAGAGCCCACACCTATTGCACATAAAATAAATCAAAGAGGAGGGGGATCCACCATTCTTTGTATTAACAGTTTTTCAGGGACTCAAGCAGTATGGAATAGGCATCTGTTAGGCATACTTAAGTACTCAGTAGGTGAAGTCGGATCTAGCCCATAGAGAATTTTCTAAAGCACAAAGTCTTTCAACCAATAGGAAGTTACTCTGTATTTTGGACATCATTCCAATGGATAAATTATGATGAATGAATTAAATCACGGGGCTGTAAGTTAGTGGTTGCATAACCTGATAATGATCAATATGAGATAACAGAAGATGATCACACTGAATACTTGGGGTTTCAAAAGGGCTAAAACTTAGAGAAACTATACAGAAAACTAGAAGGAAAAAAGTGAGTGAAAAATGAGTTCTTAAAGAGTAATGTAGTAGATGGCCAAAAAGCAATAATTATAGGCTGGTTAGCATGATATCAATCTTAGGGAAATAATGAAAAACTGGTATAGAATTCAATTAATAAAGAATTAAAAGAAGGGAACATAATTAATGCCAGTTAACATGGCCTTATGGAAAATGGGTTCTCTCAAACAAATCTGATTTTTTCTTGCAGGAAATTACATGTTTGCTCAATTAAAGGTAACTGAGCAGATGTATTATTTTTTGCATTTTGAAAGGTGTTTGATACAGTACCAGGTGACACTGATTAAATAACTAGCATGATACAAAACCATTAAATTATATTAATATTTTTTAGAACTGAACAACTGGAGATTTCAAAGGAGGCCTTAATGGGGTATCATCATCAAAGGAGGTGCTTCTAGTCGGGTTCTGCAGGAGTAGGCATAAAGCCTGACATAAGTCAACATTTCCTTACAGATTACTGATAGAAAAGTTAAAATCTTTGTTGATAATATATCTGGATGACACAGTGACAGAATGGTAAATAATAATGAAGATAGGGCAGTTGTCTAATATGATCTGAATGACAAGGCTAGTAGACCTCTTCAAGCAAAAAACTCTGTTATACAGGTAAATTGAAACATGCATATTGAAGAACAAAGAACTTAAGAATGCTTAAGAGCATTCTGTATCTAGGAAAGCAGCGACTCTGAGAGACATTTGGGTTAAAAAGGACTGGTAGCTTCTAGTGAAATGTTATGATAAAGGGAGCTGGTATGATTCTTGCATACATGATTAGGGAAATAATGAGTAGTCATAGGGAAAGGATCTGGCTTCTTTATATAACACTGGTGAAACATGTATTACAATACAGTATTTTCTTGCATGCAGTAAAGCTAATGCACATATAATACACACAAAACCCACATCTTTTTTCTGAAAGGCAGAATAAAGAAAAGGGAGATTTCTAGAATTATGGGTGCATAGAGCAGGGATAAAGAATCATTGCCAAGTGGCCTAGCCCCCCTTTCAGCTGAACCGTAACTGTTGTTGAAGACTAGTCTTTGTGAGTGGATCTATAATTTTGTAGAGTTAAGAGTCTTCGAGGCTGTGAAATAGGAGAAGAGAAACTAGAAGCAGCCAGGAAAAATGCTCTAGGCTTGATTAGTGCAATGTCAAAACCATGAAATAAAGGAGTTGATCGTTAACAGTTCTGGAGTTAAGAACAATGAGTCCATTAAGTCAACTGAGTCCCTCAGCTGATCGGACAGTATTTCAAAAGCTGCTTCACTGTGGAATAGGAATCAAAGCAGGCTGATTCTATCCCAGCGAGAAAATCAGCTTAATATATGCACCCCATATAGGGTGAGGGGTCTGAATTGGGGAGAAAGGTGTATTTTCTTTCTGCATGTGAGAAGGTACAGTATTACAAACATTTTTAGGGGATGTTTGCATACTGTAAGGGGAGGGAAAACTAGAGGGTATAAAAAAAGGCAAAGAAATGATTTGAGGGTTGGAGAAAAGGTCCTTGAGTGAGCATAGAAGCAATCTTTAGTTTATCAAGATAAGATTGTGAGATTATTTGATTACAGGATGTAAGTACCTTCATTGGGAGAAATACTAGGTGGTAGAGAACGGGCCACAAGAACAGGGAGACAAAAGCCAATGACTGAAAGCTGAGAAATCCAAAATGGAAACAAGGCACAAATTTTATGTAAGGGGCAAGGATTTGACTCATCCAGGGTAGTGTTGGATTCTCTCTATCTTGATTACTTTAAAATAAGGCTGTGTGCCTCTGGAAGATGTACCTAAGCCAAACACAAATTATTTGGCTCAGTACACAGGTCAATGGATAAAACTGAATGATATATAGGAGATTAGACTTTATATAATGGTTCCTTACTACCTTAAATGTAGTTTAATTTGTGTATCACAACTGAAATGGAGCTCCCTGATTAGGGGTATGCTCCAGTTAAATCATAAAGATATCAATGTTATGTGCAGACATTACACTTAGACCAGTCTAATTAGGATCAGTTCAATCTAAATGCCAATCTGTATTGATGTTTGGGGAGATTAAATAGGGAAGAAAATGGCTGGCCCAATCTAAATTAGTTCACCTGAAGAGGTGAACTAAGTTATATGGGAAATAGGTTAGCCTGATGACTGAACATCTGAGCACATTTGGAATGTAGCTCTGGGGCTGGGAAAGCACAAGCTACCCTGCCCGTCACCACTGGGGCTGCATTCTTCATAGCTCCTGCACCCTGGCCAGGCTATTTTTAGCCCTCTTCTCCTCCTGCCACCCTCCATGGTTGGACAGAGAAAATCCCTGCTCCTCCCCCCCCACCCAATCCTGCCCACCTTTTCCTCTACCCCAGTTACTTAGGTTTCTTGACATGGCTCCTGGCACAAGTGAACATGTGCACAACCCAATTCTGGTTCACAATCACATAACTTCAAGTAAGCCAAGTTATTGTAGATTGGGTACAGCAAACACCTGCACATACTCTTAGTTATAGATCTTGAAGCTAGCGGTCTATTTCCTTCATCGGGATGGTTTGCATAGAAACAATTTGATTATGAGGATTGTTTGTACTTAACAAATGCTTTTCTCTTAAGTCTTAACATGGTATATGACTAAATTTTATCATGTACAATAGCACATTACAACTATTTTTAATAGTGCACATCATGCTTTACATCTTAGTGTGCTGAATTAATAGTAAATCCTATACTTACTGGAGGGCTTTGTGATATAGCATAAAGACAAAAATAGAGTTCTATTGCAAAAAGAAGCATTTTGGTCATTATTAGAAAGAGAGCCAGCCAAATTCTGATCTCTGGTAGATACGTATGCAATATAGGCATGTACACGACATTTGTTTATAAAACGTTTCTGAAAGAGGTTTCTTTTAACTATTAATTTCAAAGGCAAGTTGAATTTTCACCTTTCAAAATACATCCATAAGTTTTGTTCAATTTGATGGAATTTAACAGGATTCCATTGACCAGAGTTGAGAACAGGGCATATTATATAAAAATATTCTCACAAATATTACTTTAGTTTACATTAATCTGTTTCATCACCCTACTCTGTCTTTTATGTTCACTGCTAGGATCACCTGAGGTTTGAAAGCAAACATATTTGTAGAAAATGTATTTCATAGCCACATGGCTGTGAATTTGTGGGAATACTAAATTTGTGGATTGAAAAGTTCATGACTGAGGTCTTTGCTGAGTCATGCAGTTATGAAAGATACTATCTGATTTATTTGACTTTACCCGTGACAACTTGAATTTTGAGTATTTGATCTTTTGATTTGACCTTTTAATATAGATATGGTTTTATTGCATAAACATGAATTATGAATGTTTTGGATAACTATTTGCTTGTATTAATTTCATAGGATTAATTTTTTGTAAGAAATTATATATTAAATCATTCCTGTTGATCCACTGGGACTTTCATTCTACTAATATTTAGACTTATTTCTTACAGAGCAAAGAATTTGATATTATAAATTATATCCTGTCTCACGATAAAGAAAAATTCTGAAAGAATATAATGGTTCTAAACATATTTAAGTAAAGCATATAATTCATTCCCCTCTAATCTGCCATTTTAAGAGTTTGACTATTGATTTCAATGGCAACAGAGTCAAATCCTATAAGCAATAGTTTGGTACTTCTGGGCCAAGGAGTGGTTGGTGTATGTAGTTCTGTTAGATCAGAAGCAGGCAATGACTTTTCATCACAAAGAACCGTTTGAATGAGCTATGTATCTATTATCTGTGCAAACCATCCTCCTGTGTCCCTCAATATTCATAGGCCTTGAAGGCCATGTCCACATGAGAGTGGACGTTTGGTTCCCTGGGAAAAGCACCTTGTGCTGCCTCTACCTGTCCCTGGGGAATGCCTGTGCCATGCACACTTTGGCATGTAGCAAGTTACCCCAGGTAGGGGAGGGGAGGCTGGGGTGCAGGACCTGGCCACCAGCTGCAGCACAGCTCCAGGCGGCCCAGCTCTGCTTTTGATTGGTGCTGCCCATGTGTGCACTGTTCCACATTTTTTTTCCCCCCTGAGTTTTTTGACCCCTGGATATCTTTGCAGCATGGAGAACATCTAAATGTGCAGGTGTATTTGTGGCACCACATGCTGCATGGTTGCCCTTGTCTGGATGCAGCTGAAGTGGTCAAAGGATTCATATCGCAATTGAAGGTGATCCCCAAATGCTTGATTCCTCAGGAATATTATTTGGAATCTTTGCACGTGGCTTTGATCCCTTCAATAGACTGAATCAGCTCTGAACCCTGACATTCCTGAGCTTTAGGGAAGTTCACATCCTAGTATGAACTTTGCAGCTTAGGCATAGCTCTAATTTGAATCAGAGCTACCATCTCCAGTCCTTTGAAATAAAAGAGTCCTTTGAACATAAATATTTGGTGATTTAGCTCCAATCCACTGATTTCCTTTTCCTTTTTCTGTGGACAAGTTCTGTCTTCCTGGTTTATAAAACGAAGGAATTAAGGGGAACATCAATCAATTGAAACTACGTTGACAACAAATGCTCTTCTTGCTGTAGTATAACGATAACTATTTCAGGTCAAACTCTCCTCTAAGACTTACCAAACCTCGAATTCTGAATCCATAGCAGCAGACAAGTGAAGTATTCAATTATTAATAAATCCATATTTATAATTTTTCTAGTCCACTTTGTATAATTTATTTTCTTTCTACACTGTCGAGCAGCATATTACAGAAAGGAAACCTTAACTGTATCATTTTCATAGAATCTAGCCAGCTGCATTATTACTGATTTTACAAGCAATAAAAAGCTTTATACAATTATGCCATACCACTGCTTTGTTTTGAATATTTCATATTAAGCAGTTGGAAGACTTTTCCATTCTTGAAAAGCATCCAGAATGAATAGAGTTTTAAATGTTAGTTGTAGTTGGAACCAAAGCCAAACTGACTCTATTATCAAAATAACAGTTTTAGGCTTCTCTGACTTGTATTTGGGTTAACGTCAACCAGGCTACACTCTGTCTTCTGGTAACTGCATCTTTTGAAAATCCTGGGGGAGATGAAAGAAGTTTCCATATAGGTAACTCAGGAAACCTTAAAGATGAGCTGTTTTAAGATCAGAGTTCATGTCAGTGATGTCAATAAACCAATTCAATTTATTCGTTGCTCACAGCTCCTTCAGCCATGGAAGCTACTATTCTGAACTCATCATGGGACTGAAGACACCCCTTTAATTAGCTTAACTGAAGAAGTAAATATACTAATGACTGAATTAGTGACATTCTTTCAGAGAACCATGAAAAAGAATATGTAAATAGAATTAAGTACTGCCAGTGAAATTTGTTTTGCCTTTTTAGATGGTTGCAAAATAACAGAATCAAATGTAAAAAGAATTATGTATCGGGAATTGTTTTAAATGATTAAGAATTTCAGGGCAAGGAGTCACTGTGCTGCCAAGAGAAGCTGTTCTGTTGGAACATTTATTGGAGCCCAATCTTTGAAATACAAACTATCGCTTTTTGACACATTTATTTTCTTAACATTTAAAATTATTATTTTTGGATGCTAAGTTACTCGGCCAACTAAGACTGAACTTTGGCTTAGCTTCAGCTGAGCCTTTTCTTAATGAGACTCAATGTTTTTAGAATGTTAGAAGAGACCACTCTTATTTGTTAAATGGGGTAAGCATTTTGATCAGCTGCTCAAAACCTATGTCCTTGTAAGCTCATTTGTGTGCTGGTATATTCCCATGTTTAATAATAGTGTAGAAGGCAAAATCTGGCATACACATATGAGTTCTAAATAAGAGATTCTACATGGACAGATTATTTAAAAAGTTATTTTGCAATTAGTTTGAATCCAGATCTGTTATTTGAGGGAGCTGGAAAGCTGTCATGGGTCATTGACTGCAGACACTGTGCATATGGGGGGCAGGGGAATGAACTGATGATAGGATTTCCCTTGGCATTTGGGTGTTAACTTGCTTCACAAAGAACATGATTGTGATGGTCCTTTTGTGGATGCACAAAGGAATGAAGAGGACACAAGAAGCCTTTCACCTTGTAAGCAGGAGCCATCTAGGCATAGCAGCTTTATTCTACTCCATTGTGCAGTCAGGTGCTACTCATTAAAGAAAGGATAATCAGAATGAAGCTAGACGTGAACTGTGAAAATTAAAATAAAATGCATACAATCTGAGGGTTGGGGGAAGGGAGAGAGAGAAAAATACTTGATGAGGGAATTTTTCCAAGTAACTTAAGTTTTAGAAAAACTCTAAGGCTAACAGAGAAACCCTATTTGTGGGATCTTTCGAGATTCTACATGAGTGAAAGAAAAAAATGACAAAAGTTGGTAGTGCTCAGTGGTTAGCGCTTCATACCCTTCACCTGTGTGTGAATGCATCCTAGGCTGTTAGTCATTAAGAGAGTTGTGCTCTAGTGCTCTATTTTTAGCAAGGTGCAAATTAGTCTACTCTTTTAGTGTCGGCCACATTATTTCATTAAATGGTTTGGTTTAATAGACACAGCCCTATTCATTAAAATATTTTTTCTGGCATATTCAATGAATACATTTAAAAAAAAATCATTGTACATAGTCCTTTTATTTCCTTTTCCTTGCCTTATGCTGCTTCTGCCTGCTTGCCTGCCTTATGAATAATTTGGTAAATTAACCCTATTTCTGTCACATTAACATCTGTATTTGTTAAAATTACATTATTTTGCTGTGCTGTGTCTGTGTAGTGGGTGGATGCATAGACTTCTGTGATCAGGACCAGAGCAATCATGTAGAATTCAAGAGGGGTCAGAATTGAGGTGTGTGTGGGGGTGGGGCAGGACTGGTGCATTGTAGGATTCATGGAGGACAAACTAATCCACTCATCCTGCAATATTATCCAGAATAAAATGCACTAACATGGTCCTGTGCTATAGCAGTGTTTTATCCTGTGAACATCTTTGGTGGTGTGTCTTGCAACAAGGAAGTCTGAATGCTTGCACCATGTCCCAGAAGAAAACAATTTATTCCGCAGCCAGGGTGATGTCTGTTCATAGCTTAATGAGAAACAAGGAAAATATCAGCATTCCTTGATAAAGGAATGAAAGAGCTAAAATGTATTGGAGGAATTGTTAGAAAAAGCCCTGTGCCAAGGCATAACTCTTTTTTAATTTCAGAAAAGCTCCCAAATCTAGTCAGAGAATTAAATGCTGCTGTCAAATATCTTGGCTATTAGTGTCTGACAAAACTATGGTATCTGCCATAGTCCTAGAATTTGGACCTACACAACTGAAATCAGTGGGAAAGTTGTGACTTGAGTGCTGTAGAATCAGACCCTTCTTTCAGAAGATTCTGCAAACCTGAAGGAGCCACTTAGCTTTGGCTTGCTTTGGGGTGGTTTAATTGTTCAAGACTCACCTTCATTACCCCATCTCAAATGAGCATGAGTCCCTTTGTGATTAGTACTTTATATTACTGGAAATAATTCTCAAAGGGCTTATCTCCTAGAAATAGACTGCACAGAGGAAGGAGAGCAAAAAGGAAAGTAACAGTCAGGAAAACATTGTGAATAAGAGAGGTACTTTTATCCTTACTTAAAATTAAGATCATTCCCTGTACTGTGGGTTTAAGGTCATAGGTGAACTTCCTTTACTCACCTACAGAATGCGCCTGGGCTGACCTGATTGGTTCATTGCAATTTAGTATGAATCATCCTTATTAATTCCAGTCTGCTTGTGTGATAGGGAAGTAAAAAAGGAAGTGCAGGGTTTCTTAAACTGCTTTTCTTCAACAATGTCAAAAAGAGGAAATTATTAATAACAAAAGAATATAATATTCTTAGCAATTTAAACACTGGGATACATAAATAGATTTGGAGACCACAAAAAAACCTTTATTTATCCTTCTTTTGAAAAGATAATAAAAATGATGGTATGATATACAAATGATAACAAATTAAAAGCTTGCTTACCCAAACTGTAGTAACTTTTTCATGTATCCACTACATTCTGTGTGAAGTCGAAGCTACAGTGTAATAACTTAGTCTCTTTCTCTCAGGGGTAAATTGTCCTGGCCTAGCCTTCATTTAGCAAAGACTAGTGCCAGACGCAAGAAACAAATATAGACAGGAAGTGATGCAACAAAATCCACCTCCTCCCCACCCCATCCTTTTTAACTTTGTGTGATTTATCTGTCTCTGATTTTCTTAATATGATACTCAAAGGAAAAAAAAGTCAGTGAAAATGATCTGAGTGCATTTGATGTGTGCCAAAACTCTTCTTTGTAGGTATTGTGAGAGAACACATACAACACCAATTTAAGTGTTTGGCCCTCTTTTGTTATCCATGTACATACCAGCATAAATTAGACTTAACTCTTGACTTCTGTGAAACTGCGTTGGAATACTATTCAATAGAACTTTGCAATGTGGCATATCTTTCCAAGAGCAAAGTGTAAAATCAGTGCAGGTCCCTCTTAAGGTCTAGGGACAGACATTACACATAAACCAGTTTAAGTGATCAGAAACCGGTTTAAACCTGTAACAGAACAGACATTCAGTGCACATAAACCAGTTTCAAAATGGTCAAAACCGGTCTGCGATAAACCTGCTTGAATGTAGTATCAGACTTAATTGATTTGGCTCAAATCAGTTTATGCAATATCTGTTCCAGACCTCTTTCTGGTTTAAATTAAATCAGACTCCCCCAGAAACCCGGCATGCTCTCTGGGCTGGGCGGAGCTCTGTTCTCTGCTCCAGTGAGCTGAGCTGGCCCTTCCCCTCTGCTCTTCAGCCAGAGGAGGGGCAGGGTGTGGCCAGACACTGCCCTGCCATGGCCCCTGAGGCCAATTCCTCCCTCTGTCGGGGGGCAAATCTTCTGCCATTCACAAAGGCTGCTGTTGCTGCTGCAGCCTGGGCCCCAGTTACAATCCTGCTTAGGAACATGGTATGTGATACTGTGTGTGGCTCTGTGGTTCTGGGCTACATATGGTCTCAAAATTCATCTAAGAGCTGCGGAGTAGAAAAATCAATGTTTGGAAGGCTGTTACTTGAGCAAGCAGCCTGTGCTGGTTTAGGGCACTGCTGGGAGTGGAAAACAAAGGCTGAGTGAGAGCTGTTGCAGCTAAGGTTATAAAGCTTGTTTCTGTTGTATGTTCCACATTTTGTGAATATTTTTGATAACCCTCTTCCTTAACTGGACTTGTCTTTCAAATAAGGAAGTGCCTTTTTTTCTTGCCACCTGTTATACTACTAATGTTTACCTGCTCTAGAGTTTATAGTTTATTTAGATATTTTTTACTAAGGCCTCAATTTTAAAGGTATTTAGTGGCTTCTGCACTCAGCACTGCATAGCCTAAGTGATTTAAGACCCATTTTCAAACATGGAAACTTAAGCAAACTGAACAGAACAATTTTGAAATAATTTTAGAGCTCAGAGACTAACCCTCTAATACCATACTCAGAGTTGTAGGCACTGTTTACAATCGTTTCTGTAAATCAGCAAGCAAACACTGGATTTTTCACTCCCTTGTACCTTCTACTTATGCCTGTTTGAAGTGAGAGAGAGATAATTTGAGATCAGAATGGTAGCATTTTGCATCTACTCTTCACAATGTATAGTATTCCACAAGGTACATGGTAGAAGAATTATTTAACCAAGAAAGTGCTGTTTGCTTTTCCAAAATGGTGAGCTAATTGGGAAAAAAAAGCAGCAAAAAAGAATGTATGATTCATGTTGCCAATTAAAGTGTCTCTTGGTTTGCAACTGAACTAAAGACCACTGTTGACACAACCTCTGAAATTTCAAATAACACTTATGATTTGTTACCCATGTAAGAAATCTATGGGTTACATGACTTCGGTAGTTGCAGGTTACAGCATCATTCCACTGCCCATGCTGGTGAAGTATACCCCTTCATTTCCTGCATCCTTGTTTCTTAGGGCTCCATCCATGCTAATGATAGAACAGAATGAAATTTGTATAATTTCACATTTTGGATGACTTATTTTTGTGAAAACTTTATTTTTATCTAAAGACTTTTAGGGAAAAAACCTTACATAAAGCTATTCCTTTTGACAACTCAACTTGATAACTCAGCTTGATAACTCATCTTAAAACAGAAGGTTGTTCTTGGTAGCATGATAGAAATAAAGACTGAAGACTCAATAGTTAATCTAGTAGTCAAGCCTCTCATACAGCTTTGCTAGCTACTGCTCACCTAAGGCTTTAACAGTGACTATGATTTAATGCTTCTGCTATTCCTCTACCGTCTAGTAGATTGGGAGGATTTTATTCCTTTTTCATTCCTGGTATCCTCCTTAGTGTACATATTTCCTCCTGAAAGTTATCTGGCTCTGTACTCAGAAGAGGCTTTGTCCCTACATGTACATATTTCCTCCTGAAAATGGTGAATGATACATTCCAATAGACGTGCTAATTAAATACCTGCAACCTGCAGCATTCCGGCATCACAATAATTTGGCACATCTCATGTATCAACCTGAAAACTTTTTCAGCTCTCGGAGTTAAGTCATAACTAGTAGAAAGGTAATATGAAGTATCTGGATGTCTACAATAGATTTCAGCTGAAACTTGCTACCTATCATTAACAGTCATGTTGAATTCATTCATTCCCAATGCACTAATGATGTTATGTTCTCTTCCCAAACTTATTGCTTCATTAAGGTTACATTTAAGAAAGTTATGTAGATTATACACCACAAGTTTAACCTTCAACAGATCAGCGTTTGATATACACATAGTGTAAGAGTGATGTTGTAGCCATGATGGTCCAGAAATTATGTGAGAATCAAGGATTTCTTAGGGTTATATCTTTTATTGGACCAACTGGATATTTGGGATAGAGTTAAACAAGCTTTCAAAAGTTAATTAAATACCTGCAACCTGCATTCTTCATCAGATCTAACCCGAACAACCAGAACTGTTGTTGAAGAGGAAGAGAGAAATTCCCAGGGTCTGTATAGATTGGGTGCTTCAGCAGGGCTTTTTGATGCTTTTGTCTGAAGCTGAGTCAATCAGCTATTAGATAAAAGTACCAAAAAGCCCCACTAAAGTGTCTGATCTATACAGATGCTGGGCTAGCTGGATCTGAGAGTGTTGCCTTTTCTGGGCATCCGCTGGGCTTGGTGCAGGAGCATGTTGAGTTTAAAGCACTATTTTGTTTTAGTTGTTTAACATCTGCAGGATTCCATAATTAGTAGAAAAAAAGAAATGGATTACTGGGAGGTCAAGGTCTACTGAAAGGGAAGAGGGTCATCCTCACCTTTTCATGTGTGGAAAGAATTCAGGAGACAGGTAAAATGTAATGTGCCATAAAACCAATATCAGTGTTTAGTCCTTGGTTCTTAGTGCCCAGCCAGCTTATGATTTTTTGTTCCCAAGTTTGCCTTTTAAAGATGGTATGTAGATTTCCCATAAGCAGTAGGATAGCGACATCAGAGAGGGAGTGGTTGTTCTTTGAGGGATGTGCTGCTAATGACGTCTCCTTCCTTTACAGTTTTTTCTGTGAGAGTTCATTCTGTTGTGTAGTTGCTGTTATCATAAGCAGCATATTTCAATATCTGAGTAGTGTAAGAGTTAGTCAGCTATGATAATTTTAAGTGGCAGATTTCAGTATCTTCCATGTTGTGGTTCTGTAAGAGAATGAACTCTCAACAAAAACATAAAGGACACAAACACACATGCATACACATCAATTCAAGTCAGTCCTGAGGCTGCTGTGACCATTGGGCACCTGTGATGCTATAACAATCATCCTACTTTAGTTGAGTTGCTTTGCATCATTGGCGATGCTTTGGGCAGAGTGACCTGGCGGAGCCCACGTCCTCTCCAGGTATGGATGGCCATTGGCTCTCAGGTAGCTTATTTGCCAGGTCTTGTTTTCAGTTCTGTTGGGTGTCCACACACCATCCTCACCCAGGCTAGCCCAGGTGGGGGCACCGGTTTTAGTCTCTGACAACTGGACCACGGAACAGGCTATACTGGTTTACATGGTACCAGAGAGCAGACCAAGAGACGCCTGGCCTGACATGGGGAGCAGGAGCGGAGGGAGCAGGGTGCACGTGCCACTCACACGAGCACGCCCTACCTCAGCGGCGGAGGTAGCAGCAGCAGCAGCAGCAGAGGAGACAGCAGCAGGGGCAGCAACAGCTGATTCCCCCAAGGTAAGTGGGGCAGAGGGCGTGGCACAGCTGAGGCGGATCCAGAGGGGAAGTCCTTCAGTGCTGTCTTAGCTCACCCGATAGGGAGCTGTGCTCCCGAGCTGCGCGCGGGCAGCAAGCACGAACGGTGCACGCAAACAGGCGCATTCTGTAAGGGCGTGCCGGCGTTTGCGTAAGATGGGCGTGAGGTAGCTGCACAGAGCGCCACCCCCAGGGAGCAAAGCAGCAGGCACACCTCTGCAGGCATGGTGATGCTGAGGCGGAGAGCAGCTGCCTGGTGCCCCGCCCTGGTGCTGCCGCCTACCGTGGGCTCTTCTGAGGCCTCCACCCAGACGGAGTTCATGGTGGAGTCAGTGGCCCCTTGCCCCCCTGTCTGTGGAGGGGGCTCGGTGGGGTCCTGGGGGGGAGGTGGGGCCTGGAGGTCTCCTTGCCTGTCCCTCCTGGGCATGACTTAGGGCCCTGGAGGAGCAGGTAAGTGAGCTCCAGGCTGCAGTGAGCAGGCTGAGGGGGATCAGTGACGCAGAGGATGAAATTGATGCCTCATTCTATTCTCTGCAGGCCTGGTCACCCACTGTACAGCCCCCACAGGAGACGCATCCAACACAGGAGTGGAAGAAGGTGCCCAAATCCAGAACTGCTAGGCCTAGAGTGGTGGAAGCTCCCCAGGTTCAGCTGGGGAACAGGTTTGACGCCCTGGCAGCTATGACAGAGGAGGGCAGTGGAGTGGCCTCTGGCAGGGATGATGCCACTCCCCACACAACAGGGAATGGGCAGAGAGCGAACACCAGGAGGAAGAAACGCCAGGTCCTAGTCATTGGAGACTCCGTTGTGTGAAGACTCGAAGGTCCCAGCTGCTGGCCTGACCCCTGGACATGACAGGTCTGTTTCATGCCTGGGGCTTGGGTCAGGGACATCACGGAAAGGATCCCGGCCTACATCCGACCTGCAGACCAGTACCCCATGGTTGTCGTCCATGTGGGTATGAACGATGCAGCCAGGGGCAACCCTGACCTCATTATGAAGGATTTCAAGGCTCTAGGAGACAAGCTGAAGGAGACGGGGGCGCAGGTGGTATTTTCCTCTCTTCTTCCGGTGAGTAGGCAGCAACGGCGACACGAGGCCTGCATTGGCGTGGTCAACCGGCGCTTACGCGGCAGGCTTTGGGTTCCTTGGTAATGACCCATGCTTTCGGGCAGGGGACTTGCTGGGGTGGGATGGGCTTCATCTCTCTCCTAAAGGCAAGTGTGTCTACTCTTCCAGATTGGCTGATCTGGTATGGCGAGCTTTAAACTAGCCTCGCCAGGGGAGGGGGTTGCAGGAAGACAAGGAGACGCCATCCGAGCAAGACAGGTGACAAAGGCAAGGAGTGCTAAGGTAAGAAACGGGGGTCCAGACAGTCTCCCTAAACGGAGGGTGGCACACACAGTCTTGCAAGGCCTTAAATGCCTATATACCAATGCTCGCAGTATGGGGAAGAAACAGGAGGAACTCGGCCTCAGAATAGCTAGTTCAAACCTACATGTCATAGGGCTAACAGAAACATGGTGGGATTCGTTTCATGACTGGGCAGTTAGCATTAGGGGCTATAGGTTTTACAGGTGGGACAGAGAAGGAAGGAAAGGCGGGGGTGTGGCACTCTATGTCAAGGAGCACTACACATCTTCTGCCAGCAGAATAGGGTCAGAGGAAGGGCAGGCTGAAGTGCTCTGGGTTAAGATTCAAGGGGACTGTGGGGAGAGCGATTTGACAGTGGGGGTCTACTACAGACCCCCCAACCAAGGGGAGGAGCTGGACCGGGAATTTTCAGGCCAACTTGTAGAGGCACTTAAGGCAAGGGATGTAGTTGTCATGGGTGATTTTAATTACCCGGACATCTGCTGAGAGGAACGGTCAGCCAGGACGGACTGTTCCAGGAGGTTCCTGGCCGAGATACAGGACCTCCACTTAATCTAGGAGGTGCACAGTCCCACCAGAGGAAACCCCCTGTTGGACCTGGTCCTGGACACAGGCGATGACCTGGTAAGGGGCCTCCAGGTTCTTGACCACCTGGGTGATAGCGATCATCGCTTGCTGGAATTCACCATCCAGCGCAGGGTGTCAAGGGTCTGCAGCAAGACGGTAGCCCTAGACTTTAGGAGGGCCAACTTCAACAAGTTGAGGAGACTAGTGGGTGAGGTGCTGGGGTCCTTGAGGGCAGAGGAACTCAGTGTCCAGGACGAGTGGTCGTTCCTTAAGGAAACAATACGCAGGGCCCAAGGGGAGTCCACCCCAACAAGAAGCAAGGGGGGCAAGAGTGCCCGAAAGCCCCCCTGGCTCACCAAGGGCATCTGCGAATGCCTGCTTGCCAAAAAGGCAGTGTACACCCAGTGGAAGGGGGGTGCTATCTCCAAAGAGGAGTATACCTCCTCTGCTCGGGCCTGTAGGGGGGCTGTCAGGAAAGCTAAGGAGGACATAGAGCTAGGACTAGAGTCCAAGTTCAAGGATAATAAAAAGTCCTTTTTCAAATACATAGGGAGTATGAAGAAGGCACCGGGTAATGTGAGGCCCCTGCAAAGTACACTGGGCAATCTGGTGGTTGTGCCAGAGGAGAAAGTGGAACTCTTTAACCAATTCTTCACGTTTGTTTTCTTGTTCAGGGACCAGGACTTCCCTGCTGTGATGCCAGATGGACTTGAGGGGAACGCCTCCAGACCTCAGGTTGGGGAGGACCAGGTTACAGAGCTTCTGGAGGGGCTGGACGTGTTCAAGTCAGTGGGTCCAGATGCTCTCCACCCCAGGGTGTTGAGGGAGCTAACTGGGGTTATTGCAGGGCCCTTGGCACGGCTTTACGAGTGCTCGTGGTGCTCAGGCCAGGTGCCAGATGACTGGAAGATAGCTAACATGGTCCCCATTTTCAAAAAAGGGAAGAGAGAGGACCTGGGCAATTTTAGGCCCGTCAGTCTTACCTCTACCCTTGGGAAACTCTTTGAGAAGATCCTCCTTCAGGGATGATGCTCAAGGGCAACCAGCACGGTTTCATTAGGGGCAGGTCATGTCAGACCAACCTGATTGCCTTTTATGATCAGGTCACAAAGGCAATGGATGCAGGTGTTGCCGTGGACATAGTCTTTCTAGACTTCAGCAAGGCCTTTGACACTGTCTCCCACCCCATCCTCATTAAAAAACTAGGTGACTGTGGCATTGATGCCTACACAATCAGATGGATTGCAGATTGGCTCAAGGGTCATACTCAGAGGGTGGTGGTGGACGGGTCATATTCGACCTGGGGGGAAGTGGGCAGCGGAGTCCCCCAGGGCTCGGTCTTGGGGCCTGTGCTGTTCAATTTCTTCATCAGCGATTTGGACGACGGGGTGAAATGCAACCTGTTTAAATTCGCTGATGATACCAAAATTTGGGGTGAGGTGAGCACGCTAGTAGGGAGGGAAAGACTGCAACAAGATCTGGATAGGTTACAGGAGTGGGCTGACATAAACAGGATGCGTTTCAATACTGACAAGAGCACGGTGCTGCACTTAGGCAGTAGAAACCAGCAGCACACTTATAGAATGGGAAACTCCCTTCCTGACAGCACGGAGGCAGAAAGGGATCTTGGAGTCATTATTGACTCCAAGATGAACATGGGCTGACAATGCGAGGTCACGGTTGGCAGGGCTAACCGGACCTTGTCATGCATCCACAGGTGCATCTCAAGTAGAGCCAGGGAGGTGATCCTCCCCTTCTATGCGACGCTGGTCAGGCCACAGCTGGAGTACTGCGTCCAGTTCTGTGCGCCCCATTTCAGGAGGGATGTGGACAACATTGAGAGGGTCCAGAGGAGGGCCACCCGCATGATCCGAGGATTACAGGGCAGACCCTACATTGAAAGACGACGGGACCTGAACCTGTTCAGCCTTCACAAGAGAAGGCTGAGGGGGGACCTGGTGACTGTCTATAAACTCACTAGAGGGGACCAGAAGGGTTTAGGGGAGACACTGTTTCCCCTAGTGTCCCCTGGCATGACAAGGAACAATGGACACAAATTATTAGAGAGTAGATTTAGATTAGACATCTGCAAGAACTACTTCACAGTTAGGGCAGCTAGGAGCTGGAACCAACTTCCAAGGGAAGTGCTGCTGGCTCCTACCCTGGGGATCTTTAAGAAGAGGCTTGATGACTACCTGGCTGGACTCATTTGAGTCCAGTCTTTTTCTCCCGCCCAGGCGAGGGGTCAGACTTGAAGATCTACAAGGTCCCTTCCGAACCGACTTCTGTGATTCTATGACATTAACACAAATACACATGCACCCCTCCTCATTTAAGGGGGCTGGGATGGCTGATGTTTTCTATACTGCAACTTTTTATTCCCTTCCAGCTCTGTATTGCCTGCAAGAATCAGCCACATCCCTTTAATTCTTTTCTGTTTTTTAAATGCATATTACTACCTCTGCAGGCCACTTGTCCCTTGCCACACTGAATTAGTGTTTCCACAACGAGCACTTCCTCTGATCTTGGAACTGTCACAGATGGTGTAGAGGAGTTGCTTTTTGTTGATTCAGGGCAGCAGAGGACAGATGCTCCAGTGCAGCTGTAATACACAATTAAAATAGACTAAAAGAGTGTGAGGAAAAAATAATAGAACCCAATGAAAAGCTGCAGGACCCTTGCATGTAATTCAGGATATGGCCAGATGTACATTTGGAGCTGTTTCAAAAGGGGAGTTGTTGATTAGGAGCATTTAGCAGCTTTTACATTCTAACAGTTATGTGTGCACGAGCCGAGAGCAGTACAGATGTATGAAAACTCCACCCACCTTAACTCTGGATGAAGCAGGGCTAGAAAGAACAGTAGACTGTAACAGCTGCTGCTCAGCACAGAGTGAGACTCCTCCCCCCCCCACTTTGAAGTGACTCCAAATGCACATTTGTCTTTACCTTCACTCTTTACCTTTGTCCTTACCTTACTTCTAATTCCCAAAGAAGGCAATAGGCAAGTTCATGAAACATTATTCATCTGCTATATACTCAATCACCCTACATAGATGTGTTGGGTTAAAATTAGCCAAAGTGAAATGGAGCCAGTCAAACTGTAAAATTTATATTTATGAGGTTTTCTGGTTTTGCCTATATCTAAGAAATAATTCCAAGATATATAAAACCCTGGCTGCCTTCACCAGTTTTGCAAGAAATATGGTCTTCAGTGATTCTCTGCTAATGCGTAGATTGTAAAGTGAGTTTCTTTATATTGCTAAACTTATCAATTGTTAAGACTGTGATCCTGTTAGGTGCACCACTCAATAGGAGAAGAAAGTGGGCATCATTTCACAGAAGCTTCTCCCAGGGCTGAGTTTCATATTTAGAAATGAGTGGGTCATTCCAGGCTTCTATGAGCGTTGTACTTGCACAGCACCGTCTGCCTGAGCTTTACATCCATCCATCTCTCTCTCTCTTTCTCTCTCTCTCCAGATTTTGTACTGTTATCCCTCACTATACAGTGTCCTTCACATAAATAGGTAGTGACAACAAAGCACCTGAGAGTCTTCATACAATCTCTGGCACTTTTCCATTTTGGAGCTCATATCTCTGTCTAAGGTAAGGTTTTTTGTTATTCCTGAATACTTAGCACTTTTTATTTGTAAGAATCAAAGGTAGGGCAATATTATTCCCTTAGTATGAATGAGGAAATTGAGGTGCAGAGGAGCCAAGTGACATGTCCAGAATCAAACTGGAAACCAATAGGAGAACCAGAAAAAGAACCTAAGGCTCCTAACTCATTCTGCTGCAGCACTGCTTAACATTCCTTTTTGTGCAATAGGGAATTATTATTAGTGTTGAGATTTAAGTCATACAAGAGGCAGGAAATTAAACTCTGTCATGCTGTGTGTTGATTGCAAAATAGGTCTTTTATTGAAAGTGGCCTATGTTACCAGCTGTTCATCATACTTGGAGAAAGAATCACTTATAAGTGATCTCATACAATGATATGCACATTTAAAAAACAAATCAATGGTGACACAGCACAATAAAACTGTACTTCTTTTTTAAAAACAATATTGAACAAGCCTTATCCTTTCCTACTGTTTGATAGTGCACCAAAAATCAGAAACACAGTATTGTGAAAGAACTTAAGAATATATTGGGCATGCTAGAGAAATCCATGCCACTTCCAAGCTTCCTCCTCTGATAGTATTGGTTCTGCTTCTCATATTGGACTTCTAGCAAAATCAAGCATCTTAAATACCTTAAATGTCTCTTTATCAGGTCTTCTGTAATCTTCCTAAGCATAGGATAAAGTTATTATCATTGCTTTCTAGCTCCAGCAAATGTAGAAGGAATCACGATCTCTTTCCTGAGAATTATGGCATCTAAAGAATGCATATCTTTGGGGAAATGATCAGTTTGGCCATGATTAATTCTAAAGATGCTTATGCAGAGTACAGAATGTTTTATTCAATAAAGATGTTCCCTCTTATCCAATATAAGTTTGACTCTCTAAAAGTATCTCTTGAATGTCTATTATAATTTTTGCTATGCTCTCAAAACACTTTGTTAAGACAGGTGCTTAAGATAAGAATCTCCTATTCAGGTAAGCACTCCAAAAACACTCACTGTGTAAGATGAAGCACTGAAGAAACACTCAGAACATTTTGAATAATTCCTTTCCCTGCCAGACATAATACTCTTCAGAATAATGTGCTATGCATTTCAGATACTAAACAGGCACATAATAGTCAGGCTAATTTCAGCAAAATGTAAAGATAAAGACCTTTAATCTATGGTTGAGTGGGAAAAAATGGGTTAGACTGTAGGGATATGCTACTTACCAGTTTAATTATTGAACTTAAGAAGTTCCTGAGAGCTTCTTAAATTGGAAACAAACTGTGAAAGACTTGCTTTTTAAAAGACTGCAGTTTAAGCTGAGGTTAAAAATGTTATTTTTACACTGTTTCTTTTGGCATGAGGCTCTTACTTTGTTATCTTTCATATTTGCATTGGTCCTATCAATTATTTTATTATCGTATTGCTTGCTTTTAATCTTGTGCTATAGCAGTACAAGAACCCCTGTGATCATTTGTAAGATGCTAGTCACGAACTGGCATGAAGGCAGCAGTTATAAGAAGGTTGTCTAGCACTTGAATGAGGCAGGAGCTGTAGTCAGCAATGGTAACTGCTACTGAGCAGCCCTCTTCAGTATCTGCTCTGCTCATACCACATGGGGAGGGAGCTAGAAAAGGTTCCCTAAGCATAGTCTATTTCCCTTTTTCCTGACTGGATAACTGCATCACCTTTACTGTGGTTGAAATCAATGAACATACACAATCAACTTCAGGACCTGGAACATCAGGATCCTCATGGATAATCCTAACAGTGAATGCCCAAAGCACCACCAGCAATCATGGCTCAAGAACTCAGGCAACACAATATTGACATTGTTTTACTGAGTGAGACCCAGCAAGTGTGAGATAGCTACTTCATTGTTTGAGCTGCCTATACCCTCTTCTGGAAGGGTAAACAAGACTGATTTCACAGAGTTAGTTTTGCCATTACAAATGAATCCATAAAACCAACCCTTTGAGTTCTATATCAGAATTAATGATGCCTCATGACTCTGTCTTAAGCTGGTGAGGAGCCAATAGGCCACTGTCATCAGTACATATGCCTTGACTCTTGATGATACCACTGAAACTAAGGAGGAATTCTATGCCAACCTTGACTAAGTCCTTTCTGACATTCTGGAGTGAGACAGACTTATTCTGCTTGGCAATTTCAACACCAGAGTTGGAAAGGAATTGAACCTCAGGTAGGAGTGGGAAAGATCAACTCCAGTGGCATCCTCCTTTTGACCAAATGTATAGAATATGGACTCACCATCACCAATATCCTGTTCCACCAAAAAAACAGGCACAGGACATCATGGCAACACCAACAATCTAAGCATTGGCTCTTGATTAACAATGTCATTGTTCATGCCCAGGATTGCAAAGATGTCTGCATCACCCAAGCTATGCTAGCAAATGACAATTGCTGGACTGATCACCAGCTCATCTGTTTGATTATGCCACTCAAAATGGCTCCCAAATAATGGCTGCAGCAGAAGCAATGCTCATGGAAAATCGACACTGAAGGACTAGAGGACCCAATCAAGTGAGACCTCTTCCACCAGTGCCTCAATGAAAAACTAGTAAATTCCAATCAACAACAATGGGAGAATGCTGGTAGCGCTTGCGGTGCTTTCAAATCCACCTTCATCAGTGCCTCCAAAGAGACACTTGGATTCTTTACCAGGAAATGTCAAGACTAGTTTGGTGTGAATAATTGGGAGATCCAAGATTTGATCTGTTAGAACTGGATTTATGACCCAGATACCCTGTGGACTCAAACCCTCAGACCAATGAAAACCTCTCCATTTGATAATAGGCAATTTTTATTGATACAGAGTGATAGCAGATGAGAATAATTTAGGCAACACAGACAAAATAACCTCCCCCACTCTATATCTACCAGTCCTAGGGCTGTCACAGAGGGAAGGTACATCTGTTCAGTATACAAGCTTCATTCTGAGTTTTTCTGGAATGTCAGATGTCAGAAGCCTGGAGATGGGCTGGTTGTGTGCCCTCTGTCCATGGTGGCCTTGTATCCCTCTTGGGAAACCTTTGCTGCTCTGAAATCCCTCTGTTTTGTATTCTTTCTCCCTTCTGATGACTCTTCATTCCCAGGCACCATTGATTGGTTTCTCTGTGATTATCATACTGTTCACATGTTGAAGTGTCAGCATATTACTTTGTTCCACAAACCCATCCCATGCACACAACTTCATTTTGTCACTTACCAGTCTCCTAATTTGGTCCATCCACCAAAACCAGAAATCCCAAGGGTTCTGCAAATGGGCACTGTGACCTGATGCCAATGGTGCAGAATCCCTTATCTCTGTTTGGGTAAACTGTTCATGTTATGGAACAGTGTGGTACATGTCTTCAATTGTCCAGCCTATGTGTCTGCTGGCTTCAGACACAGTGGACCTTGATGAAAACTTTGTCACAAACAGGCTTTTTGAAACCAATTAACCCTCATTGTTCTCCTGGACCATTGTTCTAATGCATATCTACTTTACCTACAAGACAATTTCTGAAAGCAAACCTCTAAATATCATTTTCTAGCCATTGGATCAACTGCAAGACTCTTGTGCTTGGTAGAATGGCATCATCACCAAGCAAAAGAAATTGAATCTCCAACAAGGCAAGGTAGAGGTCCAAAGGAGGACCCATGATATGTAGGAAAGAAGGTGGGAAGATGAGGCAAAGAAGATTCAACATCTCATTGACATCTACAATATGTATAGTTTTTTCAGTGCCACCAAAGCTATCTATGGTCTGAGAACTCCCTTGAGACCTAAAGATGGAGGGGACCTGATCAAGGAAAGGGGAACCTCAATACCCACTGGAAGGACATTTTGAAGACTTTCTCAATTGAGTTAATGTTGATGAGAGTGCTCTCAACTCCTTCCCACAATACCCAGAAACTATTTTGGAATCCACCACTTAATGAGGTGAGGAAAGCCATCAAGCAGATGAATAAGAATAGGGTTACCATATGCCTGGGTTTTCCCAGACATGTCCTCTTTTTGAATCCTCCAATTTCCATCTGGGTGTTTTTTTGTGTGGCGGAATGCCAGGCTAGCGGTTCCGGCACTGCTTAGGGGAGCCGCGGGCTTTGCAGAGCTGTGCGAGCGCGCGGCTTGTGGGGCAGGATTGGAGGTAGCTTTATAGCCGCCCTCAAGGTTCGCCGAGTTGGCACAAGTAGACGACTTAGAGTGAGTTGTTAATGTTTCTTAATTTATAGGGTGTCCGTTGGTTCACGAGGTTCCAGAGCCAGCCCTTGCTCTTCAACAGTGGAACTAGTCCAAAGCTAGGTGCGGCTGCTAGCTCCATAGTCCCAGAACTGGTCAACGGCTCATTTAGATGGGATGTTAGTAACAGAAGTTATTACAGAGTAGATATAGGATAAAACAAAAAGATTTTATTCACTCACCTGGCCTCACCCTCTTATGAATAAGAGGGGAGGCCGGTTGGAACGAAGCTGCAGTAAATACAAGTATAGCGAGCGTAGATATGCTGTCTAAGCTATGATGAGAGGCAGTCGAGGAATGGAGTCCCCAATGTTTCTTCAGTTACAGTATGCTGGATACAAAGGGGGTCTGTTGGTTCACGGGGCTCCAGAGCCAGCCCTTGTGTTCCAACAGTGGAGCTAGTCCAAAGCTAGGTGCGGCTGCCGGCTCCGTAGTCCCAGAACTGGTCAACAGCTCATGAGTGGGATATAAAGTACAAAACTGTAACACAGCGAATCGTTGCTAGTTGTCGGATTTTCGAGGTCTTTGTCTTTGCTGGGGTACACCCAGACGGAAAGGCTGAGAACCGGTTTATAGGGTGATCGGGCCTATAGAGTTTTCCGGTCGTCGTCTCTGCTGTTTTCTGTTTCTTTGCCTCTTTATAGATGTTGGTTGGACTGCCTCTGTGACACTAACTATGATATAAGCTGAGCATACAGGGATAGGATAGTTTCTTTTACATAGTAATTGCTAGGCAGACTTTTTACATAAGTTTCATTTCTGCAAAAATAACACTTCTAGATAAGAAATAAAATCTACAAAATGCACATGTGTAGCATAATGGCAACAGAGAAAAATACAAAGCGCTCATTTAACTTACTAGTTAAGACTTCAAGGTTACATAAATGTGAGAGTGCCGCGCAGCAGTTATACAGAAGAAAAAAAAATAAAACAGTTACATTTTGAAATATGAACCAATGTCTGGGATTTTGCTCTACTTATAAGTGGTGGAAGGCTGGGGATAATGGGGCTAAGCCCTCCCAAACTGGGCTGTTGACAGTGGCTCCAGTGCCACTGCTGCTGCTGTGTTACACCCAGCACCCCCCACTGCACACTCCTCTGCCACTGCACGTACAGCACCAGCCTGTGCCAGACCCAGAATGGCCCTGTGGGAGGGAGGGGCAGGGTCAAGTGGGTGTGCTCCACACTGCCTAGCCCCCTCCCCCAAATAATATTTTCTAGTGCTGCTTATGGCTGCACTCTTGTGGTGGGAGCAGGGGGAGGGCAAGTACAGGCCATGGACACATGTGTCTGAATGTGCACACACATGGCCAGCATGCACCCATGCAGGGTTGTGGGAGCTGCCTCAGGAGCTGGATGCAGGTAAGTCTGTGGTGGGTGGGGGTTACAGGGCCAGGGCTTGGGACTGGCAGTGCCTGCTAGGGGAAACTGTCTGGATGCTGGGACTGCAGGACAGCGGGGGAATATTGGGAAGGCACCTGCCCCTCCCACAGGGGAGAGGGTGGGAGGGCCCTTTGAGGGCAGCAGAGAGCTCTGTGGCCAGGGTGGTAGCACTGGGGCCAGTGCCCATGCTTGAAGGGCAAGGCCAGCTGGGATATGCTGCCCAGGAGGGGTGTGGCCAAGTCACCTGGATCAGCATTGGAGCCCCAGCCCAGGGCACGGGGGGAGGGCGGGCATATGCCACAGGCATCTCCTCTTCCTTCCTGCCTGCATCAGGGCCAGACTTGTTCTGCAGCCACCTGCAGGAATTGGAGATGCTGTACTCCATATTGGTCAGGACAGGAGCAGCTGGGGGCCCCCTCTGGCAGGGCTGCAGGAAGCAGGGCCTGAGGGTCAGGTGTGAGGGGCAACAGTAGGTCCAGGGGTCTGCATGTCAGGAGTGAGGGTCAGCAGCAGGGATGGGTGGCTGTGGGTTGGGACTGAGAGTTGAGGGACCATTCACAAGGAGTGAGGGGTACTGGCAGGGATACCATGATTGTGACAATCTTCAAGAAAGAAGAGAAGTTCAGCTTTCAAAATTACAGAGCAATTGTCTTGCTGTCCACCACAGGAAAAATCATTGCAAGAATATTAGCAGCGGTGTCCTCCATGGTTCGATGCTTAGACCCGTGCTCTTTAATATATTCATTAGCAATTTTCACGAGGGGGTGGAAAGTGCAATTATTAATTTTGCAGATGAGACCAAGCTGTGGGGAAATATCGGCATACTATAAGATAGGGTCAGGATCCAGAGTGACCTTAACAGACTGGACTCATGGGCAAAATGGAATCAGATGAGGTTTAACATGGATAAATGCAAGTCCTTCATCTGGGTAGGAAGAGCCCTCACCACAACTACATGATGGGTGGTGGTCCACTGGCTGGCCAAGCATCTGAACAAGACCTGGGGGTTACAATGTACTGGAAGATGAATATAAGCCACCAGTGCGATGAGATCATCTGGAAAGCAAAAAGAACTCTGGTGTGCATCAGCCATTGTGTGTCCAGTAGATCCAGAGAAGTGGTCCTCCCTCTCTATTAGGGACTGGTGAGGCCTCAGCTGGAGTACTGTGTCCAGTTATGGGCACCACACTTCAAGCAAGGCCACCTGCATGGGCAAGGGCATGGAGGATAGGCCCTATAAGAATAGACTCTGGGAATTGGAAGAGAAGGCTGAAAGGTGACTTGATAGCTGCCTGCAAGCACATTGCAGAATCCTTCTGAACTGTCTTCTTCCACTTGCTGGAGAGCTTGTCTCAGAATTTCAGTGTGTTACGGCATCAGGAGACACAACTGATATAATCATTGCTTGTCAGCTGCAGGAAAAATACCAGGAACAACATAAACCTCTCTACATAGCTGTCTTTGACCTCACAAAAGACTTCATCTGTGTCAACTGAGAAGCACTATGGAGGATTCTTCTGATGCCCACCAAAGTGTGCCACCATTTTTTGCCTTCTCCATGAAGGTATGTGAGCTGTGATTCTCAGTAATGGATCTATCACAGATCTCTCTGAACAGTTAAGCAAAGCTGTGTCATTGCTCCAACATTCTTCTTAATGTTCCTTATTGTGATGCTATGTGTGACTACCAACAAGCTTCCACTCAGAGTGGAGCTAATCTACCAAATAAATGGTAAACTGCTTAATCTCAAATGAGCCAAAACCAATACCATACCACCCTCAATCATTGATCGCCAGTATGCTGATGATGCTGTAGTGTATGCTTACTCAGAAGCAGACCTTAAGGGAATAATCAGTGTCTTTACTGAGGCATATAAGAACATGGGACTTTGATGCTTAATATTCAGAAGACTAAGGTCCTCTATCAACAAGCTCTTACTAAGCAGTATCCAGATCTAGTAATTCAGATAATTTGGAGAACATTGAGTAATTCCGGAACCTTGGAAGCCATCTCTCATAGAAGGCTGACATCAGTGAAGAAATTCATCATTGCCTTAGAAGGGCAAGTGCAGCCTTCAGACACCTGAGGAAATGAGTGTTCAAAGAGTGCAACATCAGGTCCAAAACTAAGGTTATGGTTTATCAAGCAGTCATTGATCCCCACCTTACTTGTATTGAACTGAGATATGGACAACATACAAGAGACACCTCAAGTTACTGGAGAAGTACTACCAGTGCTACCTGAGGAAGAGCCTTTGAATCCAGTGGGAAGACGCATGCAGCACCATAAGTGTCCTCTCATAAGCAAACATCATGAGGATTGAGGCAATAATTATTTGACATCATGAGTCCTGAATTGGGGGGGCACCCACAGAAGCCACCAACAGCAGTGTCCTTGTCAGGGGGGTACAAGCCCTACTAATAACATCAGTGTTAGCCATCCGGGGGGGGGCACTATCCCCACTGGGGGTCACATGCACCCCCATGCACCCCCTCCCAGTTGCCTATGTCTGACATCAACTTTGCTGGGCTGGCCACATCATACAGATGTCTGACTCCCCCAAAGCAAGCTTTATTCTCCCAGCTCAGCCATGGTGTATGCCCAAGAGGAGAGCAGAGAAAGTGCATTCAAGGATGCCCTCAAGGCTAACTTGAAAAAATGAAACATGGACATCACCTTGTGAGAGATTATCACCCAGAACTGCCCCAAATGGAGGAAGGGTCTGGTGCAAGGATCACAGTATTTTGAAACCTTACAATAACAAGAGATGGAAAAGTGGGAACAGCAGAAGCATGGATGACACGTGCCCCTGGAGGCTGGGGGGGCAAGGTGACCGCCCGCAGGTGGTGGTGGCAGTGAGTTGGAAGCTCCCACAGGTGGCTGTAGTGGTGGTAGTGGTGGGGGGGTGACAAGTGCCAACTGGTGGTTAGTGATCACCCGCAGATGCTGCTGGTGGTGTTGGCAGTGAGGGCAGGGGGTGGTGAGCGGTGACCACCTGCAGGCGCCACTGGCAGCATCATTGCTGCTTCAGGGGCTGCACTGCCAATCTCAGGGTGTACGTGTACCTGTGTGCACCCCCTACATGTCACCAATGAACAGAAGCAGCATGTCATGGACCTATCAAGAATCTGGAGCCACCACCCTGCATGGAAACACATGCCTGAGTTGCAACAGAGTCTGTTGATCCTGAATTGGCCTCATCAGCCATCTTCAGACCCACAGATAAAGCAATCATGGAAAACAATTATTCTCAACTGTGAGGGAGAGGGATTACCAATGATTATAGCAGTATCATCACTGAAACTACCGTGTTACAAATACTCTAATAGAAATGTACTGGTTGCTGTGAGAAGTCAGATTTACAGCTCTGGAAAATGAAATAGTCCTCTTTATCCACAAAGCTCACTCACTGGCAACTTCACGATTAAATTCTATCAATACACCTCAACCCCAAATTATGAAAACCATCCTAGATCTTATGCTGTTCAAATTAACCTAGCTCCAGTTGCTTCAGTGGAGTGGCACCAGTTTATACTGGCTGAGTGATAAGTCTCTGGGGCATATAGTCATTCTGAACCTGTTCTTTGTCAACAAAGATGGTCATTAATGCCACCTAAGAGAGAATTTTTAAATGTGATACATTATAATTAACTCCATAAAACAGGACTGTTCAAGTTCTAAGTGACCGGGGGCCAAATGGACTGAGGGCTGCAACAGTGAGGGGTCACACTTCTATGGCTTACACCAGGGCAAGCCACAGGCCCCATGTGTGTCTTTGCCTGCTCCCGTACAGCATCTGTGGAAGCCTTTACCACTGTTGCACTACATCTCTATGTGGTGCCCAGCCCCTACCATCACTCTCAACTTCCCACACAATGCTGCACAGCCACATCCTCAGGGTGCAGTCAAATAGTGTAAGCTGAAGGAGAAAAGGGAAGCTATGCAACTTCTGGCTGAAGTGATGGTAGGGAGGTATCAGGGAGAACCTGGGGGTCATAATTTAGCCTTCAGTTGGAGAGTCCTGCTACAAAGCAAGGCAGAGATGTTGCTGTTAACAGTTTTCTGTGCTTTTTCTTCCTAAAACAGATGCATCTAGCTTCTCATTAAAAAACGCAAGCAATTTCCTATATCTATAAATAATATAAATGAATTTTGAGGTCAGGTTTCTGAGGAAAGGAAGGGTGGAGAAAAGCAGAGTTAGGACCCTGGACTTCAGAAAATCAGACTTTGATTTACTCAGGAAACTCATAGGCAGGATCCCCCGCGAAGCTAGACTGAGGTGGAGAGGAGTCCAGGAGAGCTGGCTGTATTTCAAAGAAGCCTTACTGAGAGTGCAGAAAAAAAACATCCTGATGTGCAGGAAGACTAGCAAGTATGGCAGAAGACCAGCTTGACTGATCAGGAAACTCTTCAGTAAACTAAATAACAAAAATGAAGCATATAAAAAGTGGAAACTGCCAAAGCACAGTTGCAGTTAGCAAGGGATATGAAGGGTAACAAGAAGGTAGAAATATACTACAAGTATGTTGGTAGCAAGAGGAGGATCAGAGAAAGGGTGGGTCCCTTACTGACTGGGGGAGGCAGAGAGAGGATGCAGAAAAGGCTGAAGTGCTCAATTTCTTTTTCACCTCAGTCTTCACTGGAAAGGTCAGCTCCCAGACTACTGCACTGGGCAGCCCTCAGTTGTGAAAGAACAGGTTAGGGACTATTTAGAAAAGCTGGAAGTGTAAAAGTCCATGGGGCTGGATAAGATGCACCAGAGGGTGCTAAGGAAGTTGGCTGATGTGATTGCAGAGTCATTGGCCATCATCTTTGAAAACTCAAGGCAATCAGGAGAGATCCCAGATGATTGGAAAAAGGCAAACATAGTCCCCTTCTTTAAGAAAGGGAACAAGGAAGGTCCAGGGAACTACAGGCCATTCAACCTCAACTCAGTTCCTGAAAAATCATGGAGCAGATCCTCAAGGAATCTATTTCTAAGCACTTGGAGGAGAAAAAGGTGATTAGGAACAGAGAGCATGGATTCAAAGGGACAAGTTATGCCTGACCAACCTGATTGCCTTCTATGATGAGGTGACTGGCTCTGTGGATTTGGGGAGACCAGTGGATGTTGTGTATCTTGATTTTTAGCAAGGCTTTTGATATGGTCTCCCACAACATTCTTCCAGGCAAGTATGGATGAATGGAATGTAAGGTGGATAGAACACTGGCTAGAGCATTGGGTCAGAGAGTAGCTCAATAGCTCAATGTCTGGTTGGCAGCTGGTAGCAAACGGAGTCCTCCAGGGGTCAGTCCTGTGGCTGGTTTTGTTCAATGTCTTCATCAATGACTTAGAAGATGGCACAGAGGGGACCCTCAGCATGTTTTCAGATGACACCAAGTTAGGGGGTGTAGTCCCAGTGGAGGGTGGGATAAGATTCAGTGACCTAGAAAAATTGGAGGATTGAGCCAAAAGGAATCTCACGAGGTTCAACAAGAACAAGTGCAAAGTCTTGCACTTAGAATGGAACAATCCCCTGCACCAGTACAGGCTGGGGACTGACTGACTGGGCAACAGCTTTTCAAAAAAGGACCTGGGGGTTACAGTGGACAATCAGTTGAATATAAGCCAGCAGTGTACCCCTGTTACCAAGAAGGCCAACAACATACTGGGAAGCATTGGTAAGTGTGTTGCCAGTAGGTGAAGGGAAGTGATTATTTCCCTTTATTCAACACTGGTGAGAACACATCTGGAGTACTGTGTTCAGTTTTGGGCCCCCCACTACAGAAAGGATGTGGACAAACTGGGCAACAAAAATGATGAGGGGGCTGGGGGACATGACTTATGAGGAAAGACAGAGGGAACTGCGCTTATTTTGTCTAGAGAGAGGAGACTAAGAGGGGACTTAATAGCAGCCTTCAACTGCTATTAAGGTAGGGTTTGAAAGAGAATGGAGCCAGACTGTTCTCAGTGGTGGCAGATGACAGAACAAGGAGTTAATGGTCTCAATTTGCAGCAGGGAAGTTTAAGTTAGATATTAGGAAGAATTTTCTCACTAGTAGGATAGTAAAACACTGGAGTATGTTACCTAGAGAGGTGGTGAAAGCTTTATCCTCCGTGGTTTACAAAACCTGGCTAGACAAAACTTTGGTTGGGATGATCTAATTGGGGTTGGTTTTATTTTGAGCAGGGGGGTTGGACTAGATGACCTCCTGTAGTCCCTTCCAGCCCTAACTTTTATGATTCTATGAATGTACTAGTAGAGGGCATTAAAAAAGCTGCAGGCCAACTTTTGCTTTCTATCCTACAAGTTTCAGTTTAGAACAAGTTCTTGGATTTGGAGATCCCCCAAACTTAAAGTAATGTAAGCTAAGTAGAATTTGAAAATTCCCATTTGAAAAGATTAATATAAAATTTGAAAGGCACATTTTAATTATACTCTTTTGAAACCCAAGGGAAGTGCATAGTGTAAAAATGTGTGAGTGTATTGGTAGAATGCTTTTTGAGGATGGTCTTCTTATGTACTACTTTGTTAAAATGCATCTCTAGAAATACGAAGACTAGTGCAGGGGCAGGAAAAGTCTGGCCTGTGGGCTGGATTGGGCTCATGGTGGAGTCCATTTCCCAGAAGCCTCTACCTCTGTGGCTGATTTCCATGAAGACTCCAGGAGTAGAGGCGCCATGATGGCACAGGGCCAGGGTTTCTATGGAAGCTGTCCCCAGCAGTGCTGGCAAGGTGCACAGGTGGGCAGGGAGCTGCTCTATGGCTTGAGATCTTGTGCAGGTGACAGCATTGTTTGGAGCTGGGGCAGAGCTGTGATCTGCTTCCCACACACCCCAGAGCAACTCTCTGCCCAGTCACATGCCCTTATCAGTGCTGCTGGGGCTGGTCCAATGGAAACCCTGGCCCTATGCTATCAGGGTATCACTGCTACTGGGGTCTGCATGGAAACTAGCTGAAGCAATGCAGGCAGAGGCTGCTGGGAAATGGAATCTGACTGCCAACTGGATCCAGCATTTTGCCCACCCCTGCTCTAGTGGGCCGAAGAGAGGTCAAAGATGACTTTGAAACTTCTACTGTTAATTGTGAAGAACTCAGAAAAACATATTCAAAGTAGGTCACAGGTTGGCCTTTTAGAGCTTAATTCTGGGTTTTGTATATGGAAGCTAATATTCCTAATCAAAGTACTAGGCACAAAAAAAATGTGGGAGAAGTGTAGAAATATTTTCAAGTATGCAGGTAGCAAAACTTCCTAGGGTTTAAGCAACAGTACAAAGCTACAAGATTTCTCCAGGGCCCAATAGCTAACATCCATCTAATAATATTTAGCACTTAGTACTTTGAATACATCTTCAAAGAGCTGATCTAATAGCAACTAATTTAATTTTCAAACCACCTGAGTGAACAAGCATTATCATCTCCATTTAACTGATGGCCAAAGCAATGTAAAGTAGTTATGGAGAAACAGAAATGCAGTTGTATACTCAGCCACTTTACTTCCACCCCTTTACTAATATAATCTGCCTTTAGGATAACTTTGTAAAAGAAGAGTGAAAAATAATCAGAAGGGCCCGATCTTGTTTTCTTCTACCACTGCAAGTACCTTCAATCATGGAGTCCCATTCACACCAGTATACATAGTAATTGTGGCCAGCCCATCTGCAGCACTGCATTTCAGATGGGCCTGCAATGGATCACTGGTGTTCTGGTTGCTTCTCCCTTAGCTTTCTGACTGTGGCAGGCCTCAGGGCTCTTGGGGTGCCTGCCACTTTAATAGGTCAGGCAGCCTGCGAAGCCACTGGCAGGTTCAGGCCAGGGGTAATTGGGAATCAGCTGACCGGCGAGACTAAGCTTGATAGTCACCTGATTCAGGAAGGGGGATGAGCTTAGAGCAAGTATAAGCCCAAGCCCTGAGAGAATCTGGCAGTAGCTTCTTGGAGCTTGCTGAGAGAACACCACCTTAGCAGGATGGCTGTTGCTCCAGAAGATCAACATGGAGGATAATACCTAAAGCAGTCTGGAAGTTTGGAAAAGAACTAAGGGGGAAGGAGGTTTTTCGGGACCCAGGAAGGGGTCCAGAGCTCAGTTTGAGGGTCTGAGAGTGTGGGACCAGCAAGGGTCCAGGAACCTATTCATGGGCTAAGAGTATGGGATCAGAGAGGGTCCAGAAACCCCAAAGGAGGGGCTAAGTGATAAAGAACATCAATGAGAATGCCATCTGAGAGGCATGGGGCATGGTGTAAGGGAGGAATAGAGCCATGCAATTAGCCCATAAGGCAGTGGCCATGGGTACCTGGTGGCCATTTTGAGAACTCAATTTGGGAAGCCCTGGGGCAAACTACCTGATGCCAAAGTAAGACATCAAGGCACGGTGGGCAACTGAAGGGGTGATTACCCAGAAAGTAAGGGCTGCAGGTACTCCAGGGGCTTCATAGCCACCCCTGGAAGGAGACACCCTGCCACACTTATCTCTTCCAGAAGGATCTCTTGGGTGGGGGGGAAGAAGAATCATAGCAAAATCAAACCTTCCTTTGGCAGCATGTTACAGTAGGACTTCAGGCTGCCTTAACTAGAGAAGTCAATGCAAGAGTTGATGCCTGTGCCAGTAAGTAATGAAGGAATTACAGGTCCCAGCCACAATCCAATCTATAGCTATTACTATTAGTGGCTGTGACATCAATCCTTTGTGTTTGTTCTCAGTGGTGGATTAAAGCTAAATGGGCCCCAGATCCACAAAATTGTAAGGCATCCATTCTTCCCCAGTGTTCTTTCCTCTGAGAGGGCTGCCCATCTTACTCCTGTTCCTGATTCCTTGATCGTCTTTCCAAGTGAGGTAGTTCAGCCATTCCTAAAGCTTCCCCGTGGCTGACTGATTAGCTGGCTACCTGCCAA